>NC_138775.1:183368322-183592246 GCF_965119305.1 Pelophylax lessonae | reverse complement strand
AAACAAAGAAACTGACAATTGTGAAAAAAAAAAAACAATATTTTTTACTTTCTGCTCTAAAACGTTTTCAACAAAAAAATAAAAAATGTCTTCATGAATTTAGGCCAAAATGGATTCTGCTACAATAAGCGTATATTGATTGATTTATACAAACTTTTTATAGCGTCTACAAACTATGGGATATTTATATTTTTTAACATTTTTTTTACTAATAATGGCCACGATCAGCGACATAGTAGGACTGCAATATTGCGGCAGACGTTCAGACACTAACTGACACTTTTAACACGTTTTGGGAACCAGTGACACCAATCCAGTGATCAATGCTAAACATATGCACTGTCACTCATTAATGACACTAGCTGGGAAGAGGTTTACATCAGGGGCGATCAAAGGGTTAACTGTGTGCCTATCCAGTGTTTCACTATACTGTGTGAGGTGCTTTTACTAGGGGAAGAGATGGAATTTATTCCCTGCTTTGCAATGACACAAACTCCATGCCTTTCCCCCTGGCACGACGGCAATCTGCCTTGTTGACATAGTCAGATTGCAGTTCTGTCTCTCTGATGAGAAATGGCAGGTGTCAGCGGACATTGAGTACCCACACAGCTTCTGCTGTGTGTAATGACAGCATGTGCGCCCCCTACCCTGAAATGCCGGATTATATATATATATATATATCTACTTGATCAAGTGAACAGCTGCCACCCTGTTAGCAGTAAAACTACTATAGGGCGGTCAGCAAGTGGTTAAGTAAAATACATTTTGTTAGTATGATCACTGTGGTGAAATTTAAAGTGGTTGTAAAGGCTTCAGTTTTTTTTTTTTAAATAACAAGCATGTTCTACTTACTTGCTTTGTGCAATGGTATTACACATTGCGGCCCCGGAACCTCTTCTGGGGTCCCCTGCCTGGTGCTCTTGGCTCTACCTCTTCTGTGTGTGCCATAATAGCAAGCTACTTCCCAAGCTTGGCTGTGTGCATCCATAGACACACAAAGCATTGCTCAGGCCCGCCCCTGCTCTTTCCTCACAGGATTTGATTGACAGCAACAGCAAATGGCTCCTGCTACTGCCTTTGTGTCCTGTGAGGAGAAAAAGAGACTAGCTCCACTGCAGATGGGCACAGTGCTGGATTGAGATAGAACTCAGGTAAGTATAAATGGGGTGAGGGGGGAATACAAATAATGGGTCGTTTGATACCCTAATGCAGGTAATGCATTGTGACAGTATTCAACGTCACTGGGAGTGAAAGACAGATACTTAAGGGACACTGAGAAAATGGTTTGGATATCTTCATATGGAAGAGTAATATTTATGAACAATATCTCTCAAGAAATATGAAGATTTAATCCCACTTTACACTGTGAGACCTATAGCCTGTTGCCATGAAATCTGTGACACCTAAATAATCATAGCAATACGTAGATGTGTATTCCATGTACTTTAATGTAGGAGACGGACAGACTGCCATTGGCAGTCTTGTCCTATTGTCTGTTTTGAGGTGGGATGTGGATTTTGTTAAGTCTGACCGGTCCCATTTTTAAATGTAAATGACCTCACATTGTTCTGTCCAGATGGCTAGATATTTAGTTCAGGTTAATTCTATTTCTGTATACAATTTCATCTGCATATGATGATGTAATCAGACAGAGGGGAGGGATTGTGTACACTGTATGGGAGTGACTGAGTTTAAAACTCTGTTTTTATTGGATTGTGGATTTCATGTCCTGTTCCCCACAAGGTCCACCTGGGCGGTAACATTGTTGGGGAAAACTGTATAAAAGAGCAGCTGTACCATTAAAACTGGAGTTCTGCTTCACCCTCAATCTAGAGTCCTGTCTCTTATTGGGGGAATCTGCTACAAGGGATTGCTATGCTCTTCATACTCCCTTGAATAATCACTAAGCACTTGTAAGAGCATGTTCCTGCTTCACTCTCTGGGGAAAGAGAGGTTCACCCACTGCAATCTGGAGCCTTGTCGTAGGTCCAGGGTGGGTAGGAGACGGCGAGACTCCAACCAAGCTGCAGCAGTTTGTGGGGTCTGCGGTGGTTATGGTGTCTGGTGGAGTGCTTGGAGCCCTCGGGAAGCACTAGGAGCATCCGTCAACGGAGGTACCCAGTCGGGTGCCAGTTGATCTGTTAAATGCATTAGGGTAATAAATGTTCTGCCTTTAGAACCCTTTTAACATAGACACAATGAGGCAGATTTACAGAAGCAGTTGAGAATCATCACACAATTCATTATGTGAATATTCACTTCAAATCTCTATTCATGCAAAAGGCAAATTTGTGTTTACTTATTTCATCTGTACACGATTGGGACAATTGATGTGAATATTCAGGCAACCTATTTGGGGAAGAGTCTCAACTTGTTTAGTAAATCAGCTCAAATTAATACAAGTATAGGAACTTTAAAAAAGTAAAAAGATTTTCTGTCAAATGTTTATTTCACTTAGCCTGTTTATACCCAGGGTTGCTGGTTTGTGCTTTAGTGCAATCAAATATCAAAAACTGAAAATTAAAAAAGAGTCCATAACACCGACACCAACAACTGAAGAGGATGCTAAGATGTGATGAGTTCTGTGTACATATTTGGTGGTGAACAGTTTTATAACTGTATCATGCATAAAATACCAGCAGTCCTTCTATTACATTCTCAGCAATCATTGCATACCAGGTGAACTGAAGTTTGATTTCAGCCCCCCCCCCCCCATAGGTTTCACCTGATTTTATGAATGTGAAGGAAAAAAGATTGGGACTTTAGATGAGGTGCGTGAGAACAACCGGCCCTAAACCATACTCACCGACCAGTCTGCTAACAAACCAAATCAACCTGTCTAACAATAAAGGGTTAAAAACAGGGGTTTAGTTAACACACATTTGCAAACGCATGTGTAAGCTGCAAGGTCCCTTCACGTCACCCTGTATTACTTGCAGTTCTAACACTACTAATTTGTAAGTGTCTCCACAGTGGGAGCACATGCTAGCTAATGGATAGATGAGGGACAGGTGGGCATGAAGGTTGCCCCAGCCTTCCCATCTATGACTGGCTTTCAATGTATTTTACAAAAATCACAAGTAAATACAATCCAATAGCTATATAATAGCCACAGGGTTGAAACCAAGAATGACCGGCTGAGGAGCACGCACCTCCATCCCTGATTTTATATTAAGTGTGGGCAGTTTTGGTGCTTTGAATGAGACACAAGCCGGGTAAAACTCTGCATCTTCATCCCTGTGATATAAATTAATGAAAAAAGAAAAAAGTTTTTATAAATGTGTTTTTGAAAGTACCTACATCAACTGTCAAAATATAGAGAATTAGAAGAAATTAAAGCATTGGTGTTGCTAAACTAGTGAAGAGAATGTTAGTAAAAACTATAAATCTGCCCTGAATTCCCAATCTTGTGTTAGCAAAATGTTTTTTTTTTTATTGTTTGTTTGTTTTTTTTAATTTCCCTCACACATAATGGGGCATTTTGAGTACAGGTCCACCTTATTAAAAACATTCATTTTTCTCCTTTAGTAAACCAAGCCCATTGACTCTTTCATTTATTTTCCTTTTTCCATAGGGCTGTTCATCAAAACTCCAAGGCCCATTTCACAAACGCGGAGCATTTGTCCATTTTCATCCATCCGATGACGTATGAAAAACAGACATCAATCTATCTAAATGGAAAAATGAATGTAAATGTATAATCATCTATTGATGTCTGTTTACATCCTCTTCCGTCAACATCAGTTTTTTTGGAACGGAACAAAGCCCTATTTTTTTCCCATTAAAAAAATGAATCAGACGCAAAAACAGATGTAAGCAGACAAGCGGTCCATTTTTGTATGAAAAAATGGATCCGGGACTAATAGTTTTGCCTCTCGCTGAAATATAAGGCATCCCCCCGAAAATAAGACATCCCCGATAATAAGGCCTCCCCCCAACATAAGGCCCCCGAAGCTTACCGGTACCTTAACTTTGGACCGTAGCGGTGGGCGCCGCCACGCAGCTCACTGTAGGCTGCACCACAGCCGGAGCAGACAGGACAATCAGAGAGCCCACGCTGCCGCCTGCTGCTCGCTCCGCCCTGACAGCGAGTTGCGCGGGGCACAGTGTGTGGACACACAGTCGGGCACTGAGCACTGGTGACTGAGGTAGGAAATGTCTGATTAAGTTGTGGGGGGGATGACTGGCACAGGGGTGGAGGATCATTTACCATAAAATTACATAGGAGGATCAGAGGGGGCGATCAAAATGACACAGGAGGATTAGAGGGGGCAATCAAAATGACACAGGAGGATCAGAGGGGGCAATCAAAATGACACAGGAGGATCAGAGGGGGGAAAATAAGACATCCCCTGAAAATAAGACCTAGGGCATCTTTGGGAGCAAAAATTAATATAAGACACTGTCTTATTTTCGGGGAAACATGGTAGAAAGAAATTGGGTGCTCTGTCTAGTTCATTTGAAAACATTGCTTACTTTGAAGGAGTTTAATTACTTTGGGACTCTGTTAAGGAGTGCTATAAGGAGGAAGCATAGAACTGATAGGTGAATTTGATCAGTTGGTTTGGTTTTATGGGCACTGTACTGAACTGGGATGAACAAATTGATGTTTTCAGGTAGGGCTTATGTGTTTATATCTATCCACAATTATGATAATTAGTAATGCCTTAAAGGTCAACAAACTTAATGATTCAGAGGATTGGATACGGAACATTTGCTTCAAATGGCATATATTTTCATTTCATCTAGGATGTAGTAAACTAGTAGAGACACCCAAAGGTTATGTAATTCCCAGGATCCACTGGGAATCCCATTTTTATTGATTTGTTGAAGATCTGTGAGTTACATAGCATAGCACAATCTCACCAAATAAACCTATTAGGGACCCAAATAATCCCTTTAATAATTTAGTACACAGAATATATTTGCCTGGCAGTTTGGTGATCAGTATCAAACTTTTAATGATCACAGTTCAACCAAATTCAGGTCGGACCCTGGTTTGAGAGAACTGATGCACTTTTCACTTGTCATGAGCTAAAATTAATGGCTGAAAAATAAAGCCAGTGACACTTAAAAATGCATTTTTAAGATTTACTCTCAATGTCAGTTGACATGATTAGGCTATCCTATACAAATGCTTTCTGGTAGGTCACTGCAAGCTATACAACTACTCAACCCCAACTGGGAAGTAGGCTCAATAAAAACTCACAAGATCATAACACCAAGCTGGTCTTGATATGTCTAAAAAATGCACAGGAAATCCATGGCTGGAAAGAATAAAGTCCCAGCTTACTTCTCCCACAGTTTTAAGCAGGTTTAATCAAGGATGCATGGATTGATGGAGGGATAGATACGTTTTTGGATAACACATAGAAACACAGAGAAATAACTGCATTCTGAGAAAGTTAGGTCACACACTTCAACTAAAGCAGTTACATGCCTGGCGAGAACATTTCTGGAATCAAGGGATGACTGGCCATTAAATAAACTATAATAGGCAAAATCAGTGGCCATTATTTTATTTTATTTTTTTTTTTGTTTGTGATGGTACTTTTCAAATGTAATTGTTTCATTTTAGGCTGCTGCTCTTATCTAATTTCATACTTCAACTTTTCTTATAATTGCTATTTCATTATACTCCCAAAACTCTCATCTAAACATTACAGTGTAAAAGGCATCCAAAATGCTGCATTTCTAAATTGTTACTTCTATTACTCTTTGGATTTAGTAAACCGTGGATTGTTTTGAAGTTGTATAAGATACGTTTTCTTTCAAAAGAAGTCATAAGAAGTGTGAAACAGATGTACGACTTGACCCCAGCACTCAATCAAATGCATTTATTTGAATGTAAAGGGAGTGACAATGCTTTAACACCTTCTCTGATAGATGCTGGCCCTACAACAACAACATGCCAGGGCTCTTCTGCAATATCAATTCATCCCTGCAGTGCATATGCCATTTCTTAAAAATAAAACTTCATTGTTGATTTGAAATTCAAGGCAGTGAAACAAATATGAAGTAGTGCAAATCAATTTACTGTGTGTTTCGTAGACAAAATGTGCATTGCTGCCTTGATTGTTCCCAAAGCTTCAATGAAAATCTAAACATCATATTTTAAATGGATATGTGCATTAATATACTGAACAGTAATGGGCAAAATGAATGTTAAAATGTTAACTGCTGAATTGAAATGCTTGGCTTTATTCATCATGGGTTATTCCAGCAGACCTATGTGATGAAAATATTTTATATGAAGAAATAGACTGACATGGAAAGCAAATGCATGAATGTTTTACACTGGTTAGCTAGCAACAACTCATTTTAATATGTTTGGGGATCAAGAAGGAACATACATTTTTCTGGTTATGTTCGCATACTCAAACTTACCCTTGAATCCTATATAAAGTGGACTATGGTAAAGTGTTACATGCTTAACATTCAATCTTAACATTCAAATTTTGCAACAGAGTCCTGGGTTGCCATCAAGCCATCTGCATGGAGTCTGTATATTCTTTAGCAGTAGAAAGATATCTGTTTATGCTTTAACCATCCTAGTATACACAGTGTGCAGTCACAGTACTGTATCAGGGGCTAAATTACTCTGATTGCTTGTCCCCTAAAGTGGACCTTTGGGCAAAATCAATAAGGGTAAATACAGCATGATGCTGTCTGTTAACTGAATTAATAACAATGTTTTTGTGTTAAAGAACCCCTAATACCATAGTTTTATTACCTGTTGATGGTGCCAGTAGATCTAATATTTTTCAGATTCCCGTTAAAGAAAGTAATTAATTTAAGGCAGGAAGTTGAACTGCTTGGGTATGTTTTTCAAATGGTGTCCCACTTGAATTTACGATTCCCACAGACACGGTTTCATAGAACATAAACCAAAAACTCCCAAATGAGGGGGAGGAGCTCCGGCACAGGATGATGCTCACGCTGAACTGGTGAGCCACTGACCGAGCCCCCGCTGCTGCCCGATGATGAAAGAAAGAGAGAGAGCAGTGTTTGGCCGCATGTAGCTGTGACCAGGCGCGGCTTGTATCTCATTCCCTAAGCTCCCAGATCCCCTCTCACCTCCCTTCTTGTCTCTGTTCATATAGATGAGAGCCACAGTGGGATAGAGGCCCCCTGATGGGAGAATGTATCTGCAGGATAGCAGCTGCACTCCAATGATCAGGGAGACTCCCCGAGGGACTGTGGAGAGACCGCTTAAAGGAGCACACAGATTGGGAGAAACACTTTCTAAAGCCCCTCTTGGCTGCACCAGTATATACCCCTCCTTCCTGCTTTCATTTGTGGAGGACTGGTGGAGACAGGGGAAGGGGGCATATTTTGCACCTGGATCAGAAGGGACAGGCTCCACTGATTGTTGGTGTTTTTTTTACTTCAACCTTTGCTTGTGGACTGCTATGCTGCTGCTTGATTTTCGCAATTTACCACCCCCCTGACCTAATCACCCTGCCACATGTTCAATTGATATGTTATACATTCTGCTAGCAAGCAGAGGCCCCCTCTCACCCCCATAATAAAGTGGACATTGGAAATCAGCCACTAGAAGTACTTTCACATAAGAACTGGATGGGGCTGAGTTTACACATGTGGACTCTCCTGTACCTTTTCTAATATCAATTCATTTATTGGAACTGCTTAGTCATCTTTAGTCACATCTTTAACAAGACACTTGTGGCTGCTCGCCCATCCAACCATCTGCCCATCCTGTTGCTGCTGAGACCCTCCAGGGGTTGAAAATGAGAGGTAAATCAAATAAAACTGGGAAAACAACCCAATCCACTCCTAATCCCGGAGGAATTCAGCAGTACATATCAGCAGAAACTAGCATGACTGAAGAGGGGCCTGGTAGCCCCTGACAAAGGGCCTCAGGACCAGCAGGGACGGGCAGGCAAAAGCCGGTTACGTAAGAAGCCATAATTGGAAGGCCTGGCATCAGCTCGGCCAAAAAGCAGTGGGGGAAACCCCCAGGGAGGGCCTAAAGTGTAGAATGGGTAGTCAAAAAATGGGGGGCCAGCCTCACCAGTGTAGAAGGATGCAAGCCTTGAGAATGCTCAAATAAACATGCCCTAGGTTAAAGAGGCGATAGCGGAGATACTATCCAAAATGGAAATATTGTTGAAAACAGATATCGCTGCACTAAGCACGGATATTGTACATGTATAGAGTTGAGATATTGAATAGCGGAATATAATTTTTTTTATAAAACGGTGTATCTCACACGTACAAACACAGACTAGCCCCCGATTACAATTTTTTGTACCCTAAAGGCAGGATGAGGATAAGGAACAGGAGTAGGAGGACTTCGGAACAGGAGGCAAACTGAAGCGCCCTGCAATCCTCGGCGGTGGAAGATGTGCCCAAAAAATTTGAAAGGTGTATCTCACACGTACCGATACAGACTATGCCGCAATTTAATTTTTTTTACCCCAAAAGGGTATATATTGAATAGCGGAATAGAAAAAATTTTATAAAACGGTGGATCTCACACGTACAAACACAGACTAGCCCCCGATTACAATTTTTTGTACCCTAAAGGCAGGATGAGGATGAGGAAGAGGAGTAGGAGGAGTTCGGAACAGGAGGCAAACTGAAGCGCCCTGCAATCCTCGGCGGTGGAAGATGCGCCAAAAAAATTTGAAAGGTGTATCTCACACGTACCAATACAGACTATGCCGCAATTTAATTTTTTTTTACCCCAACAGGGTGTATATTGAATAGCGGAATAGAAAAAATTTTATAAAATGGTGTATCTCACACGTACAAACACAGACTAGGCCCCGATTACAATTTTTTGTACCCTAAAGGCAGGATGAGGATGAGGATGAGGAAGAGGAGTAGGAGGAGTTCGGAACAGGAGGCAAACTGAAGCGCCCTGCAATCCTCGTCGATGGAAGGAGATGCGCCAAACAAATTTGAAAGGTGTATCTCACACGTACCGATACAGACTATGCCGCAATTTAATTTTTTTTACCCCAAAAGGGTATATATTGAATAGCGGAATAGAAAAAATTTTATAAAACGGTGGATCTCACACGTACAAACACAGACTAGCCCCCGATTACAATTTTTTGTACCCTAAAGGCAGGATGAGGATGAGGAAGAGGAGTAGGAGGAGTTCGGAACAGGAGGCAAACTGAAGCGCCCTGCAATCCTCGGCGGTGGAAGATGCGCCAAAAAAATTTGAAAGGTGTATCTCACACGTACCAATACAGACTATGCCGCAATTTAATTTTTTTTTACCCCAACAGGGTGTATATTGAATAGCGGAATAGAAAAATTTTTATAAAATGGTGTATCTCACACGTACAAACACAGACTAGGCCCCGATTACAATTTTTTGTACCCTAAAGGCAGGATGAGGATGAGGATGAGGAAGAGGAGTAGGAGGAGTTCGGAACAGGAGGCAAACTGAAGCGCCCTGCAATCCTCGTCGATGGAAGGAGATGCGCCAAACAAATTTGAAAGGTGTATCTCACACGTACCGATACAGACTATGCCGCAATTTAATTTTTTTACCCCAAAAGGGTGTATATTGAATAGCCGAATAGAAAAAAATTTATAAAACAGTGTATCTCACACGTACAAACACAGACTAGGCCCGATTAAAATTTTTTGTACCCTAAAGGCAGGATGAGGAAGAGAAGTAGGAGGAGTTCGGAACAGGAGGCAAACTGAAGTGCCCTGCAATCCTCGGTGGTAGAAGATGCGCCCAAAACATTTGAAAGGTGTATCTCACACGTACCGATACAGACTATGCCGCAATTTAATTTTTTTTACCCCAAAAGGGTGTATATTGAATAGCGGGATAGAAAACATTTTATAAAACGGTGTATCTCACACGTATAAACACAGACTAGGCCCGATTACAATTTTTTGTACCCTAAAGGCAGGATGAGGAAGAGGAGTAGGAGGAGTTTGGAACAGGAGGCAAACTGAAGCGCCCTGCAATCCTCGGTGGTGGAAGATGCGCCCAAAAAATTTGAAAGGTGTATCTAACACGTACCGATACAGACTATGCTGCAATTTAATTTTTTATCCCAAAAGGGTGTATATTCAATAGCGGAATAGAAATTTTTTTATAAAACGGTGTATCTCACAAGTACAAACACAGACTAGGCCCCGATTACAATTTTTTGTACCCTAAAGGCAGGATGAGGAAGAGGAGTAGGAGGAGTTCGGAACAGGAGGCAAACTGAAGCGCCCTGCAATCCTCGGCGGTGGAAGATGCGCCCAAAAAAATTTGAAAGGTGTATCTCACACGTACCGATACAGACTATGCCGCAATTTAATTTTTTTTACCCCAAAAGGGTGTATATTGAATAGCAGAATAGAAAAAAAATTTATAAAACGGTGTATCTCACACGTACAAACACAGACTAGGCCCTGATTACAATTTTTTGTACCCTAAAGGCAGGATGAGGAAGAGGAGTAGGAGGAGTTCGGAACAGGAGGCAAACTGAAGCGCCCTGCAATCCTCGGCGGTGGAAGGAGATGCGCCAAACAAATTTGAAAGGTGTATCTCACACGTACCGATACAGACTATGCCGCAATTTATTTATTTTTACCCCAAAAGGGTGTATATTGAATAGCGGAATAGAAAATTTTTTTTAAAACGGTGTATCTCACACGTACAAACACAGACTAGGCCCCGATTACAATTTTTTGTACCCTAAAGGCAGGATGAGGATGAGGATGAGGAAGAGGAGTAGGAGGAGTTCGGAACAGGAGGCAAACTGAAGCGCCCTGCAATCCTCGGCGGTGGAAGATGCGCCAAAAAAATTTGAAAGGTGTATCTCACACGTACCGATACAGACTATGCCGCAATTTAATTTTTTTTACCCCAAAAGGGTGTATATTGAATAGCGGAATAGAAAACATTTTATAAAACGGTGTATCTCACACGTTCAAACACAGACTAGGCCCCGATTCCAATTTTTTGTACCCTAAAGGCAGGATGAGGATGAGGAAGAGGAGTAGGAGGAGTTCGGAACAGGAGGCAAACTGAAGTGCCCTGCAATCCTCGGAGGTGGAAGATGCGCCAAAAAAATTTGAAAGGTGTATCTCACACGTATCGATACAGACTATGCCGCAATTTAATTTTTTTTACCCCAAAAGGGTGTATATTGAATAGTGGAATAGAAAAAAGTGTATAAAATTGGTGATTTTTCAATAGCACATGTGAACACAGCAGTGTCTTATGTTTTATGTCACGGTCAGCAGCATGCTATGAAGGGAAAAAAACAATTCCCCTTTAACTTTGTAATTTTTAAATAGCAGATTAGAACAGCACTCTGTAGTAAAATATAGCTGAACCCTGCACACAACAGACTGATAAAAATATATTTTTTTCTCCCTCCTCCTCCTCAGTGGGCTCAAGTGAGGGCAAAAAGATCATTCACTGCACCACCCCCCACACAGCAAAATTGATGTAGATCGCTAACAGACGATTGTTCTGTCCTGTGTCTCCTAATCTATCCCTGCCTAATCTCTCCAGCCTGTCCCTAAAATGTTTAAATATCTTTCCCTGCCTACACTCCGACCTGTCCCTGCATTCTTTTTGGGCACAATGTTGTTTTACCCTGTCTATCCCTAATCAGCAGCAGCCAGCACTGTTATGTGTGCTCTCTCCCTACACTACAGCAGAGCTTATAAAGACCTGGGTCACATGCTTCAGCTGGCCAATCACAGCCATGCCATTAGTAGGCATGGCTGTGATGGCTTCTTTGGCACACCAGTTAAACGCTTGTTGATTGGCTGTTGAAAGCCCGCCATTAAAAGCGCGCCATTACATACAAAACAGGAAATAAAATTACCGAACACGGATTTTAAACCCGAACATACAGTAAAGTTTTCGGGTCTGTGCCTGGGTAGCAAAAATCCAATTATCCGGTACGGACCCGAATAATACAGTCCGTGTTCGCTCAACACTATACATGTATTATATTGTGGAAGAGTTAGAGGAGAGGCTAGATGCACATGATCAGATATTGAAGGAAATTAGTTAACAGATGAAGCTTCTGCAGAGAGCTAATAGATCATTATTATATGAATTGGAAGATCAAGAGAATCTACGAAAAAAATCTGTGAAGAAGGGGCCTGTCGGAGAAGTATAAAGAGGAAAAGCTGCCAGCAGTAATTCATGGACTCTTTAATCCTATATTGGGCAGTGAGACCTCAGAAATATGAAGAATTGATAGGGTACATAGGGTGGGAAGATTCCGGGGTCAGGCCGAGGGTATTCCAAGAGATGTGATTGTTAGGCTTCACTACGCAGAGGAAAAATCGATAATCATGGAAAAAGTGTGGAACTCTATTAGAATTTCTTTTGAGGGAGGGAACTTACAGTTACATGCCGATTTGTCAGCCGAAACATTGGCAAGAAGGATACTGCTTAAACCATTGACAGAGCAATTGTGGGCAGGCAGCGTTCCATATTACTGGGGTTTACCAGCTTGCCTCAAAGAGAAAAAGGATGGCCGCACTGCGGTATTGGGATTCCAAGAAGATTTGAGAGAATTTTGCAGTAAGCTTGACTTACCACCTCCATCCCTTCCGGGTTAGGAAGAGAATGTGGAACACCAATGTCGCTAAGGAACAAACAATGGAACCAGGTTGAGGGAGGTGAGGGAGGTGGGGGAGGTAGGAAGGAGGAGTAAGAGTAAGAGAGAGGAGGGAGAGAGGAGAGGGAAGAGAGAGAGAAAAAATGAACCTAAGGACACTGACATTAACATGATTTTTGAAGATCCTCTTTTTTATTTTTAACCTCCTCCCTTCACAGGTAGAGAAAGGGGGAATAATCACTTTAAGAACTGGTGGGGAGGGAGATGGGAAGGTTAGAGGCCAAGAGTAAGGGCAAAAGTAGGGGAAAGTGTAATAGTGGCAGCAGGGAGGGTGGAGGGTTTGGAGGACTGGCACATCCAGTGGTTGGGGTGGGGTTGAGGTGTTGGGGTAATTGCCTCCCTAGAATGCATGGACAAGAGGCGACACTTAGACAATAAGGTTGCCAGATCCATATATTGAACATGAGTTGGAAACTTGTTCAGCCGTTTGAAGAGACAATTTTCCTGGAAGGGGAGATGGGATGGGGTTTTTTGTTTGGGGGGTTCCCACTTTTTTTCCCCCCTTCTCTCCCCCTCCTCCACTGGTAACATCTCGCCTGGGAAGGAAACTTTGACAGCTGCCCCATGGTTGAGTATGGTTTGGATAAATTTGGTGTCGTATAATGTTAGAGGCCTGAACACCCCTGGTAAAAGGTATAAGATACAGAAAGAATTGCACCACTTTGGGGCAAGTGTGCTATGTCTACAAGAGACACATATCACACATGCCTCGGGGTTCAGACTGTCATCTAACTTTTTTCTGATGTGCTTTCACGAGGTGTGCCTTTTGGATTTGATAGGAGTGCCGCGTTTGCGCTAAAGGAGCAGCTAGCAGGGGAGGTTTTTGTTCATCAAGGGTGAATTACTCAATATGGAGTGTACCATCACAAATATCTACCCCCCCCCCTTCCCCAATAGGGAGCCAAATATGTTTTTTAGAAAACCATGAAAAGATTGATGGCATTCAAGGAAGGGAGCCTCATTGTAGCTGGGGCTCTTAACATGGGCCTTTACTCACGGGTAAACTTCTCGGTGGGTTCTACTCGCTTCCCACCTCAAAGACAGAACGGAATTAAAAGACTACTAGTGGAACGCTAGTTATTAGATGTCTGGAGGATTAAACACCCAGAGGTTACGGATTACACCTATTACACCTCAGTTCATGGGTCCTGCTCAAGGATCAATTACATCTTAATAGAACATTAACTGCTATCCACTCTCAAGGAAGCGACTATTAGGACCATTACATCTTCTGATTATGCTCCAGTAATGGTTTCATTAGAACTCGAGTCAGGGGCATCTGGAGAAATGGCTTGGAAACTGAATGACTCGCTTATTCAGGATTCCAAGGTAGTCGAGAAGGTTGAATGGGAGTTGGAGAGTTTTTTTTCCTATTTAAGACTCACCAGAGATTTTGCAGGCTATTTTGTGAGAGTCCCATAAGGCCGATATAAGGGGATTATTAAAAAAGCATAGGAACACAAAAAAAAACAGGGAAAAATAGGAATGGATGAACCTCCTATTTAGGGAGATTCAGAGGTTTGAACAACAAACTAGGCCCAAAGGCATCCCAGAGAAGGGAGAGCTTATTGAGTTAGCAGCACTTATGGAACAAGAAACAAAATGTGAATTCCACAAAGTTATGAAGGAGAAATACAAAAGAGGTAATAAACCTTAGAAATGGCTGGAAAAAGCAGTGAGATAAAAAAAAAATGCATCCTTCATGCCAGAAATTAAAAACGATAAAGGAGAAATAGTGCATTCATCCCCAAAAATTGCTGGAGAATTCAAATAAAATTTTAGCCAACTCTATGTCAGACAGAAAAAAGGGGGTAGGGAAAGAGGAAAGGACGACCTTGAAGTGCGGGAGTACCTGTGGTGAATGGACTTTCCAATGATGCCTAAGGACAAGCTAGAACACCTAAAGCCCCAATCACAGGGGGAGGTGGTGGGGACAATAAAGGATATGGCCCTACGGAAGAGCCCAGGCCCCAATGGGTACTTGAATAAGAAGACTTCCTCTACACCTCTAAGTGCAGTAGGCTCAAAGTTTTTATTAAGATAAAGGATTAAAAGCACTCACATGTGATAAATGTGACATAGGCATGGTAAAGATCCGTCTTAAGTCTTCCCATCCGCTGTGCTGTGATGCTGTATTGCGGACATCCGGTGTTCTGCTTCCTGTATGTACCTCCTCTCAACTGTGTCAGCTGTGTCGGCATGAGACTTCCTGAAAGCAGGGCGGGGATGCAGCAGCCAGTATCCAGTAGAGCGGGTGGTGGGCGGTTACATGTTTCGGAGCTCAGATCCTTCGTCAGACCTCTAGTGCCCATACAACAAACCCTTGTTTCCCAATGGGTACTTGACACTGTATTATTAAAGGTTCCTGAAAATCCTAGTCCCTAAACTAGGAAAATATTTTAACACCTTAGGAGAGGGGGGGAACTTGCAAGAAGAATCACTGCTGGCCTATATAACCCTTATTCTGAAGGAGGGAAAGGATCCTACGGTTACCATGCGTTACAGACCAATCCCCCTAATTGATAACAGATATACAAATCTTCGCTAAAATAATTGCAAAGAGATTGAAACCATTGCTGCCAAGATTGATTCAAAATGATCATGTAGGTTTTGTGACTGGTCAGGAGGGGAGGGACAACTGCCTTAAGTCACTATTCTTGATCCATGAGGCGAAAAAGAAGGGGGCCCCAGTCGTCTTCCTGTCAATAGACACCGAAAAGGCCTTTGACAGAGTAGACTGGGGACTCATGTTGGAGATGTTAAGGCATCTAGGTTTTGGGGAGAGGATGATGCGATGGATCTCTGCCTTTTATTACCATCCAATGGCAAGAATTAGAGTGAATGGCGGTTTGTCCCCCTCCTTCAAACTTTTTAATGGGAAGAGGCAAGGATGCCCCCTCTCTCCATTGTTGTTCGTCATAGCTTTAGTACCCCTGTTGACAGCAATCTGTAAAAATACAGATGTTAGGGGGGTGAGAGTGGGAAATAGGGAGTGCAAAGTAGCTGCCTACGCAGATGATGTGTTATTCTATATTTCCAATCCCAGGCTAACATTACCGATTGTACTGGAAGAATTGGGTAGATATGGGAAGATGTCACATTTTAAAATTAATTCAGCTAAATCGTAAATCCTGAATATATCAACCTCAAAGACAGAACAGCATGCAATACAGCCTAAATTCCCCTTTGCATGGTGCAGAGAGCAGTTAGGATACTTGGGAATAAAGCTAACTGCATCTCTTACAACTTTGTATAAGGCCAACTATATCGCAATGCTCAATAAGGTCAAGGACCAGTTGAACCTCCTGAGACATGGACCCCTCTCATGGCTGGGGAGAATGAATGCATTAAAAATGAACATCTTACCCAAGCTCATATACATATTCCAGATGATTCTAATTACCTTACCCCAGGCCTATTTTAAAAAATTAAGAACCATGGTATTAAAATATATTTGGGCACATAAACAACCCAGGATCTCTTACGCAGTACTGGCAAAGGAAAAGAGTAGATGGGCTAACAGCACCCGATTTAGAAATATTATCAGGCTGTCACTATTGCACAAAATTGTGAATTGGACTCCATAGCTTTAGTACCCCTGTTGACAGCAATCTGTAAAAATACAGATGTTAGAGGGGTGAGAGTGGGAAATAGGGAGTATAAAAGTAGCTGCGTATGCAGATAATGTGTTATTCTATATTTCCAATCCCAGGCTAACATTACAGATTGTCCTGGAAGAATTGGGTAGACATGGGAAGATGTCAAATTTTAAAAATAATTCAGCTAAATTGGAAATCCTGAATATATCAACCCCAAAGAGAGAACAGCAGGCAATACAGCCTAAATTCCCCTTTGTATGGTGCAGTGAGGAGTTAGGATACTTGGAAATAAAGCTAACTGCATCTCTTACAACTATGTATAGGGCCAACTATATCCCAATGCTCAATAAGGTCAAGGACCAGTTGAACCTCCTGAGACATGGACCCCTCTCATGGCTGGGGAGAATAAATGCATTTAAAATGAACATCTTACCCAAGCTCATATATATATTCCAGATGATTCCAATTACCTTACCCCAGGCCTATTTTACAAAATTAAGAACTATAGTATTAAAATATCTTTGGGCACTTAAACAACCCAGGATCTCTTATGCAGTACTGGCAAAGGAAAAAAGAGTAGATGGGCTAGCAGCATCCGATTTTAAAAAATACTATCAGGCTGTCACTATTGCACAAATAGTGAATTGGACACAAAATAAGGAAGTTAAGAGCTGGGTGGAGATTAAACGAGCACAGAGTAAGGTCTATCTAAGCAAGATGGTCTGGGTCCCAGAGGCATTTGAAGATTTGACCAATAGCACAATCCCACTGACTAGGAACACTTTTAGGATATGGGATAATTTTTTGTAGATTATATCCTCGGGATTACAATGCACCCTTGATTTCATTATTAGACACAAACTATTTTAAACCAGGAAAAGAGGATAACTTATTTTTTGTTAGATGGGTAAAAAAGTTGATCCAGCTCCAAGATATAATGGAGGGAAATAGGATGTGCACGTTTTTTGAAATATCACAAAAATGGGGCAGTATTGCACTAGATACTTGGAGATACATACGACTACATCACTTTGTGTATTCACCACCACAACCGCTGTGAGGGAAAGATAACATGAGATCAATAGAGAAACGTTTTTGTTCCCCCATGTATAAAGAAAAGCATACATAAGATATTGATAAATGAGGAAGAACTTGTATATCCACCATAGTTAGAGAAATGGGAACAGGAACTCGGACCCTTCCGAGATGAGGGAAAGAGGAGGAAAGTTTTGAGGTTAGCTTGTCACTCATCAGTGGACGTAGGGAAAACGGAGATGTGCTATAAGCTTTATTCAAGGTGGTATGTTACCCCACAGAGGGTGGATTTGCCCCCAACTTGTTGGAGGGGATGCAATGCCCTCGGGACCTTCGCCCATTCGTAGTGAGAGTGTGCAAAGATACAACCATATTGGGAGGGATCACTAAGGTAATTTATCAGATCACAGGAGAACACATTCAGGTAGAGCCCTGGACTTTCACAGCACGGATAAAAGGTTGATGGAATATAAGAATACGCTAGTGCCTTACTTAATAAATGCGGCCAAAAGCTTGATTTTGAGATTCTAGTGATCATCAGAAACCCTGAGTATGGGAGAATGGGTTGCAAAGGGGAAATGGGTGAGATCTATTGAGAAAATAATGGTTGCAGCAGAAGATTCCCTTGGGAAATACTTTGACATCTTGGGGAAGTGGCTGAGTTTTAAAAGATCTGCAGGATATATGAAAAGCTGGCAGTTTGGCCAGCTTCTATCAGATGAGAATGCAGGAAAACCAGCAGCCAAGGGGTTTCCAATCACAGCCAATGGCTTGGAGTGCTGACCAGAGTGTTCTTGAGGGGGGGGCGTCTCCCTGTCAAAGCACAACAGCTTTACTAACGTCAGACTGTTAGTACAGCGGCTCTGACCAGGGCTGTCAGGTTGAATGAAAAATAACTATTAGTGTGTACCAGGCTTTAGCGTGGACTGGATTGTATTGGTGTCTTTTTTAATCTGTGTTTTCCTCTTCGTGGTCTGCTTTTCCCAGGCAATAAAAACACACACTGGTAGGATGACTGGCCATTAATATTGATACCAATGTGTTCTACTGGGACAAGGGACAATGTAATTTACTCTATGCCAACTATAAAGCACCAAGGAATTGAGGTAAAATGTATATGATTTCAAACAAATCAATCAATTACTTTACCACAAAAGAAATAAGGAGCAGAGGGGATTTATTTGATGAACAGAAAATAAATCTGTAACTCTGCTTTTATATGTATATTAATATATATAAGGCTCTTAAGATCTTCACCATGCCAGTGCACCCTGGATTAGTTCTTTAGGTTAATTGGACCAACCATGAATAAGAGCTGGAAAGCTAATATGCAAGGTGCACTTTTCACTGCTTCAACAAAACAACTGGATTTGAAGTCAGAATTCATGCAAAGAAACAGCATCCTTTTGTATCTGAGAGGTACTATATGCTATGTTTGGACTCATTAGGTGACCTAGGGCCACAAGCAGGCTTCTATTGTTACCTTGGAGAGATGTTAGCACCAATAAAGGGGGCATTGGAAAGCGCCACATGTTTTTAATATCATATATTTCTGGACTGTTGAGACTGGGTTATACTTAAGCCATCTTGATATGGCTAGCGATGGAATAGCCTGGAATGTCAGCAGAGCAAGATTACTCAGCAGGGTGTGTATCGCAAAAGGGTACATATCAGGTCTTCATCTGGGAAAGGATTCATGCACATCCCCTGGTAGTAGGGTATGGGAATAAGAAAGCATGAGCTCACACCTCCTAGAGATGTGAAGATTACAGTGCTTAATTGCCTCACTTTCAACCAGAACATCAAAGGGACCAGATGTGGGCTGGAATGTTGACCTGGGTGAAGAACTTTGATGGTAATATAACAGTGCCACCGGTTGAAGACAGGAACATACTTCCTGGAGGATCCAGGGTAACATGTTACTTCCTGATGATTAGAACTGACAGCCCCTTATAATTTACAGATGGTCACTAATTGGACAGAGGACTACACTGGGCGGGTAGGGGGTGTTTGTGTGAGTTGTATCTATAAGTGCTTTAAAATGTGAGGGCCAACGATGAAGGCTCCCTCTTTCTCCTGGAGTCCAGCCAACATACAGAAGAACCCTGAGGACTTACATAACATATCATCTCTGCTCTTTTGTTTTACATGCTCTGTATTACTGTCCCTTAGATTTTATGTGTTCTACTTCCTTTGTTAATAAACAAGACCTTTGCTTCTTTGAGCATTGTGTTTATTTTTATAGCTAAAAGTGTTATTATATCATTACCATTAATATTATCAGAGCTTTGATAGACTAGCTAATTATCAGAACAGACAGATAATAGATATTCATATTGTAACCACTTTCCGCCCGCGCTATAGCAGAAAGATGGCTACAGTGTGGGCTTTCAGTGCCAGGAAGGCGTCAATAGACATCCTTCCATGATCGTGCTGTTCGCATGCACCCTGCGGTGCGCTCTGTAATCGTTGAGTCCTTCAGACTTGGCTGATCACAGAACATGGTAAAGGGACAATCACAGCGGCCCTTTACCACGTGATTAGATGTCAGCCAATGACAGCTGATCACAGACACAAACAGAAGCTGGTTATCTGCTTTCTTGCTCCTCCCAATCTGTGATCGCCACTGCTGCTAATCATTGCCAACCAGTGCCACCTACCAGTGCTACCTATCACTGCCCATCAGTGCCACCTCTCAGTGCCCTTTAGTGCTGCCCATCAGAGCCCATCAGTGCCACCTATCAGTGCAGCCTCATTAGTGCCTCCTCATCAGTGCCCACCAGTGCTGCATCATCAGTGCCCATCAGTGCAGCTTCAACAGTGCCCATCAGCACCTATCAGTGCCCATCAATGCAACCTATCAGTGCCCATAAGTGCAGCCTCATGAGCCCACATCAGTGAAGGAGAAAAATGACCTGTTTGCAAAAATTTATAACAAACTAGGAAAAATGTTTTTTTTTCTAAATTTCAGTCTTCTTTTGTTTCTTTAGCAAAAAAAAACAACCCAGTGGTAATTAAATGCCACCAAAATAAATCTCTATTTGTGTGAAAACAATGATAAAAACTTTGTTTGGGTACAATGTTGCATGTCCGCGCAATTGTCATTCAAAGTGCAACAGAGCTGAAAGCCAAAAATTAGCCTGGGCAGGAAGGGGGTATAAGTGCCCAGTAAGCAAGTGGCTAAAAAGGGGAATAAAAAAAAAACACCCACTATCTATTTCATAAGGAAAAGGGCTATTTTTTAAAATATATTTGTTATTTTTATCATTCACCCCCAGACTTAAGTTGGAGTAGATATGTGATGTGAAAAAAAAAAAATCTGAATCTTCTGCAGTGCAGCTTTATAAACTACATGTTGAAAAATAGTGCCGTATGTGAAGTAAGGAACTTTGGGAGTGTTTTATAGGAGGAGTAGACTACAGAATAGACACATAGAAGAATGAGACTAGATAGTTGGACACAAAGGAGGAGAAGGAGAGTGGTTAAGGAGATGGATGACAGAAAATACAGGGTGCAGTGGAGGAGAAAGTGAAAGCAGACTAGAAATTGGGCCCAGAGGAGGAGAATTTGAACTTTGAAAACGTCACAGGAAGTGATGAAACGCATCAGTTCTGGAACGCACGGCGTGACGTCAGCACGCTGGCTTGGAGCACAAGCCGGAACACTCTGCTCGCCACTCTGCAGTATATTTTTTTTGTCACGGTTACTGTATAATCTGCTTTTAACCCAATTTTACCCACGGATGTGAAATAAAATTAATTGAAACTCAGTAACACTATTGGAGCATTTCTTTTTTCTATACCCTGGCCCCATACTGGATGTAAGGAAAAGGTGAGGAGGAACCCAACCCTACCCCATCACAGGAGCAGGCACGAGGAACCCACCCCTACCCCATCACAGGAGCAGGCATGAGGAACCCACCCCTACCCCATCACAGGAGCAGGCACGAGGAACCCACCCCTACCCCATCACAGGAGCAGGCACGAGGAACCCACCCCTACCCCATCACAGGAGCAGGCACGAGGGAACCTACCTTGGCCCTAAATGCCTACAAGCGTGATTGGCCCTAGTGCTATAAGGCACATAAGACCCTTTACATCTGGTAAGTCACCCATCCTTATACTATTACTGTGGAAAAAGGAACCTATGCCACCTATTAGTCACAAAGCCGCATCGGATAAAATTTAACATTGAGCACCTGCACTTTGATTAAAGACTGGAAGATTTTTATATATATATTTTTTTTTTTTGCACAAGAAAATTGTTTGGACTTTGCCAACTACAGTCATCTTACTATTTTGGACTATTAATTAACTGCCCTCTATTAATTTTTTAATGATTTATTTTTTTACTATTTATATTTGAAATATTATATCGTCTATTTGCACTTTTCTTCCGTTCATATTGGAGCACTCACCAGTTGCTGCACTTTTTAAGGAATTGTTGGAATATTAATTATTTATGTATTAACTCACTCAGCAGTGATATGTATGTTTTGTTTGCACATTAATATACCAATTATTAATACTGTGCACAACACCTATATTATATTTAGCAAGCACTATAGATTGTTTATATTCTTAAGGCTATTTTTTTGACAGACTGGATAGTGTGCCCAGAGCAGGAGGAGATTGGAGATTGGGTCCAGAGGAGGAAAGTAGGTCTGAAAGAGCAGATGGATGACAGAAAACACTGGGTGCAGTGGAGGAGAAAGAGAGCTCAGACCAGAGAGTGTGCTGGAAGAGGAGTGGACTAGAAATTGGGCCCAGAGGAGGAGAATAAGAGAGAGCAGACTGAATAGTATGCCAAGAGCAGGAGGAGACTGGAGATTGGGCCCAGAGGAGGAAAGTAAGTCTGAAAGAGCAGATGGATGACAGAAAACACTGGGTGCAGTGGAGGAGAAAGAGAGCTCAGACCAAAGAGCGTGCTGAAAAGAGGAGTGGACTAGTAATTGGGCCTAGAGTAGGAGAATAAGAGAGAGCAGACTGAATAGTGTAAAATAATGCTTCCAAAAAATGCGATACACCAAGCAAGCAAAGTGCTCAGTGAGGATAATACAAATATAGAATACAATGCTGCTACTTAAATAAATAACATATGCAACTGAATAAATTATCAACAGCATAAATGCATAATAAATGCAGTAGCGCAAAGATTGTGGTAACCTCTCACCATCAATCAATGTGTAATAATGATTGCTCATATACCAGACAGAACTTATCAGTCAATACAATCTGAGTGTAGTCCATAAAATCATTAAAATTCCACCAAGACAGCAGAAGTTGTTACAAAAGTCCACAGTTGCTACACACTCCTGGGATGATTGCTAGCATGTGCAGATGGAGTATCGGATCACCATAACCGCCACCACCGTGCTCAAAGGGGGGAGAGAGAATACACACTCACTGACTCCACTGGCCCAGCCACTCTCGTGACTAAGCAAATGAGCCAAATGTTAAACACATCCACTTAGAGATCCAGGATATCCACAGTAATGGGTGATCAGCAGTGCTCCAAACCATATAGGAAAAAAGAACAAACTCCACTAGTGCAATAACGCCTAAAATGCTTTATTCATATAGGTAAAAACAGATATGCACTCACATGTCAATAGCATATCACTCGCATAGATAATCATAGGGAGGTGTTCACCCTTCGAGTGTCGTATCCAGACTCTAGGCCGTGGACCGCGCACCTTCCGGGTGCCCAAACTCCTCGTACAGCAAGGTAAAACCCCGGTGAAGAAGTCGGAAGTGACGAAACGTGTCGAGGCATGACCAGGCGGCGTAATTTTTTCCTTGCTGTACTAGGAGTTTGGGCACCCAGAAGGCGCGCGGTCCACGGCGTGGAGCCTGGATACGACACCCGAAGGGTGAACACCTCCCTATGATTATCTATGCGAGTGATATGCTATTGACATGTGAGTGCATATCTGTTTTTACCTATATGAATAAAGCATTTTAGGCGTTATTGCACTAGTGGAGTTTGTTCTTTTTTCCTATATGGTTTGGAGCACTGCTGATCACCCATTACTGTGGATATCCCGGATCTCTAAGTGGATGTGTTTAACATTTGGCTCGTTTGCTTAGTCACGAGAGTGGCTGGGCCAGTGGAGTCGGTGAGTGTGTATTCTCTCTCCCCCCTTTGAGCACG
The DNA here is from genome assembly GCF_965119305.1 of Pelophylax lessonae. Lineage (NCBI taxonomy): Eukaryota > Metazoa > Chordata > Amphibia > Anura > Ranidae > Pelophylax > Pelophylax lessonae. The sequence continues at coordinate 183,568,824 of NC_138775.1, read as the reverse complement.
GTGGTGGCGGTTATGGTGATCCGATACTCCATCTGCACATGCTAGTAATCATCCCAGGAGTGTGTAGCAACTGTGGACTTTTGTAACAACTTCTGCTGTCTTGGTGGAATTTTAATGATTTTATGGACTACACTCAGATTGTATTGACTGATAAGTTCTGTCTGGTATATGAGCAATCGTTATTACACATTGATTGATGGTGAGAGGTTACCACCATCTTTGCGCTACTGTATTTTTAATGCATTTAGACTAGTGTGCCCAGAGCAGAAGGAGACTGGAGATTGGGCCCAGAGGAGGAAAGTAGGTCTGAAAGAGCAGATGGATGACAGAAAACACTGGGTGCAGTGGAGGAGAAAGAGAGCTCAGACCAGAGAGTGAGCTGGAAGAGGAGTGGACCAGAAATTGGGCCCAGAGGAGGAGAATAGTAGCTTTAAAGCAGGTGACAAAATACAGAAAACACTGGGTGTAATGGAGGAGTTAGAGAGTGGGGACTGAAGGGAATGCTCAGGGCAGGAGGAGACTGAAAAGTTGCACATTGAAAAAGAAGAGCAAGATCAGAAGAGGAGAACAGTGGAAACCTCAGAGTAGATGCAGAGGAAAAGGAAAGTGGAGACCAGAAAGAATACGCATAAAAAGAGGAAAATAAATGATAGTGGAAACAGAAGAAGAATTAAAAAGAAAGATAGCAAAAAACATATTAAACATTAACAAATGTAAGGAAAAAAAATTAAATTGGCCCAAAACTTTACAGTTTCCCTTCAATAGTTAATATTTGGAAGGCTAAGCAACTCTGAACACTAGAAATTATAGAAATGTTTTTCTTCCGACCAGAACTTCTAGTGCCTTAAAATATTCAGAAACTGCATTGAACGTTATATTTCCTGGTTTTCTATACCCTTATTATGTAAAAACATCCATGATATGTGACATATTCACCCTGCATTTCTTATTTAATACTTTCCCTTGGAAAATATTTATTTTTGTGTTTTTTGTGGAGGAAATGTCGAGAACAAAATGATTTATGTAGTAACAAACGGATGCTTGCAAAATCAAAGCAGCTAAATTTGTCTCCTGTACAAACATGTTGACTGGGTTCATTAGTCAGCTTTGCCCAAATACGCACTGAGCTCAGCAGAGCATATTAAGCTCATGTAAAGAAAGCTAAAAACGCGAGGCAGCTCTATTTGCTTTTTAAATAGAACGCCTGGTTTCACTAGCAGTGTCCTGAGACCTCCAGGAGGTGTTGTTCACTGGCAGAGTATCCAGGTCTACAATAAATACAGTCTAATAAGTCCCTGGCAGAGGTCCATAAAGTGGTTGCATTTGACTACATAATTTGTCTTTTGAGCACTCCTTGAATTACAGAGCAGACTATTGTTGAGAAGTTGATTATTTACATTTTAAATCAACATCGTGGTAAATGATGCAAACTTATTCTTTTATAATATTAATGAAAAAAACATGTTGTACAATTAGGAACATGACAGACTGTTGTTATTTTGTTATATTTCTTGTCGTTTTATGGCACTTCACTTTACAGGGGATATCGTTTTTTTTTTTTTGTTTTGTTACATGTTTTTGTTATTATGTTTAGAGCTTAAAAAAAAAAAAAAACTTGAATAAATGGGAATATTTCATTTTTATTTATGATGTGATTGTAAACAATCACTTTGTAAAACAACTTATTCAGTTTAAAGTAGAAATGAAAGGCAAAACATTTGTGTGTAGATATAAAAAAAAACATTATAAATGCTTTTTTTTTTTTTTGCTTTTTTTTATAAGCGATCACATACCCTCTGCTCCCTTCTGTTCATAGCTGTATAAGAGCTGGGGGAGGAGAAGCAAAAGGACACTGATCTTCCCAGGGAAAGGCTGGTGGGGCGTGTCAGGACAAGTCTGATCATTGGAGGAGAGCAGACTGAGTTCCCAGCATAGCTAGAGAACTGACCACAATGTGTTCTCCTGCTTAGTGTGGTTAAGATTTTAATAGGAAAGCAGAGAGACTGGCAGGAACACGCAGGGAGAACACATAAATGAAGGCAATACAAAGAGAACAGGATACTTTTTCATACAACTATATGGTACAGCAGACACATTTTAGCAATACGAAATGTTGGGGTAACAAACGCTTAAAATCTGTTTGTAATATCATATCTTATGTGAAATTTAGTAACAACACTGAAATAGTCTGCCCACCTGTTCAGAAGGTTCCCTACATAGTTTCTATCAGACAGGGACAGTCTGAAAATAAACAAATTCTCTCTTCAAACAATTTATTCTTCAAGAATCCGACATCTTGGGTGAACCATGTTCAGGGAGCCCAAGCTTATGGGTACATCATGTTTGAGAACAGAGGATAAAATCAGATTGTACAACCTCATTTAGCCACTTGCCGACCGCTCACATGGAGCGTACTGCGTCAAAGTGGTTCGTTATCGTCCAGCGATGCTGGTCTACTGCCCTTGTGGGCGGCGCGCACGTACCACCGGAGGCTCGCTCCCGCTGTATTCAGACACAGCGGGAGTCGGGCCAGGGGAGGAGAGGTGGTGATCACCGCCGCTCTTCTCCGATCGTCTGCGATCGAGTGAGGAGATCCGCCCGCTTGTGTAAACAAAGCGGACGGATCTCCTAAGTGACAGGCAGGGACAGATTACAGGATTTAGCATAGCTGAACCTGCGATCAGGGCCGGTGCAAGGATTTTTGACACCCTAGGCGAAACCTCATTTTGCCGCCCACTTGGCTCCTCCCCCCTTGACACTGCCCCCTTGGCTCCACCTCCTTTGCCCTGCACATGTATACCCCACCTTTTTAATGACAGCTACCATTTTGAATACAACACTTTGCTAGACCAGCTAATTTTAAAATAGTTTATTTTAATTGTAAACATTTTCTCATATGCAAAACATAACATAGCAGGGTCAGTGATTTGAAGTGGTGATGGTGGGAGAAGTCAGACACACTTCACATGCTGGGATATTTACAGTTATGTGCGGGGGGATACTTGCACCCCTAGCACATGTGACTTAGGCGGACAGAAAATGTCATGTCCTTATTCATACATGTATGAAGAAGAACATGACATATTATTATGACAGAACACAGCTAGGTATTAAAAAAGATATTGCAACAATTTACACACACTAATGCACATACCTTTTCCACTTATTTTGCAGACTATGCCGGGCTCTGTGCTACACCCGGGCTCTGTGCTATGCCGGGCTCTGTGCTATGCCGGGCTCTGTGCTACACCCGGGCTCTGTGCTATGCCGGGCTCTGTGCTACACCCGGGCTCTGTGCTACGCCGGGCTCTGTGCTACGCCGGGCTCTGTGCTACGCCCGGGCTCTGTGCTACGCGGCTACGCCCGGGGTCTGTGCTACACCCGGGCTCTGTGCTACACCCGGGCTCTGTGCTACGCCCGGGCTCTGTGGTATGCTGTGGATATCCTGGCAGGGCTGAGGGCGGCAGTGTCAAAGCTCAGCTGTCAAGACTGAGAATGGAGACGCTATTTCCTCCGTAATACTGGCTCACAGGCGGAGTGATATCAAGTGCACTCTGCCTGTGAGAGGAGGAGTCATACAGGGGAAGCACACGGCTGCAGTAGAGAGCAGAGCCATGTGCTTTCTCTGTATGGCTCCTCCTCCCACAGGCAGAATGCACTTGATATCACTCTGCCTGTGAGTGGAACCTAAACAGCGGCTCCATTCTCAGTCCTGACAGCTGAGCTCGCCTCTGACACTGCTGTCCTCAGCCCTGCCGGGATATCGCCCTGCCCTCGCGGGTGTCCGTGAGTGCAGGGCGAAATGCGGGAGACTCCCACAACTTGCAGGAGACTTGAGATGTCTGCAATACCTAGGAACACAGTAAATTTGTGTATATCATATTCATTTATTTGTTACTTTATTTGGGATCTGGCGCAGGGTGGAGATTGCTTGTGATTGTCACAAGTGTGTTTCCCTTGGTTTTGGAAATGTTCACTAATTAGTGTCGGTTCACACTTGTGTGATGTGGGAACGCTGCGAATATGCAGCGTGTTCCCGCATCGCATCCGCACCCCTGGCAGTTCACACTGCCATATGCGATACGCAGGGGGTGCCAATTCAAAGTTAACGACACCCCCAGGTCAGATCACATATCGCAGTGCGATCTGAAAGTTTGTACAGAATCGGATCGCACTAGTGTGAACCACTGTGCGATCCGATTCTGATGCGGACCAAAAAAAAAGGGTCCTGTGTGAGTTTGCTGCGGATGCGCTGTGAATTCAGCCTGAACTCGCATCCGCACATGAGATCGCATGTAATTTAGGAGCAGTGAGCTCCGAATTACATGCGATCTGCCAAACCGCACAAGTGTGAACTGGCACTTAGTCCCTAAGCCCCTAGTTAGATAGCTTCTAAGGGCTCTTTCACACGGGCGATCCGATCAGATCCGCCTGTCAGTTTTTTAGACGGATCTGATCGGATCCTCCATGCAGCTCTATGGGGCAGCTGGTGTCAGTGGAGACACCTCCGCTGACACCCGCTGCCATCCGCATCCGATCCTGTCCGTAAAATCCGGACGGATGGAAACCCTATTTTTCCATCCCTTCAGGGATCGGATCGGATGAGAGACGGTCCGCTCTCATCCGATCCCCCATAGAGGGCAGCGGGGGCTGTGACACCTCCCTCTCTGCTCTGCAAGCAGAGACGGAGCTGTCATCCGCTGGCTCAGCGGGAATCGGCGGATCGATCCTCTCTGAGCAGCACGGATCCGCCTACGGAGGCGGACTGTGTGAAAGAGCCCTAATTCTAAACCAGGATCTTTTAGGATAGCTTCTTAAACCAGCATATGTATGTAGAAAACATATTTTAAATTATGATTCTATATGAGTTGAGTCCTCCAGCTGCAGCACACACCTTCCAATCGTTTCTTGTATTCTTGCTTTGGTTTCTCCTCCTCGGTTCAGTTCCTAGCTTGCTGCACTTGGTGCCTCCCTCCACAGCATAGACTCCACACTCCACGCTTCCTCTCTGCCTTCTCCCTCCAGACCCCACGCTGGCTGCACTGTGACTGACACGCCCAGTCCCTCTGATAGGTGAAGTGAGTGATGATATCACGGACTCCACAGCTTAGGCAGGAGAAGAGGACGGACCTACAGGAACCGTCTGCCGAGGCTGATAATATTTACATCTGGAGTGGAGGGAGGAGGGGGAGGAGGGGGGAGACTCCGTGACTGTGAGAGAACTAAGAGAGGCTGCAGACATCAGACTGAAAAAACAGCAGCGGCTGCGGACTCACTGCTCACAGCAGGACAGGACACACATGCCGAGTTGCCGATCACAGTGAGCGAGTCTGTCAGACAGTGAATGATAGATTATAGTAGTACAGAGACCAGAGCGGCTCTCACTGCTGCACAGTACAGGGGAGAGGGAGGGAGAGACTGAGAAGGGGAATAGAAACCAGCGGCAGGGCGAGGGCGCCCCTAGCGGCAGTGCGCTCTAGGCGGCTGCCTAACTTGCCTAGTGGTAGCGCCGGCCCTGCCTGCGATCTGTGCCTGTGTCACACAGTCCCCTCCCCCCCACACACGTCAGTAAGCACCAGGCATACATTAACCCCTTGATCACCAATAAAAGTTAACCCCTTCCCTGCCAGTGTCATTTTTACAGTAACAGTGCATATTTATGGCACTGATTACTGTAGTAATGTCACTGGTCCCACCAAAAGTGTCAAAAATGTCAGTTAGGGGTCCGATCTGTCCGCCGCAAATTGCAGATCGCCGCTATTTCTAGTTTAAAAAAAAACAACAAAAATTACATACATTTCCCGTAGTTAGTAGCTGCGATAACTTTTGCGCAAACCAATCAAAATACGCTTATTGCGTTTTTTTTTTACAAAACATATGTAGCAGAAAACAAATTGGCCTAAAATGTTAAAAAGTTTGATTTTTAAATTTTTTGGGGGGGAATTTCATATAAAAAATGTGAAAAATATTGTTATTTTTTCAAAATTTTAGCATTTTTTTTGTTTATAGCACAAAAAGTAAAAATCGCACAGGTGATCAAATACTACCAAAAGACAGCTATATTTGTGGGGGAAAAAAAATTAATTTGGGTACAGCGTCGCAAGACCGCGCAATTGTCCGTTAAAGTAACACAGTGCCGAATCGCAAAATATGGCCTGGTCAGGAATGGGGTAAAATCTTCTGGTCTTAAAGCGGTTAAAAATACGCTCATTGAGAATTTTTTTGTCAAAGACATGTAGCTAAATACATTTTGGCCTAAATATATGACAAAAATTGAATATATTGGATATTTTTTAACTTTCAAAGTAGAAAAATATTGTTATTTTTTTCAAAATTGTCACCTTTTTTTATTAATATCGCAAAAAATGAAAAGCGCAGAGTTGATCAAATACCACCAAAAGAAAGCTCTGTTTGTAGGAAAAAAAGGACGTAAATTTTGTTTGGGTACGGCATTGCATGACTGCGCAATTGTCAGTTAAATTCACACAGTGCCGATTCGCAAAAAGTGGCCTGGACGTAAAGCAGGAAAATCCTCCGGTCCTAAAGTGGTTAATCACAGTGTTACAATCTGACTGTCAAAACTTCCTTAAATCTATAAATAATTATGGCCTGCCCAATTTAAGGGCCGGTTTACACTGGTGCAATGGAAGACATTGCATGTAATTTGCACTGCTATGCAAATCACAAGCCATGTCTTTGCGATGGGAATTCAGCCATACAGATTGTATGGCTGAATTTGCATCGCATTCGGGCAAAGTCACGCAGGGCCCTTTTTTTGGTCCACACCAAAACACCCATGCGATCCGATTCCTGTCCTAATTGACAGTTCGCAGTGCGATATGCAAACTAATCTGAGGATGTTATTAACTTTGTATCGACACTCCCAGCAGTTTGCATATGGCAGTGGGAACTGCCTGCAAGTCGGGTGCGATGCAGGAACCCGCAGTGGATTCACAGGGTTCCTGCATTGCACCAGTGTGAACCGGCCCTAACAGCAATTGATTGAATAGTTTAGGTAGGGCCTCATATGGCATTGTTTTGGTAAACCTAAAGTTTACAATATATGTTATAATTAGTGTTGAGCGAACACGGACTGTATTATTCGTGTTCGTACCGAATAATTGGATTTTTTGTACCCGAACACGGACACGGACACTTTACTGTATGTTCGGGTAAAAATCCGTGTTCGGTCGTTTTATTTCCGGGTTTTGCATGCTTTGGCGCTCTTTTCATGGCGGGCTTTCAACAGCCAATCAACAATCGTTTAACTGGTGTGCCTTAAGCCATCCCAGCCATGCCTGCAAATGTCTTAGTAGCTGTGATTGGCCGTCTGAAGCATGTGACCAAGTCTTTATAAGTTCGAGGCAGCCGCAGCGGCGTCATTATGCTGCTTATATCAGGGACAGAGCACACATCAACGTGCTGGCTGCTGATTAGGGAAAGATAGGCAGGAAAAAACCATTTGTGTCCGGATAGAATTGAGGGACAGGTCGGAGTGTTTAGGCAGGGCGAGTTGTAGGCATTTTAGGGATAGAGTCTGCTGAATTATAGGGTCAGTGTCTTCTACAAACTACAATCGATATTGCTGTGTGGGGGGTGGGGTGAATCTGCACTCAATCCTGATCTACGATCTCTTCTCAATCCTGTTAGGGACAGAGTCTGCTGAATTTTAGGGAAACTGTGTTCTACAAACTACAATCGATATTGCTGTGTGGTGTGGGATTGGAGATAGGCAGGTGTCAGTGATCCACATCCATTTTTCTGTGTGTGAGCTGCAGTGAACACAATCTTTTTGGGCTGCAGTGAACACAATCTTTTTGGGCTGCAGTGAACACAATCTTTTTGGGCTGCAGTGAACACAATCTTTTTGGGCTGCAGTGAACACAATCTTTTTGGGCTGCAGTGAACACAATCTTTTTGGGGTGCAGTGAACAAAATCTTTTTGGGGTGCAGTGAACACAATCCTTTTTGGTGTGCAGTGAACACAATCTTTGTGGGGTGCAGTGAACAAAATCCTTTGTGGGGTGCAGTGAACACAATCTTTTTGGGGTGCAGTGAACAAAATCCTTTTTGGGGTGCAGTGAACAACATCCTTTTTGGGGTGCAGTGAACACAATCTTTTTGGGGTGCAGTGAACAAAATCCTTTGTGGGGTGCAGTGAACACAATCTTTTTGGGGTGCAGTGAACACAATCTTTTTGGGGTGGAGTGAACAACATCCTTTTTGGGGTGCAGTGAACAAAATCCTTTTTGGGGTGCAGTGAACAAAATCATTTTTGGGGTGCAGTGAACACAATCTTTTTGGGGTGCAGTGAACACAATCTTTGTGGGGTGCAGTGAACACAATCTTTTTGGGGTGGAGTGAACAACATCCTTTTTGGGGTGCAGTGAACAACATCCTTTTTGGGGTGCAGTGAACACAATCTTTTTGGGGTGCAGTGAACACAATCTTTGTGGGGTACAGTGAACAGAATCTTTGTGGGGTGCAGTGAACACAATCTTTGGGGGGTACAGTGAACACAATCTTTTTGGGGTGCAGTGAACACAATCTTTGTGGGGTGCAGTGAACACAATCTTTTTGGGGTGGAGTGAACAAAATCATTTTTGGGGTGCAGTGAACAACATCCTTTTTGGGGTGCAGTGATCAAAATCCTTTTTGGGGTGCAGTGAACACAATCTTTTTGGGGTGCAGTGAACAAAATCCTTTGTGGGGTGCAGTGAACAGAATCTTTGTGGGGTGCAGTGAACACAATCTTTGGGGGGGTACAGTGAACACAATCTTTTTGGGGTGCAGTGAACACAATCTTTGTGGGGTACAGTGAACAGAATCTTTGTGGGGTGCAGTGAACACAATCTTTGGGGGGTACAGTGAACACAATCTTTTTGGGGTGCAGTGAACACAATCTTTGGGGGGTACAGTGAACACAATCTTTTTGGGGTGCAGTGAACACAATCTTTGTGGGGTGCAGTGAACACAATCTTTGGGGGGGTACAGTGAACACAATCTTTTTGGGGTGCAGTGAACAACATCCTTTTAGGGTGCAGTGAACACAATCTTTGTGGGGTGCAGTGAACAACATCCTTTTAGGGTGCAGTGAACACAATCTTTGTGGGGTACAGTGAACAGAATCTTTGTGGGGTGCAGTGAACACAATCTTTGGGGGGTACAGTGAACACAATCTTTGTGAGGTGCAGTGAACACAATCTTTGTGGGGTGCAGTGAACACAATCATTGTGGGGTGCAGTGAACTCAATCTTTGTGGGGTACAGTGAACACAATCTCATACTTCTGAAGATTTGAGGGTGCTGCCTGTTCCATACTCCCCCTACTCCTCATCTAGCCTTTTAGGGGTACAAACAATAGTAATTGGGGCCTAGTGTGGTTGTGTACGTGTGATATACATACACTTTTTTTGGATCATATTTTCTATTCCGCTATTTAATCAAAAACCTTTGGGGATCAGTTAAATTGGGGGATAGTCTGTGTTGGTACGTGTGAGAGAGATCCACCTTTCCAAGTTGTTGGGGTTCATCTCATACTTCTGAAGGTTTGAGGGTGCTGCCTGTTCCATACTCCCCCTACTCCTAGCCTTTTAGGGGTACAAACAATAGTAATTGGGGCCTAGTGTGGTTGTGTACGTGTGATATACATACACTTTTTTTGGATCATATTTTCTATTCCGCTATTTAATCAAAAACCTTTGGGGATCAGTTAAATTGGGGGATAGTCTGTGTTGGTACGTGTGAGAGAGATCCACCTTTCCAAGTTGTTGGGGTTCATCTCATACTTCTGAAGGTTTGAGGGTGCTGCCTGTTCCATACCCCCCCTACTCCTCATCTAGCCTTTTAGGGGTACAAACAATAGTAATTGGGGCCTAGTGTGGTTGTGTACGTGTGATATACATACACTTTTTTTGGATCATATTTTCTATTCCGCTATTTAATCAAAAACCTTTGGGGATCAGTTAAATTGGGGGATAGTCTGTGTTGGTACGTGTGAGAGAGATCCACCTTTCCAAGTTGTTGGGGTTCATCTCATACTTCTGAAGGTTTGAGGGTGCTGCCTGTTCCATACTCCCCCTACTCCTAGCCTTTTAGGGGTACAAACAATAGTAATTGGGGCCTAGTGTGGTTGTGTACGTGTGATATACATACACTTTTTTTGGATCATATTTTCTATTCCGCTATTTAATCAAAAACCTTTGGGGATCAGTTAAATTGGGGGATAGTCTGTGTTGGTACGTGTGAGAGAGATCCACCTTTCCAAGTTGTTGGGGTTCATCTCATACTTCTGAAGGTTTGAGGGTGCTGCCTGTTCCATACTCCCCCTACTCCTCATCTAGCCTTTTAGGGGTACAAACAATAGTAATTGGGGCCCAGTGTGGTTGTGTACGTGTGATATACATACACTTTTTTTGGATCATATTTTCTATTCCGCTATTTAATCAAAAACCTTTGGGGATCAGTTAAATTGGGGGATAGTCTGTGTTGGTACGTGTGAGAGAGATCCACCTTTCCAAGTTGTTGGGGTTCATCTCATACTTCTGAAGGTTTGAGGGTGCTGCCTGTTCCATACCCCCCCTACTCCTCATCTAGCCTTTTAGGGGTACAAACAATAGTAATTGGGGCCTAGTGTGGTTGTGTACGTGTGATATACATACACTTTTTTTGGATCATATTTTCTATTCCGCTATTTAATCAAAAACCTTTGGGGATCAGTTAAATTGGGGGATAGTCTGTGTTGGTACGTGTGAGAGAGATCCACCTTTCCAAGTTGTTGGGGTTCATCTCATACTTCTGAAGGTTTGAGGGTGCTGCCTGTTCCATACTCCCCCTACTCCTCATCTAGCCTTTTAGGGGTACAAACAATAGTAATTGGGGCCTAGTGTGGTTGTGTACGTGTGATATACATACACTTTTTTTGGATCATATTTTCTATGCCGCTATTTAATCAAAAACCTTTGGGGATCAGTTAAATTGGGGGATAGTCTGTGTTGGTACGTGTGAGAGAGATCCACCTTTCCAAGTTGTTGGGGTTCATCTCATACTTCTGAAGGTTTGAGGGTGCTGCCTGTTCCATACTCCCCCTACTCCTAGCCTTTTAGGGGTACAAACAATAGTAATTGGGGCCTAGTGTGGTTGTGTACGTGTGATATACATACACTTTTTTTGGATCATATTTTCTATTCCGCTATTTAATCAAAAACCTTTGGGGATCAGTTAAATTGGGGGATAGTCTGTGTTGGTACGTGTGAGAGAGATCCACCTTTCCAAGTTGTTGGGGTTCATCTCATACTTCTGAAGGTTTGAGGGTGCTGCCTGTTCCATACCCCCCCTACTCCTAGCCTTTTAGGGGTACAAACAATAGTAATTGGGGCCTAGTGTGGTTGTGTACGTGTGATATACATACACTTTTTTTGGATCATATTTTCTATTCCGCTATTTAATCAAAAACCTTTGGGGATCAGTTAAATTGGGGGATAGTCTGTGTTGGTACGTGTGAGAGAGATCCACCTTTCCAAGTTGTTGGGGTTCATCTCATACTTCTGAAGGTTTGAGGGTGCTGCCTGTTCCATACTCCCCCTACTCCTCATCTAGCCTTTTAGGGGTACAAACAATAGTAATTGGGGCCCAGTGTGGTTGTGTACGTGTGATATACATACACTTTTTTTGCATCATATTTTCTATTCCGCTATTTAATCAAAAACCTTTGGGGATCAGTTAAATTGGGGGATAGTCTGTGTTGGTACGTGTGAGAGAGATCCACCTTTCCAAGTTGTTGGGGTTCATCTCATACTTCTGAAGGTTTGAGGGTGCTGCCTGTTCCATACCCCCCCTACTCCTCATCTAGCCTTTTAGGGGTACAAACAATAGTAATTGGGGCCTAGTGTGGTTGTGTACGTGTGATATACATACACTTTTTTTGGATCATATTTTCTATTCCGCTATTTAATCAAAAACCTTTGGGGATCCGTTAAATTGGGGGATAGTCTGTGTTGGTACGTGTGAGAGAGATCCACCTTTCCAAGTTTTTGGGGTTCATCTCATACTTCTGAAGATTTGAGGGTGCTGCCTGTTCCATACCCCCCCTACTCCTCATCTAGCCTTTTAGGGGTACAAACAATAGTAATTGGGGCCTAGTGTGGTTGTGTACGTGTGATATACATACACTTTTTTTGGATCATATTTTCTATTCCGCTATTTAATCAAAAACCTTTGGGGATCAGTTAAATTGGGGGATAGTCTGTGTTGGTACGTGTGAGAGAGATCCACCTTTCCAAGTTTTTGGGGTTCATCTCATACTTCTGAAGATTTGAGGGTGCTGCCTGTTCCATACCCCCCCTACTCCTCATCTAGCCTTTTAGGGGTACAAACAATAGTAATTGGGGCCTAGTGTGGTTGTGTACGTGTGATATACATACACTTTTTTTGGATCATATTTTCTATTCCGCTATTTAATCAAAAACCTTTGGGGATCAGTTAAATTGGGGGATAGTCTGTGTTGGTACGTGTGAGAGAGATCCACCTTTCCAAGTTTTTGGGGTTCATCTCATACTTCTGAAGATTTGAGGGTGCTGCCTGTTCCATACTCCTCCTCCTACTGCTCAACCATCCTTTTAGGGGTACAAACAATAGTAGTTGGGGCCTAGTGTGGTGGTGTACGTGCGAGATACATACACTTTCTTTTTGATCATATTTTCTATTCCGCTATTCAATTAAAACCTTTGGGGATCAATTCAATTGCGAGATAGTCTGTGTCGGTACGTGTGAGATCCACCTTTCCAAGTTGTTGGGGTTCATCTCATACTTCTGAAGATTTGAGGGTGCTGCCTGTTCCATACTCCTGCTCCTACTGCTCAACCATCCTTTTAGGGGTACAAACAATAGTAATTGGGGCCTAGTGTGGTTGTGTACGTGCGAGATACATACACTTTTTTTGATCATATTTCCTATTCCGCTATTCAATAAAAACCTTTGAGGATCAATTGAATTGCGGGATAGTCTTTGTCGGTACGTGTGAGATCCACCTTTCCAAGTTTTTGGGGTTCATCTCATACTTCTGAAGATTTGAGGGTGCTGCCTGTTCCATACTCCTCCTCCTACTCCTCATCCATCCTTTTAGGGGTACAAACAATAGTAATTGGGGCCTAGTGTGGTTGTGTACGTGCGAGATACATACACTTTTTTTGATCATATTTCCTATTCCGCTATTCAATAAAAACCTTTGAGGATCAATTGAATTGCGGGATAGTCTGTGTCGGTACGTGTGAGATCCACCTTTCCAAGTTTTTGGGGTTCATCTCATACTTCTGAAGATTTGAGGGTGCTGCCTGTTCCATACTCCTCCTCCTACTCCTCATCCATCCTTTTAGGGGTACAAACAATAGTAATTGGGGCCTAGTGTGGTTGTGTACGTGCGAGATACATACACTTTTTTTGATCATATTTCCTATTCCGCTATTCAATAAAAACCTTTGAGGATCAATTGAATTGCGGGATAGTCTGTGTCGGTACGTGTGAGATCCACCTTTCCAAGTTTTTTGGGTTCATCTCATACTTCTGAAGATTTGAGGGTGCTGTCTGTTCCATACTCCTCCTACTCCTCATCCATCCTTTTAGGGGTAGAAACAATAGTAATTGGGGCCTAGTGTGGTTTTGTACGTGCGAGATACATACACTTTTTTGGATCATATTTCCTATTCCGCTATTCAATAAAAACCTTTCTAGGGCAAGATCTTAAATTACAGAAATATGAGGAGACCGTCAAATAAGGGCCGTGGCCTGGGTCGTGGTGCTGCTGGTAGAGCTCCTGTTGCAAGGAGAGGACGTGGTCGATCTGTGCCAGCTACACGCACAAGTGAAACACCTTCCTCAAGTGTGAGTAGGCGACAGAACCTGCATCAGTATTTGGTAGGGCATCAAACGCCCCTAGAAGTGATGAGGCCAGAACAAGTTGAGGCGATAGTAGATTGGTTTGCTGCTGACAGTGCCTCCAGTTCCTTCACATTGTCTCCCACCCAGTCTACTGCAGAAAGGTCAGAGTTGGCACCTGCAGCCAATGTCCAACCGTCTTTCACCTCACCCCCTTGCAAATCAGGCCAGCAGTCTGAGCCCCAAGCCATACAGCAGTCTCTTATTCTTTTTGAGGACTCTGTCAGCAGGGTTTCCCAGGGCCATCCACCTAGCCCTGCCCCAGAAGTGGAAGAGATTGAGTGCAGCGATGCCCAACCACTTATTTCTCAAGATGAGTACATGCAAGGATCATCGCAGCACGTCTCCGATGATGACGAAACGCAGGTGCCAACTGCTGCGGCGTTCAGCATTGTGGAGACCGACAAGGAGGGCAGGGGTGAAGACTGGGTGGAAGATGATGTGGAGGACGATGAGGTCCTCGACCCCACATGGAATGAACGTCATGCAGGTGACCTGAGTAGTTTGGAGGAAGAGGCGGTGGTCGCACAGAGCCACCAGCACAGCAGAAGAGGGAGCAGGGTGCAGAAGCGGAGCGGCCGTGCCCTAGACACTACGCCCGCTACTGCCCAACGCAGCAAGGGAACGAGCGCACCAAAGTCAGCTCAAAGGAGTTCTCTAGCGTGGAAGTTCTTTAGAAAATGTGCTGATGACAGGACACGAGTGGTTTGCACCCTGTGCAATCAGAGCTTGAAGCGAGGCATAAACCTTCTCAACCTGAGCACAACCTGCATGATCAGGCATCTAAGTGCAAAGCACGAGCTGCAGTGGAGTACACACCTTCAAAACCAAGAAACGTCTCTGGCTCATCCTGCTTCCTCTTCTGCTGCAGTCTCGGCCGCTCCAGCCACATCTGTAGTGATACCGGCACCTGCCACCCCGCAAACAGACGATCTGTCAGCAACACCACCACCTGGGTCACCAACAACCATCTCCACAATGTCCCGTGGAAGCGTTCAGCTTTCCATCTCCCAAACACTTGAGAGGAAGAGGAAGTACCCCCCTACCCACCCGCGATCCCTGGCCCTGAATGCCAGCATTTCAAAATTATTGGCCTTTGAAATGCTGTCATTCCGTCTGGTGGAGACGCACAGTTTTAAAAACCTTATGTCGGTGGCTGTCCCACAGTACGTCGTGCCCAGCCGCCACTACTTTTCCAGGCAAGCCATCCCTTCCCTGCACAACCAAGTGGGGGAAAATATCAGGTGTGCACTGCGCAACGCCATCTGTGCCAAGGTCCACCTAACTACGGATACGTGGACCAGTAAGCACGGTCAGGGGCGTTATATCTCCCTAACGGCACACTGGGTAAATGCAGTGGCGGATGGGCCTGAGGCGGATAGCAATTTGGCGCATGTCCTTCCACCACCGAGGATTGCAGGGCGCTTCAGTTTGCCTCCTGTTCCTAACTCCTCCTACTCCGCTTCCTCATCCTCTACCGCCTCCTCATCCGGACAGCGTAACACCTTCACCACCAACTTCAGCACGGCCAGGGGTAAACGACAGCAGGCAGTTTTACAACTTGCCTGTTTGGGGGACAAACCACACACCGCGCAGGAGTTGTGGAGGAGCATGGAACAGCAGACAAATGAGTGGTTGCTGCCAGCGAGCCTCAAGCCCGGCCTGGTGGTGTGCGATAACGGGCGAAATCTCATAGCAGCTCTGGGCCTAGCCGGTTTGACGCACATCCCTTGCCTGGCGCATGTGCTGAATTTGGTGGTGCAGAGGTTCCTTAAAAACTACCCCGATATGTCAGAGCTGCTGCAGAAAGTGCGGGCCGTTTGTGCGCACTTTCGGCGTTCTCACCCTGCTGCTGCTCGCCTGGCAGCGCTGCAGCGTAACTTCGGCCTTCCCGCTCACCGCCTCATATGTGACGTGCCCACAAGGTGGAACTCCACCTTGCACATGCTGGAAAGACTGTGCGAGCAGCAGCAGGCCATAGTGGAGTTTCAGCTGCAGCACGCACGCGTGAGTCGCTCTGCGGAACAGCACCACTTCACCACCAATAACTGGGCCTCCATGCGAGACCTGTGTGCCTTGTTGCGCTGTTTTGAGTACTCCACCAACATGGCCAGTGGCAATGACGCCGTTCTCAGCTTAACTATCCCACTTCTATGCCTCCTTGAAAAAACAATTCGGGCGATGATGGAAGAGGATGTGGCACAGGATGAGGAGGAGGAGGAGGATGAAGAGGTAACATTTCCAAGGCTTTCAGGGCAGTCATTCGCAAGGGGCTCCGAGGGTGGGTTCCTGCACACGCAAACGCCAGGGACGCAATTGTCCAGCAGGGGCACAGTTCTGGAGGATGAGGAGGATGAGGAGGAGGAGGAGCTGAAGGAGGAGATGGAACCATGTTCACAGCAGGGTGGCACCCAGGCCAGCTCATGGCCATCACTGGTGCGTGGCTGGGGGGATACAGAGGACACGGACGATACACCTCCCACAGAGGACAGCCTTTCGTCGCCTCTGGGCAGCCTGGCACACATGAGCGATTACATGCTGCAGTGTCTCCACAACGACCGCCGAGTTGCCCACATTCTAACTTGTGCTGATTACTGGGTGGCCACGCTGCTGGATCCCCGTTACAAGGACAACGTACCGTCCTTAATTCACTCACTGGAGCGCGATCGCAAGATGCGCGAGTACAAGCGCACGCTGGTAGACGCCATGCTGCTGGCATTCCCATCTGACAGCGGGGCCACAGTGGAAGCACAAGGCAGAGGAGGAGGAGGAGGAGGTCGCCAACGCAACCAGGGCACCGCCAGCACCTCAGAAGGCAGGGTTAGCATGGCCGAAATGTGGAAAAGCTTTGTCAGCACGCCACAACAAACAGCAGCACCAGCAGCTCAGATGGAACGTCTTAGCAGGAGGCAGCATTTTACCAACATGGTGGAGCAGTATGTGTGCACACGCCTACATGTAGTGAATGACGGGTCTGCCCCCTTCAACTTCTGGGTCTCCAAATTGGGCACATGGCCTGAGCTTGCCCTTTACGCCTTGGAGGTGCTGGCGTGCCCTGCAGCCAGTGTATTATCTGAACGGGTATTTAGCACGGCTGGGGGCGTTATAACAGACAAGCGCAGCCGCCTGTCCAGAGACAATGTGGACAAGCTCACGTTCATTAAAATGAACCAGGCATGGATCCCACGGGACTTTTCCGTACCTTATGCAGAATAGCAATGGATACCGACCTTACCCACCCATTGTTCCATTTTTGCTCTTTCTCACTCTTTTGGGGTGTACCCTCATTTAAAATTTTTGAAAAGAAGCAGTGTTGGCTACCTCGTCCTCCTCCTCAGGGCCAGATTAATGTAGGGGCTATTGGAGCTGCAGCTCCAGGCCCCTACCTTTTATATAGGCCCCGGGTTGGCCATATTCACTGTTACCGCTCTTCTGTCACTTGTAAACACAGAAGTCTGGCTTCTATGCTCGCTTCCCCAGGCAGCACCCTCAGAACCTCCCCACACAGCGTGAAGGCCGGACAAGGAGGGACAGTTGGCGATGCATGGATGTGTTTATGGGCTTCAGAGACAGCATCCCATGTTGAATTAGGCATGCATGGCTGCACCCTTCCTCCTCTGGGTGCATGGCAAGGCACGGCCCTTAAGGCCCTTCAAAATCCTCAGCACCAAGCCCATGATGCTGTTAATCCGGCCCTGGTCCTCCTCCACCGCCGCTTCCACCTACACCGCCCATAGGTGTGCGCAGCCTATTGCATTAAGGTGTGCACCCCAAAGTTGAAATACACATGCATGTGTTTGCCAGCAGGGAGAGTAATGTATCGGGGCCATGTACCTGTAGGCAAGGAGAAATAGAGCAGAGCAGGTCCCAGGGAGATCTTTCCCATCTCCTCACTGGCAATGCTATGTGCCCTAGGTGATTAGGGTGTGCCCAGGCACACCCAGCACACCCTGTGCGCACGCCTATGTCACCGCCACATCCACCACCACCTCAACCTCCCTCCTACTCCATATGGGCCTCGTCCTTCAGAGATGAAGAAGAACATTGTTTTATTTTTCTGTTTTTTTTTGTTGTTTTAAGTTATTTCCCTATCCACATTTGTTTGCAGAGCACTTGCCATGCTCTTAATTACGTTTTGCTGCCATTTGCAGCACTCTAGCCCTTTCCTTTGGTGTTTTAGAGCCATTTTAGTGCCTTAAAGTTCGGGTCCCCATTGACTTCAATGGGGTTCGGTGTCCGGGAAAAGTTCGGTAAAAGTCCGGGACACGGACCCGGACTTTTTTTTAAAGTTCGGCCGAACCCGTCGAACACGGACATCTAGGTGTCCGCTCAACCCTAGTTATAATATAAGTGTTTATTCTCGTTTCATAAGGTTCCATAACCCCATAAGGTTTATTTTTTCCAACTTTGTCCCATTGCAGAGATTTCCCTTTACTTCTTGTCCCGTAGCCAAACAGGAAGTGAGAGGAAATCTCAGCAAATTCCTTGGGGATGCCAGAACTAGTGTCCCTATTGGAAGATTTCCCCTTTTCTGGGGACAACCCATATTTTTAAATTCACTCACTTTCAATGATGACAGTAAACAGGACAAATAGAGAGGGCGAATCTACCTAATGGGGCACAGGCAGCAAAAAAATCTGACAGGGGTTCTAATTGCTCTACATGCTATCCAAAACTAAAAAAAAAGTTTTTTCTTTAGTTATACTTTAAGTAAATCTTATAAATATATCCAACAATATTTATTTAAAAAAAAAAATGCTGTGTGAACGTCTCAAGCATTTGTTCAGCTGTCATGAATTATTCCATATTTTGCCTAATATATTTTTTTTCCTATGATCATCAGCTTCATCTAGTGGCTATAATGTGGTATTTTCCTAGTTGAGGTATTTTAAAATATTGCATTATGGCTACTAGATGGAGCTGACGATCATCGAAAATAAAAGATATTAGGCAGTACAGTAAAACCTTGAGCGTAACTTGGTTTAGGAGCGTTTTGCAAGACAAGCAACATTTTTTTTTTATAAATGTTGACTTGATAAACGAGCGATGTCTTGATAAAAGAGAAGAGAGGTGCCTCTAAATGTAGCAATATGGTTATATTTAATGAAGCAACATTAACATTTAGCAACTCACATGGTTGATGATTAAACAGGCACATCTAAATATGCAGGCATCCGGGGTAAAGCTGTCTACATAGACCGTCCTCCCCAGTGCCATCGACGTCATCGCTTCAACACTCCGCTCCACGGGCGCTTCAAGCCTCCCTTTAGATCGCTCTACTGCAGGGTAGTCTTCCCTACCCCAACTGCAGAGTGATGACGGTGGGAGCCGGCAGTGAGGAGGACGGTCTATGTGGACAACTTTACCCCGGATGCCTGCATACTTAGCTGTGTCTCTTTTAATCATCAACCATGCTAAATGTTGAACCTTCATTAAATGTAACCACATTGCTACACTTAGAGGCGCTCTCTTTTCTTTTATACACTGTAGCTACTGCTGGATTTTGCTTCTAATCCCCTTGTGGAGGCTTCCATTAGTGGATGGACATTTTATAGTTACACAACCTATCACATTGCTATAATCTTTTTATATGGACTATAAACTGAAGGACTTATGAATAAATGGTTGTGGAACGAATCATCTGAGTTTCCATTATTTCTTATGGGGAAATGTGCTTTGATATAAGAATGCTTTGCTTTGAATTACAAGCATGTTTCCGGAACAAATTATGCTTGCAGCCCAAGGTTTTACTGTATATAGGATTTTTTCGTGACAGCTGATCAAATGCTTAAGACATTTACACAACAAATATTTTTTTCAAATATATCCCTTTATCTCAATTGTTATGTATATTAGCAAGCAATCAAATCAAAAGGAGGGCTATAGTTTTGTGCCAGAACCTATTTAGAAACCAAGGCACAATCTAGCTGTTTAGCAAAACCCCTCAATGAAAGTATTCTCTATGATCTTAGCTATAGTAACAAGTAAAGTACAGCAACATTAGCAAATTGTTCAGCAGGTTATTTGAAGAGTGCATTATTTGCTTTGAATATAATCATCATATTATATTTAATCATATTTATATGGCAAACAATATGCTCTTGTAATGTTGTAAAAGGTCGCTGTCCCTGTAAAACAGTTTACATGTTAAGTGACCTTTGAATCAGGCTCATTTAATATTCATTGTTTTAGCATTAACATGTAATAAATATTCAACAGTTATAATTAGCATCCAAAATTGTTGAAAACAGAGAGATACTAAGTTCTGGACCTGTTTAGTAACTTCATATGTCTGTATGAATACATTCTGACATGTCACACAATACAACAAAATATATATATATATATATATATATATATATATATTTTTTTTTTTTAAAAAAGCATTACCTTTCATCATTTTTAAGCAGTCATTGAGCTTCTATTAACTGACTTTGCCTAGGCTCAGATGATGTCATTAGTCCTCTTAAGAAAGAATTCATTATTTCCTATTTTCCAATGATCAGGCTGCAACATTAACCACTTTACCACCGGAGGATTTTGCTGTCTTCCGTCCAGGCCACTTTTTGCGATTCGGCACTGTGCGAATTCAACTGACAATTGCGCGGTCATGCAACGCCGTACCCAAACGAAATTTACGTCCTTTTTTTCCCACAAACAGAGCTTTCTTTTGGTGGTATTTGATCACCTGTGCGATTTTTACTTTTTGCGCTATAAACAAAAAAAGAGCGTTTATTTTGAAAAAATAACAATATTTTTAACATTTTTTTATATGAAATTCCCCCCAAAAAAGATGTAAAAACCAATTTTTTAAAAAATTTTTGGCCAATTTGTTTTCTGCTACCTATGTTTGGTAAAAAAAATCGCAATAAGCGTATTTTGATTGGTTTGCGCAAAAGTTATTGCGTTTACTAACAAAGGGAAAGATTTCTGTCATTTTTGGTGTTTTTTTTTAACGCGTAATGGCGGCGATCTGCGATTTTTTTTGTGGGACTGCGACATTGCGGCGGACAGATCGGACCCTTGACTGACATTTTTGACACTTTTGGGGGTACCAGTGACATTACTACAGTAATCAGTGCTATATATATGCACTGTTACTGTAAAAATGACACTGGCAGGGAAGGGGTTAATTTTATTGGAGAGGGAGGGGTTAATGTATGCCTGGTGCTTACTGACGTGTAGGGGGGGAGGTGACTGAGTGAGACAGGGACAGATCGGATGTCCAGCTATGCTGAACAGTCCAATCTGTCACTCCCTGTCACTATGGAGATCCGTCCGCTTGTGTTTACACAGGCGGGCGGATCTCCACACTAGATCCCCGGCGATCGGGGCAGAGCAGCGGCGATCGCCGCTGCTCCTCCCCTGGCCCGACTCCCGCTGTGAATGAAAACAGCGGGAGCGAGCCTCCGGCGGCGCGCAAGCGCCGCCCAGAAGGGGGAGTGTCTGACGACGTTAATACTACGTCGTCAGACGATAACGAGCCACTCTGCCGCAGTAGTATTACTGTGAGCAGACGTAAAGTGGTTAATAAAGGGTAGATAAATGCTTGTCAGCTGATATCTATCTATTTCATACTGTTTGTAGTTACCTCTGAGGACTACAGAACCTCACTCCTCTATGTCAAAGAGAAGAGGACAGGATCGTCACCTGAAAATGAAAGAAAAACCTCAAGCATCCACCAATCTTTTTCTCCTGTAGTGCTGGCTAACATTAAGGTGCAATGTTAGCCAGCACTATAGAAGGAAAATATTTTGGGGTACTTATATCAGATGATTGCAAAATGAGCAAACTATGTGGCCAAGCAGTGGGGGAAGCAAATAGAATTATAGGATGCATCACTAGATGGATCACCAGCAAGATAAGGCTCCTTTAACATGGGCAGTGTGCCCGGCGGAGTCAGTTTTGCTCAGCGGGGATCGATCAGCCGATCTCCGCTGAGCAGGCGAATGACAGCTCCGTCTCTGCTCTGTGTGCGAAAACTGAGCTGTCAGAGCCACGCTCTCCGCTATGGGAGATCGGATGACAATGGACCACCTGTCTTTTTTCATCCGATCTTATCCAATCCGATCCTCCAGACAGATGGAAAATAGGGTTTCCATCCGTGCGGATTTCACGGACAGGATCAGATCAGATAGCAGCGGGTGTCAGCGGAGATGTCTCTGCTGACATCCACAGGTCCATAGGGCTGCATGGAGCATCCGATCCAGTCCACCTGAAAAACTGACAGGCGGAGCGGATCGGAAAGCCTGTGTGAAAGGAGCCTGAAGCAATGTTAATTTCGTCGACTAAAACGTTTTCGTCGACTAAATTAACACAATTTTAGTCGACTAAAATACGACTAAAATTAAAACAATTCAGATGACTAAAATATGACTAAAACTAAAATGGCATTTTAGTCTTAAGACTAAAATGCGACTAAAACTAAAATGGCATTTTAGTCAAAAGACTATAACTAAAACTAAATCGAAATTTGCTGCCAAAATTAACACTGGTGCATGCTCAAAGCTTAATACCATAAATAATAACATATTCGATTTTTCACTCCAGGACCAGCAGTAGTATATAATGAGTTTGGAAATTGTAGAGAAATGCTTAAATAATGCATTACAAATTACAATTGAACTACACCCATTCGATTATAGATGACTAAAATGAGTTATAGTCGACTAAAATGTAGGACGTTTTAGTCAACTAAATACGACTAAAACTAAAACACTTGCAGAAGACTAAAATGGGACTAAAACTAAAATGCCATTTTAGTCCTAAGACTAAGACTAAAATTAAATTGAAATTTGCTGCCAAAATTAACACTGGCCTGAAGGAGGTTCTGACTCCCCTATATAGATCTTTAGTGAGACCTCATTTAGAATACTATGTCCAGTTCTGGAGACCTCAATAAAACCCCATACACATGATCAGAACATCGTACAAAAAATACCGCTTTTTGAGCGATCGTACGATAATCTGATTGTTAGTACACAGCTGTCTTCCAAAATTTTCCGAAGGGACAAACACAAATTTTTCCCATGCGATACCAGATCCTACGAATTTCGTTTAATCAGTACAGTTTTTGTCCGAAAATGCAATACAAATACATTACATCACTTGTGAATTTTTATTCTGTCATATGAGAATACTTAATTAGAGAATTCATACTCATGTTTTGGATATTGAGACTAGCATCCAAAAAAAAAAAAAGCGGACAATCATCTGTCTGATAATCTCTTTTTGTGTATTAGGCTTTACACAAAGATATTGATGAGATAGAATGAGTCCAGAGATGGGTAACAAAAATGGTGAAGGGTTTGGGGGATAAAACGTATCGATTGCGACTTCAGGAACTTAATATGTACAGTCTGGAGGAAGGAAGGGAAAGGGGAGACATGCTTAAAACCTTCATATACATCAAGAAAGTGAATAGGGTTCAGGGCGGCAGTTTTCAATTTGAAACCAAAATCAAGAACACCAAGATATGACCTCAAACTAACTGGAGGAAACTAATTTTAGAAAGCATTTTACTGAAAGGGCAACTTCCAGCAGAGGTAGTAAGACAGTCAACAGTAAATGGCTTCAAACATGCTTGGACAAACATGGATCCATCCAAAAAAGGTTAACAGGAAAAAAAAAACATAAAAAAACAAACTTAAAAAAACGGGCGGACTCGGTGGACCACTAGGCCATTTTTCTGCCGACACTTTTCTTTGTTTCTATGATATGCTTAAATCCCAAAACAAAAATGTAATATATATTGAAGCTTACCAGCCCTTACATGTAGTGGTTATATTTGTTTTCCTTCTTCAAGCTTCTTTTCCTTTATGGCGCGTTTCCACTAAGCTTTCTGGTACGGTTCGGTTCGGTACGGTACGCTATTTATGCCGTTTCCATTATGAATGGTACCCTAATTCCGAACTGTACCGTACCACTTTTTGGTACCATTTCGTTGGGGTACCAAGCACATTAGACCCGTACCAACTGGGTGGAGCTACACTCTGCAGAACTTTGATTGGTTGACAGAGAATCGTCTATCACAGCTTTCCTGCTGTGACCAGCTACACCACGCCTGTCATGAAAAGGGTACTATTGGCAGTGGAAACGCATTGTGTACCGTACCGAACCGTACCGTACTGAACCGAACCATACCGTACCACTCAGTGGAAACGAGGCATTATATTCAGTTGGTGATTCTGCTGGTAACACACATCTAGTCCTAGGGTGACAGTGCTTACTCACCCTCCTGTATCAGAACAGCGGAAATAGGATGGAACTACAGAACTCCGTCCTTCTTTTCTTCTCCATAACAGAGGGCTGGACAGATTGTTTTTCTACTCACTAATGGGTGGGGGTTGTTACCATCCATTAATATTGCACAAGACGACAACCACATTTCCCTCTAATGTGAATATGAGGGCAACCAAAATTTGATTCTTTAAATAAAATATCAGTTTTTGCTTACATATCCATAAAATATACACTACCATCAACAAACGGCCCCTTTTCATGGAATCCTACTTTAATCCTTGATACTCATCAAATTGACCTCAAAACTGACTCAGAACTCGAGATGTCAAACCACCACCCCCACTCCCGTCTTGCCACCTTCAATCAACTGGATCATCGTTGACTCTCTATGCTAACATCCTGGACAACTGACAACTTCACCGTATTCTCTTCACCCTACCCCGGTAAACTGGAGGCACCCTGCCTCCCCCCCCCCCCCCCCACCTTATCCCTCTCATTCTTTACCCTTCTTTACTTTCTCTTTTCCTTTCCCTATGCTAATCAAAATTGTGAATTAAATATCTTTGTATCCTTTATAATGGTTCTAGTTTTTATTATCTGACTTTTGCCTTTTATGTGTAATTTACTTAAAAACCCAATAAAGTTTCCAAAGAAAAAAAAAATCCATAATACAAAGTGTTTGCTGTCATTATTTTATCTGCACCATGCTTATGATACATCTAGAGCTGGTATCCACTGTACAACAATACAAATTTGATTGAAAGTTGAGTCCATATATTTGGAAATCAGACATGTTTCAAATTTGTTACATTCATCTATCTTCTTTAGTGATAGTATACCCCTCTGAAATACAGAACAACACCACTGAAGATTTATTCACAATTTAATATATCATAAATGATTCCAATTTGTCAATCAACTTACTGCAAATGTTTAAACACATCTTGTGACTAAGAACAAAACATCCTTTCATGATTTATCAAAAAAGCCGATCATTCAGAGGGACATAGTAGGGACGCTCAAAGACGGCACAGGCCCATTAACAGAAAACTGTCACCAAACATAATATAATAATTCAGGGGATCAAACATAATATAATAAATTAGGGGAGCAAAGCAAACATTAGGTACATTCCACCCTGAAAGTCTTGTCACCAAACATATAATAAATCACGAAAGCATTAATCCCTGCAACTCTTAAGGGGATTTCTACTGTTAGAGTGGTAGGATGGATAGAGTCTACAGCGGAAATTCAATCTCTACATAATTTCAGTATTTATGTTAAGTAGTAATTCAAAAAAACATCCACCTCTCACAAAAAAAAAACTCCATCCACTCATATTTTAATAACTACACCTCATACAATTTACACCCCAGGAAAAATCATACACTATATTGCCAAAAGTATTGGGATGCCTGCCTTTACATGCAAATTAACTTTAATGTCATTCCAGCCTTAATCCGTAGGGTCCAATATTGAGTTGGCCCACCCTTTGCAGCTATAACAGCTCCAACTCTTCTGGGAAGGCTGTTCACAAGGTTTAGGAGTGTGTCTATGGGAATGTTTGACCATTCTTTCAGGAGCGCGTTTGTGAGTGAGGTCAAGCACTGATGTTGGGTGAGAAGGCCTGGCTCACAGTCTCCGATCGAATTCATTACAAAGTTGTTCTATCGGGTTGAGGTCAGGACTCTATGCAGGCCAATCAAGTTCCTCTACCCCAAACTCACTTGTCTATGTCTTTATGGACCTTGCTTTGTGTACTGGTGTGGAGTCATGTTGGAACAGGGGCCATCCCCTTCATTAAAACTAAGGGACCAAGTAAAAAAAAAAATCTATAAATCTATCCCATAGTTTGTAGACGCTATAACTTTTGTGCAAACCAATCAATATACACTTATTAGGATTTTTTTTTACCAAAAATATGTAGCAGAATACATATTGGCCTAAATTGCTGAATAATATTTGATTTTTTACATTTTTTTATTGGGTATGTTATAGCATAAAGTAAAAAGTTTTTTTTTTTTTTTTCAAAACTGTTGGTCTTTATTTGTTTATAGCGAAAAAAATAAAAACCACAGACGTGATCAAATACCACCAAAAGAAAGGTCTATTTGTGGGGAAAAAAAGGACATCAATTTTATTTGGAACAGCATCGCAATTGTCAGTTAATGTAACGCAGTGCCGTATCACAAAAAATGACCTGGTCATTAGGGGGGGTAAAACCTTCCGGGGCTGAAGTGGTCAAGGCATGCCAAGCATATGGCTAAACTTCTTACTTTGTCCCCTCTGTCTTGCTATACAGACCTCACAGACATGTTTTCAGAAAAACTCCATCATGGTTCTTCCATCTCACTAACTGGGCATCTTCCCTAACTGCTCTTGGCTGCGCCTAGGTACATGTGCCTACAACCTTATAATTGTATATACAGTATCCCACAAATGTAAGTACACCCCTCACATTTTATTATAACTTTACATGTGACATCACTGAAAAAATAACACTTTGCTACAATGTAAAGTAGTGAGTGTACAGCTTGTATAACAGTGTAAATTTACTGTCCCCTCAAAATAACTCAACACGCAGCCATTAATGTCTAAACCGCTGGCAACAAAAGTGAGTACACCCCTAAGAGAAAATGTCCAATTTGGGCCCAATTAGCCAATTTCTCTCCCCCCCCCCCCGGTGTCATGTGACTCATTAGTGTTACAAGGTCTCAGGTGTGAATGGGGAGCAGGTGTGTTAAATTTGGTGTTATCGCTCTCACTCTCTCATACCGATCACTGGAAGTTCATCATGGCACCTCATGGCAAAGAACTTTCTGAGGATCTGAAAAAAAAAATGTTGCTCTACATAAAGATGGCCTAGGCTATAAGAAGATTGCCAAGACCCTGAAACTAAGCTACTAAGCTGCAGCATAGTGGCCAAGACCATACAGCTGTTTACCAGGACAGGTTCCACTCAGAACAGGCCTCCCCATGGTCGACAAAGTAGTTGAATGCATGTGCTCAGCGTCATATCCAGAGGTTGTCTTTGGGAAATAGATGTATGAGTGCTGCCAGCATTGCTGCAGAGGTGGAAGGGGTGGAGGGACAGCCAGTCAGTGCTCAGACCATATGCCGCACACTGCATCAAATTGATCTGCATGGTTGTCATCCCAGAAGGAAGCCTCTTCTAAAGATTATGCACAAGAAAGCCCGCAAACAATTTGCTGAAGACAAGCAGACTAAGGACATGGATTACTGGAACCATGTCCTGTGGTCTGATGAGACCAAGATAAACTTATTTGGTTCAGATGGTGTCAAGGGTGTGTGGCGGTAACCAGGTGAGGAGTACAAAGACAAGTGTGTCTAACAGTCAAGCATGGTGGTGGGAGTGTCATGGTCTGGGGCTGCATGAGTGCTGCTGGCACTGGGGAGCTACAGTTCACTGAGGAAACCATGAATGCCAACATGTACTGTGATATACTGAAGCAGAGCATGATCCCCTCCCTAAGGAGACTGGGCCGTCACAGGGCAGTAATCCAACATGATAACGACCCCAAACACACCTCCAAAACTACCATTGCCTTGCTAAAGAAGCTGAGGGTAAAGATGATGGACTGGTCAAGCATGTCTCCAGACCTAAATCCTATTGAGCATCTGTGGGGCATCCTCAAACGTAAGTTTGAGGAGTGCAAGGTCAAGGTAAACTCTATGCCCAAGAGGGTTAAGGCAGTGCTGGAAAATAATGGTGGCCACACAATATATTGACACTTTGGGCCCAATTTGGACATGTTCACTTAGGGGGGTGTACTCACTTTTGTTGCCAGCGGTTTATACATTAATGGCTGCGTGTTGAGTTATTTCGAGGGGGACACTCTTATACTGTTATACAAGCTGTACATTCACTACTTAACATTGTAGCAAAGTGTCATTTCTTCAGTGTTGTCACATGAAAATATATAATAAAATATTTAATATATATATGTGAGGGGTGTACTGACTTTTGTGAAATACTGTATGCACAGTATGCAATTCAAGGCATAACTGCCTATGACTGCCGGGCTCAAGAAATATGGAGTGAAATTTGGTGATGTCACTACTGTGTTCTCCATGTTGTGTTCTCTGAGATGCAGAAGCAAAGGTTTGCCTCTAATAAGATGCCCCCCACACAGACACACAGGTGAAAAACAAGGCATAGTAAGTCAGTAATGAGGGAAGATCATGCAAGCAGACAAAGAACGAAGGCAATACAAGTAACTATATCCTCTGCTTTTTTTTCTTTTTTTTAGCACAGTCTCAATAGTTCAAACATCCTTTAGGATGAATTTACTGCAACTCAGCATCAGTTTAGAAGTGTTAGAGATTGCTGCTGTAGTCTTCACAGTATAATTTTACAGTGTATATCTAACACAATCCTGTTTTCATTTTGCATCTTTCTAAAAGTAAATAGGATTTGTTGGTTCCAAATTTACTGAGCAAATGCAATGTCACACATGTGATTAAACAGAAAAACTGGAGGAGGGTACCAGCATAAATAGCTATAGATCACATTTTAATATACCAGATAATATTAAGCTTTTATTTTTTCCTGAAACATCTTAGACATACTGCCACAATAGCAAAGAGCAAGCCTCCTTTTACAGTTGCCATTTCTTAGATTGCCAGGTATGTGTTATCATATTGTTCAGTTTTATTAAGAATGTATTTTTCCCTAGCCAAGAAATTTCGAAACACTGCCTAGCATGTAATGGGATATAAGTTAATTTCCGTGTCTGTAGGAATCATATCTCTCAACACCTGAGTTCAAACTGCTGCTAAATCCAACACTGATAAGACTCCAAAGCAGCAGCCTCTATTCATCTAGGCAAGTATTGCAAAACCCATGTATAAAACTAAAGACTTTATTAGTTTTCCTAAGTCACAGAAGTAAGCTCTCTGCATCTTAAAGGGATGCAGGAGATAACATAATACTATTATGTAGCCCCTTCTCTAAGATAGGAGTTTAAGCTTTGATAATTACTCTGAAATTGTAAATAGGAAAGAACTGATAAGAAAGGGAAAGTTGGAAAGAATTAACTGACAAGACAGATTTGGCTTGTAATAAAATATCACATAATGCAATTAAATTCCCTGAAAGATACTATGGATAGGAGGCTTTCAAATACGGAATGTGGCTACTGTACCTTCTCCCTGTCAGGGCCATGCTTGTCCTAATCTGTAGTGTTCAGATCTGTCATTTAAAGATAACAATATATTGATTATTAAAGCCTAAGTTTATTGGAAATAAAAAACAAATCCAAAATTAGCACAAGAGGGCTTGACAAAGGCCAGCCATACATGGATCAAAATTCAGCTGGTTTAGATGCATGTATAGGCAGGGATGTTGTACAGAGATTGATCTACTGATTGACTGTACAGCTTGCGTGTCTACATTTTTCCAACTTCCAGGTTGGATCAGGATTAAGGATCATCCACCAACCAATGACAGAAGAAAACCCAAAAAGAACAATGGTCATTAACATAGAGTTATTAGTATGGAAACCCAATCCCTGGCACATTTATCTTTTGACTACCATGACTTTTTAAATAAAGGTTGGATACATTTACAAGCCAAAACCGGACAATTATGAGGAACAGTAAAACTAGTTACCCAGCTGTCAAGCTGATCCTTTGTCTTCAGTGACTTCTAAATTAGTGACCCAGAACAAGCATGAAGCAAGTAAAGTTTGCACTTCTGATTTGCTTGCTTGTTGAGTCAGTATTGACATGCCTCATCAATACAGATGCCACTACTATCATCTACAGAATGGCCCTGAATCTGAGTCAGTAATGCAGGCCAGAGTTTTTCATGGCTTTAGCAATGCTCTCTCCTTGAACTCTCTCTCTCCTGGAGCCTTTTTCACATTTCACTATGAGAGGTACGTTAGACAGGAAGAATCAGAGGCTACAGTCTGATACATGGTGGGAAGCAACTAAATACTCCTTCTGCAGCCACTTGCTCTAGTGCCCCTTTGATTTACCCATCGGATCAGATGAGTGTGTGGTGGATGTGTGGGTATCTGCAGCTCCTCTTGTCTGGTTTTGACAATGTCACTTTAACTTTTTGTTATGTTGGAGGTTTTTGCAATTTTTTATGTTCTATTGTTATCAAATAAACTTTATCAAAGCTGTTTAAAATTGACCGGTTGATCCCCTCTATAGATTTCTTTGTGGACCTTTAGTCCTCATTAAATAAATACTGGAACTAAAGGGCCAAGCCCAACCCCGGAAAAACAACCTCACACTATAACCCCCCCCCCCCCCCGCATCAAATAATTTGGACCAGTGCACAAAGCAAGGTCAATAAAGACATGGATGAGCGAGTTTGGGGTAGATGAACTTGACTGGCCTGCACAGAGTCCTCACCTCAACCCGATAGAACACCTTTGGGATGAATTAGAGCGGAGACTGCAAGCCAGGCCTTCTGGTCCAACATCAATGCCCGACCTCACAAATGCACTTCTGGAGGAATGGTCAAACATTCCAGTAGACACACTCTTAAACCTTGTGGACAGCCTTTCCAGAAGAGTTGAAGCTGTTATATCTGGGCAGGCCAACGCAATATTAAACCCCACGGACTAAGACTGGGATACCATTAAAGTTCCTGTGTGTGTAAAGGCAGGTGTCCCAATACTTTTGACAATATAGTGTGTGCTTATGTGTGTGTATATATATGTAGCACCCTCCTAAGTAGGTGCTAGGAATACCATAAGGGAGGCCCTGTCTGCTTATCAGGAGGGCCTGATTGTTCAGTTAGGCGTCATGTGTTTCCAGGTGTGCCTGTTAAGCTTGGGGAGTCTCCCCCTTATATGTCCAGTGAGGGCTCTTATTGGACAGTGGAGGAAACCTGGCCAATAGCACACCAGGGCTTGTATCTATCCCAGAGGGCAGAATATGCCGCAGTGCATCCTGGGATGGGGTATAAGTCTGAGGGGGGGCACATGACAAAGCGTCTTTGGCGGGAAGCAGAGTCCCAGGAGGAGGGTGACGGCTGTCTCTCTTTCTTTCAGCGTGAAGAAAGTGTCCTGGGCAGTCGGCCTAGAGGACGGAAGGTTGAGCTGAGCTGCAGAGAGGGATTCGGTGTGCTGTGGACCGAGTGGAGCTGCTGGGCAAAGGTTTCCAGGAAAGCATTGTTGTGAGTACTGTAAACTGCCCAGGGGTCTGCCTAGGATAGGGGATCAATCCAGAAGGTCAGAGGAATCCGGGAGCCAGCTAACCAGTAGAGAAGGCTTAGAAAAGGGGGTGCCAGTGTCTAAGCCCTGAAGATAAGTGTGTGAAAGAGGTTGCTGGTGCGGGCCCTGAAGCTTACAAGTGTTCAGCAGTGCAGCAGTGATAAAGTAGCTACCTCAGCAAGGAGTGCCAAAGGGAGCTTCAAAAGGACTTTGAGTCACAAGGAGGTGATCAGAAGTCAGTTCAGTGTTAACAGGCAGCAGGCCAGTGT
Organism: Pelophylax lessonae; assembly: GCF_965119305.1. NCBI lineage: Eukaryota > Metazoa > Chordata > Amphibia > Anura > Ranidae > Pelophylax > Pelophylax lessonae. The sequence continues at coordinate 183,537,189 of NC_138775.1, read as the reverse complement.
TAACCGGCATTAACTGGCGTTGACCGGTATCAAGCCAGCATCAAGTCAGCTCCAACAAGCATTTTTCAGTTGTCCCCAGCAAATTGGATATAGTTGAGCCAAACGAGTATCCCACTCATCCGTTTTCCCATCCAAGTTCTCAATAAATATAAAAACCCAAAGATACTGGACTGGTCATTGTCTCAGTACTCACACTTGGAGAACATGCTAAAGTGTGCTGTTGTTGTTAGCGGTAACCCAGTCGGACCCACATCCAGCAAAATGGCTGGGAATCCTGATACACACACACATATATATATATATATATATATATATATATATATATATATATATATATATATAATGTATATAAAGAGAGAGAGGTATGAAATACGTTTTTTTCTCTGAGTTTCTGTCCCTGATTTAGCCAAAGTTCTCTTACCTGTCAGTATGTGGTGTGGCCATGTTCTCTAATTAAAACCTAGCCAGTAAGTGGTACTTGAAAATAGCATCTGGCAGGCAAACAGTTTAATTGGCACTGTTAAAATGAACTGTCTATTATATTTAAGCTGATCTAGATTTTGAGAATCTGACCTGATAAAAAAATTTCTACCACAAGAATCCATTGCTTACTTGCATGGAAAATAGACCATGACAGCCAAGTCATCACTTACACATGCTAAATTAGATCTCTTCCAAGTGTCTTGTAATGTTATTATTAGCACTCTAATACGCTGACATATAATATGCTGGAGCAAGGAGATGGACTAAGGAAGTAATACAGGATGTCAGAGTACATTTTTATCACTTTAAGTAAAACCTTAACACAAGAAAGTAACCCTAACTTAGAGATTATAAACTGATATAGATAGATACTGTATATATAGTTACATAGTTAGTCAGGTTGAAAAAAGACACAAGTTAATCTGGCTCAACCAATAAAAAACAAAAAACAGTAAAGAAAACCCAACCATACAATCCCATATACACAATCTTATACCCGCAGTTGATACAGATATAGATATTGATATAATTTATATAGATGTATACGTATATATACACATATATGTGTGTGTGTGTGTGTGTGTGTGTATTTCTTTGCACATATACATGAAATAGAGAGAAAGAAAGTATGTATGCCATTTGGTATTTGTTAAAGGGTTACTCACTCAGTGTTATTCGGGGGGGGGGGGGGGGCATTTTGATGAGCTAAATTACACATTGGTTTTTATTTCTCTTCAGAACTCTAGTGATGAGTGTTCCTGGAATTGTTCATAGTCCCAAGATTAAAATATTTAAAAAAATGTGTGTTCCCCCCAAAATTCATACCAGACCCTTCTCCATGCATGCAGCCTGGAGGGCCAAACAATGAGGGACGAGCTTATAGTTTTCTGAACATACAAGGCCACATGTCCTCAGGAAAACTTTCATTTACATATGGTATTTCTCAGTAGCAAGAAAGATTATAAATCCACCTTTGAACACCAAACACACAAATCACATTACAAAAGTTGCAGTGAAATCATCACTGTGCTGCACATAACCTATGCAGGTAGAAGGATTCAGCAAGTCCACTCACTACCTGCTGCCTATAGATAACTAAAGGAGGAGGGTGGTGCATGACCAGTCACTTTGTATAAGGAAAAAACAGCAGTGGCTGTCTTCACTAGGGATGAGCTGCCATTTTGGGCTGAACCTAGGTTCTGATCAAATTTTGTTTGTTTGGAGGATGAGCAAATGTTTAAAATTAATTGGTTTTCAGCTTACTCGAACTCCTGGAAGCAGCAGTAAGTAATATTTTTAGCAGCATTAATTCTACCCTTGCGGCGTCCCTTGGGCATACCTGTCAGAATCTATTTCCCAAGAAACAAGTAAGTAACCTCGAGATGAGAGAGGAGTCTTCTGGGGGGGGGTGGGGAATGCAAGAAATTGGATGGGCACTAAAGTCATCTTCTCCACTCATCCTTTCTTAAACACTTTAGGGGATCGATCCTTGGGATACATATTACCCTATAAGAAATTGAAACAACGGGATCAGTGCATTGTGGGTTCTCCGACCGGCTCCCTCTCCCCTCCTTCTTTTCCTTTTTGGAGGTAAGACATGGAAATACATACATATTTATAAGTCTGAAAGGATAGTACATTACATATTTTGATTATATATCTAAGAAGCCCTCTTCCCTTCCTCCTCTCTCCTTTCTCGCTATTGGACTTGTATAGATATGCAAAACGGACCCTGTACCTCGTGAGAATTCACCTGGTGGTCTACGTATAAACGTCTATTGACGTCCACCATCTTTTTGGTCCTTTCCCCCTCATCCTTCCTTTTGTTTGGATGAAGATAAACTATTTTTTGATCTTAAAGAGGTAAGCTAAAAGGTATTTTTGGGAAATCAGTAATTCATTGGCAGAGATATATATATAAATATGCATGTACACTTACATGTGTATATATTCCCAGGCAGAGACCCCATGGAAGGACCCTCCATTGAATCAAACAAAAAATAGTCCAGGCGCTAATCCTTTGAATCAGGTTCCTGGGAGGTCATAGAGCCAAATGACTATGGCGTTGCGGATAAGACCAATATTGAATGTTACACACAGGCTGCCAAATCCCTAACATGGGATGATGTGCAAACTGTCAAAACAAGGGAAAAGAGGGATGGCGCACTGTGGTATACATATTGCATGAAATACTGGCAAGAGAGTGTCAAATTGAAACATAAAATTGATTAAATGCAAATGAAAGTTAAAATAGCCAAACCGATCCTGGGGTCTCCGGTTCTTCCTGGGGTTCTGTGGGAATCACAAGCCATGGAAAGCAAGGCAATCCAATTCCAAGATGATAGAGGAAGGGGAGAGGTGGTGCGGAACCTCCGGTGTGCGAGAAAGCATTGCAGCGCCTAGAGGTGACTCGATGGGTACTGTGTGTGCCGCTACACAGACCCGAAGCCAAGTTTTTTGACAAAGCGCATGGCGCGAAACATGTAGTTGTGGCAACCAGAAGCGTGCTTGTCACTGCTCAAATCCGGCCAAGCGTTCCATTGAGGCTCCGGTCGTCACTTCCGGTGATGTCATCTGCGCGACAGATCCGGCTTTGGGTCTGTGTAGTGGCCGCACACAGTACCCATCGAGTCACCTCTAGCCGCTGCAACGCTTTCTCGCACACCAGAGGGTCCACACCACCTCTCCCCTTCCTCTATCATCTTGGGATTGGATTGCCTTGCTTTCCGTGGCTTGTGATTCCCACAGTACCCCAGGGAGAACCGGAGACCCCAGGATCGGTTTGGCTATTTTAACTTTCATTTGCATTTAATAAATTTTATGTTTCAATTTGACACTCTCTTGTCAGAATTTCATGCAATATGTATACCACAGTGCGCCATCCCTCTTTTCCCTGGTCCCTCCGTTGAATCGTATACTTTGGCTCTTGCATCTTCAGGCAGTAATGTTTAGGGGAGGTCTATAGGAGTTGGCTTACAGATATGCTGCAGGGCAGACACTGGGGATGTTTTTAATGCACTCTACATTGCATGCATATATAGCTGTATATATTTGTTTCTATGCGTTTTTGAAATTATATTTGACTGAATGTTATGCCTTTCAGGAGTGGCGCATCAATTCCCTGATAAAGATATTTATATGCATTGTTATCGAAACACGTTGGAACTATGTACCACTCTATTAAGTAGTCCAACACTTTTTCATTGTGTCTATGTATTATCATTTTTTTGGATGTAAAATATGATTGCTCAAATATGTGTTTTCTCAAACAACCATATTGATACTTACACTGATTTTGTAAAATAAAAATATCAATTTTATACTATATCCAGTTGGATGATATTTAATCATAATTGGTTGCCATAAAGTCCCACAAAATAGAGGGTTTCTTTGCTAACAGGATAAGAAAAGAAAAGAAAAAGGGAAGGGAAGGATAGAAGGATGAGAAAAGAAAAGAAACGAAAAGAAAAGAAATGAAAAGGAAAGGAAGGAAGGATGGAAAGATGAGAGAAGAAAAAAAAAGAGGAAGGGAAGGATAAGGAACGAAAAGAAAAGAAGAGAAGAGGAAAAGAAAAAAGGAAGGGAAGGATGGAAGGATGAGAAAAGAAAAGGAAAAAAGGAAGGGAAGGATGGAAGGATGAGAAAAGAAAAGGAAAAAAGGAAGGGAAGGATGGAAGGATTCAAAAAGAAAAGAGGATAAGAAAATAAAAGAAAAGGGAAAGGAAGGATGGAAGGATGAGAAAAGAAAAGAAAAAAGGAAGGGGAAGGATGAGAAAAGGAAAGAGGATAAGAAAATAAAAGAAAAGGGAAAGGAAGGATGGAAGGATGAGAAAAGAAAAGAAAAAAAGGAAGGGAAGGATGAGAAAAGGAAAGAGGAAGGATAAGAAAAGAAAAGAAAAAAGGAAAGGAAGGATGGAAGACTAAGAAAAGAAAAGAGGAAGGATCAGAAAAGAAAAAAAAGGAAAGGAAAGGGAAAGATGGAAGGATGAGAAAAAAAAAGAAAAAAAAAGAAGGGAAGGATGAGAAAAGAAAAGAAAAAAGAAGGGAAGGATAGAAGGATGAGAAAAGAAAAGAGGATAAGAAAAGAAAAGAAAAGAAAAGAAAAAAGTGGATAAGAAAAGAAAAGAGGAAGGTAGGGATAAGAAAAGAAAAAGAAAAGAAAAGGGGAGGATGGAAGGATGAGGAAAGAAAAAAAAAGAAAAAAGGAAGGGAAGGATGGAAGGATGAGAAAAGAAAAGAGGATAAGAAAAGAAAAGTGGATAAGAAAAGAAATGAAAAGAAAAAGAGAAGGGAAAGATGGAAGGGGGAGAAAAGAAAAAGAGAAGGGAAGGATGGAAGGGGGAGAAAAGAAAAGAAAAAAAAAGTAAAAAGGAAGGGAAAGGTGAGAAAAGAAAAGAGGATAAGAAAAGACAATAAAAGAGGATAAGAAAAGAAAAAGGGAAGGGAAGGATGGAAGGATGAGAAAAGAAAAAAGGAAGGGAAGGAGGGAAGGATGAGAATAGAAAAGAAAAGAAAAGAAAAGAAAAGAAAAAAAGGAAGGGTAGGATGGAAGGATAAGAAAAGAAAAGAGGATAAGAAAAGAAAAGTTGATAAGAAAAGAAAAAGAGAAGGGAAAGATGGAAGGGGGGAGAAAAGAAAAAGAGAAGGGAAGGATGGAAGGGGGAGAAAAGAAAATTAAAAAAAAGTAAAAAGGAAGGGAAAGGTGAGAAAAGAAAAGAGGATAAGAAAAGACAATAAAAGAGGATAAGAAAAGAAAAAGGGAAGGGAAGGATGGAAGGATGAGAAAAGAAAAAAGGAAGGGAAGGAGGGAAGGATGAGAATAGAAAAGAAAAGAAAAAAAAGGAAGGGTAGGATGGAAGGATAAGAAAAGAAAAGAGGATAAGCAAAGAAAAGAGGAAGAGAAGGATGGAAGGATAAGAAAAGGAGCAATGAAAAAAGGAAGGGAAGATTTACACCAATCTACTAATAGACTGGGAAAACCTGCACTTATTGGCTAGCTGGAAAAAAAAAACTCTAGGATTTCTAATATTAGGCCTGGTAAAAGAAGAAAATATCAAATTCAAGCAAAAAATATAGATAGAAAGGAAATGCGGTGGGAGGTGGGGGGACGTTTAAACCCCTAGGGCTCTGTCCTTCGGTTTCTATGTGCCTAGTGTACATTTCCCATGAAGGCAACAGTAGAACCCTTGGTTGCCTATTATCAATAAAGCTGTGTCCTTCAATGGACAAAAGAGAAAAAACTGTTTTAATCATGATTGTTCCCATAAAATAACTGCTGTTGACCCGTTTCTTTCTCCATCTTTTTTCCATAAGTGTAAAACTAAATGTTTATGGAAACATTGACCTACTGTGGTTTCTGAGGGTGTCCAGATCATGCCTGCATGTCTAACTTATACTTAACTAAAATGATCTCTTGAGGATATGAACTATGAACATAGTCTGTATCCTTTGCTGTAGGCTATAACTCTCCCTGAATTAAACACTTGGTTTACAGTAACCTCCTAATTGTGCAACTAATTATCAATCAAGTTTCACTTCCAATTTACCCAATGCAATTCAAAGTTAATTAACAGCATCTCTGCCTTCCCTACTCTTTACTATTTTCAGATGGATGCAAAAAACTAAATGAATGTACTTTGCTTACCATGTGCAAATGGAACATACAAACAAAACTTCAATTACACTTAATAGCCGAAACTATTACAGAAATGGTTTCTGAAATACCTAAGAGAATTGACTGCAATAATTCATCTGAGAAAGTTCTGAATGTTAAGCAAATGCAACCACCCTCGGAGTTCTGCTTTAACCCCCCTAAGTCATTTTGGAGGAGAGATTTAAATGCTGAAAGCTTCTAGGAATAGATTGGCCATTTCCCCTGGATATATGCGGCAGATAAGCATTTTATCATGATGATCACAAATCCCTCTTTATCCTCCATTATCTTTTCAAACACGTCACTGCAAAGTGCGTATGCTAAAATGAGATTTAGATACTTTAGCTAAGCTTTCAAGCTGAAAAGTATGGAGTGGCTTATGCACAATTGATTAATTTTATGCTGTCAATTTATCTGAAATATTATACGTATTCAGCCTTTGCCATATCAAAAATGACCATAATAAAAATGGTTAGGTTACAGCTGAATATTTTTCCAGTGTAAATGAGAGGATTTCATCAACTCCCCGCTGAATGAGTTGATCTTGAATTCTTGGCCACAATGAACATACTATATCATCACTCTGTTATGCATCACGATGAAGTGTTGATTGAAGAACTGTCAAAGTGATGGATAAACAGATGTAGACCCTCTAGCTACACTAGGATACCAAAAAGAGAAGGTCGGTGTACAGAAGAAGTGTACTCTGTCCGCTGGTTCACAGTAGAGCAGGACACCACAGGGCAGACCATACCTGAGAGTTGGATCTGCAGAGTTGGAGCCATGCTGGAGGACTCTGGGAAACAATAGTCCCTCGTAAAAGTATGTGACATGGATTTCCCCAGGTTGCAAAGTCTAAGGGCCAGCCAGTATTCACCAGAGATTCTGATGGTGGAGATGGGCTTGGCTGCGTGCTTACCCAGGTCTCGATCTCCAAGTTCACCCTGACCTAAGATAAGGGACTCAGAGACGAAAGATACCAGGAAGTAGGTCTGGAGAATTAGGATACACTGCAGTGACAGTCTAGAGAATGAAGCTGGCTGTGGACACAGTAGAAAAGGTACAGGTCAGAGGTCATGTCTCGGAAAACCAGAAACGATTCCAAGGATCAGGGCAGGTAGTAGACTCATGTGGCCTGGAACAAAAGCAAAGGTCAGGGCAGATAACGGATTCAGATAACCAGGAAAAAAAGACAGAAGTCTGTATAGGGGTATAAATGGATCAAAGTAGGATGGATAGCAGACAGGTGAATGTCTTAACAGCTAACTTGCAAACGTGTTGCTCTGGCAGCAAGCTGAGAGCTGCACTGAGCTTAAACACATAAGGCAAGAGAAACAAGAATTTCCAATGGTGTGATGCTTTGCATCATGGCAAAAACTGTTCTCCCCATTACATTCTGCAAGCAGTATCGGCTGCCAAGCTCAAAAGAATGGCGCTGCTGGTCTGCAAACACCCACAATGCGCATAGTCGTGGTCTGAATGTGCAGACTTTCAGAGGTTAAAACAGGCAGTGAGGAGGCGACATAACACCTCCTCATCACCTGTGAAAGTTATTTTGAAAAGTGATCCATCACAGATTGCTCTTCAGTAGGTGACTCAAGAGTCCTTAGGCTACATTCACACCTGAGCGTAGCGTTTTCGCGAGTTTTTTACCGCGATTTTACCACGATTTTTACCGCGATTTACAGGCGTTTTTGTGCAGGAGTTTTTTGATTGAATAGATACCAATGGAAAACGCCTGTAATCTGCCCAAAAAGAAGCTCATGTACTTTTTTGAGCATTGGGCGTTTTGTAAACAGCGTCAAAACGCTCAGATGTGAACAGGGGCTATTGAAATGAATAGGATTTGTCTTGTTGGGCGTTTTGAGAGCTGATCCTAGAGCAGAAAAACTCCCCAAAAACGCCTAGATGTGAACGGAGCCTTAGTCTCCGTTCACATCTAGGCGTTTTGGGGCGTTTTTGGGGAGTTTTTCTGCTCTAGGATCAGCTCTCAAAACGCCCAACAAGACAAATCTTATTCATTTCAATGGCCCCTGTTCACATCTGAGCGTTTTGATGCTGTAAGCAAAATGCCCAAAGCTCAAAAAAGTACATGAGCTTCTTTTTGGGCAGATTACAGGCGTTTTCCATTGGTTTCTATTCAATCTAAAAACGCCTACACAAAAAACGCCTGTAAAAGCGCCTGTAAATCGCGGTAAATATCGCGGTAAAAATCGCGGTAAAATCGCAGTAAAAAACGCGCTAAAACGCTACGCTCAGGTGTGAATGTAGCCTTAATGTTTCTCATCTAACTTTGATTTTGGCAAAATCAGACTGTCATCAGATTGTATGAAAAACCAGCAGCTGCAACAATATTTTCTGATCTAAGATGAAAAGAGGGATAGAGAGAAACTAGTTTCAGGGCCATATTTCTGTCCTCCTAGGCCAACTGTCTTTACATCATAGCTGCAGTAGGAATGCTATGAGAGGATGCAGAGAGACAGCTCCTCTATTCTTTTTCACCTAAAGCTAAAAGCTAGAAAAGTATAAAGAATTGGCTTTTCTTGCAGGTCTGTCTTATGGGTGCAGACTCAAATGACTAAATTATAAACACACGTTACACTATTCCTTTTTAAGTGTAGCCTGGTCGCACGGCTGATATTGTTCAAACTGTTATTTGTTAATAAGGGTCTGCATAGACAGGGACTCTGGAATTATGGGAGATGTAGTTCCGGGAGGAGCCAGGATCATAGACTGTTAGAGAGAGAGAGACTCTTCTCCCAGGGAGCAGTGGGGCACGCGGGGCCTGCTGGGAGTGCCTTTTTTAAAGGGGGGCGGGATCGAGTTTCGCTCTCTTGCCTCGAGGACAGCGTGCTGTAAAGAAGGGGAAGAGCTGCTGCGGATCGCAGAGGAGTAGGCCAGAGGCCTAGTAGCGGACACTGGAGCTGAAGCGGGTGGTGTGAGAGTGAGGAGAAGTCTCGGTAGTATGACCGAGCAGAAGGTCATCCGACAGGCTGAGAGAGACGCAGCGGGGAGCGGAGTTCCCGGTTTGGGTGAGAGACATCCAGTATCTACATCTGCACTAATCACAGACCTAGGCTGAGTCAGGGCAGAACTGCCAACTGTTTGCTTATAAAGGTCATATGGAAATATAGTTATACCACTGGACACTGCAGTCACGTATATAGTGTGAGGTGGGTGAACTAGGCCTTAAGCCCTCTATCCAGTCCCAGGCTGTTAGTCTGTTGAGACACATCAACTCTGTTTTACATTCATTTCTGTGGATTACAATTATTGACTACTCTGGGGATTACAGTTCATTATCATCATCATCATCATCATCACCTTTATTGGATTACAATTATTTTCCTTGGATTGTGTGAGGATTCCTTACCAGTGAAGACTAGTGAGGCCTCACTCTTCAGGAGACTATTGCAGTTCAGTATAAAGGGAGCCATTCAGTGTGCTTATTTGTTGTTGAACGCAATCCTCTAGTATATATATATGTATTCATTTACATATATATATATATATATATATATATATATATATATATATATATATATATATATATATATATGTGGCTTGTGTTCCAGATCCTGAGTGCTGAACTACGTTCAAATCCTTGGTTGGGAACTCAGGATCTACTTCAATGTTAACCCTTGCATTATCTATAATTCTGTCTGCATACTTTTGTTTTCTCTATTTCAAAAGCAGTAAACTTGTTCTTACACTGCAATTATTTGTGGTCTTAATTATTCATTATGACAGAACCAATAGTGTCAGTTGACACAAAAAACACAAAAGACCAGTCACAATAACAACTTGGATTGGTATCACTGGCAGGCAGTAGTCTAGTACAGGAATGTGTTACTGACAGTTTGATAGTTGGTAATGTGATGAGTGAATGGCTGTGTGCCAGCCCTGGTTGACCTGCCAAAACCTATATTGGCTATGCAGCAATTTATCTCTGACCCCTGTACCCAAGAAATATAGCTCTTAAAAATCTAGCACCAACAAAAATATTTCTATACATGTTAAAATATTATGACCATTCACTGTCATGTCAAGATGGATCAAAATATGATTTCCAAATGCAGTGGTGAATGAAAACTTGAAGTGATTGTAAAGGATGATCTTGTAAAGCAACCTGGAAATGAACGGCAAAACATTTAATTACAGTATAGAAAAATACATTATAAAGACCTTTTTTTTTTTTTTATAAATGATTATATTCCCCCTGTTCTCAGCTGCATAAAAGCTGAGGGGAGGAGAGACAACAATACACCGAGCTTCCTAGTAAAAGGCTATGCAGGGGGAGGGTGTGTCAGGACAAGTCAGATTATTGGAGGAGAGGAAACTGAGTTCCCAGTACAGCTAGAGAACTGAACATGGCATCATGTTCTCCTGCTTAGTGTGGTCAATGTTTAATAGGAAAGCAGAGGGACTAACAGGACCAACAGGGATTTCACTCAAAGGAAGCAATACCAAGAGAACAGGATCATTTTTCATACAAGTACATGCAACATTCTTTAATGGAATTAATTGCTTAGTATTTGAACCTTTCAGAGGCATCCATATTGTTGTATGTGGTGTTTGTTTGTCACCTCTGTAAAGAAACCACAAATCGCAGTACTGAGGGGGAGGCAAGTAGAATTGCCTGATAAGGCATCTCCATAATTTATATAATTATCCTAAATGCAGAGCTGCCAACAATTTTCTAATTGTAGCACTGTTCCCATAGGGCCCGCTGTAAGATGACTTCTCGGGCCTCCTCTGATTACCAGCACACAGTCACTTAAAGAATAGTACATATATCCCTCCTTATTTCTGATAGCTCATCACACAGTAAACAGTCCAGGGGTATTGGTTATTAGTATTTATTTTGGAACTTGGATGGGAAAAGGGAATAGTGGGATACTCCAACTGTAACTATTCACAACAGATAAGGACAACTCTCACCTACCTCAATGGGTTGCTTGTGGAAACAGCAGCACTGTTTAGTCCATACTTCTACTTTTATGGAAATGGTTACGTCTTCTTGCTCTTTTCTGTCCAGAGACTTGGTGATCCTACATTATTTTTGGGACACTAACTAGCATCCCCTTACCTGACACCCTTCCACTGACTCTTCTAGCTGCAGGGGTGGCCCCCTCAGGTCAGGCCCCTTGACACAGATCTGTACTCACTGTACTGCAGAATTAGATCCTCCAATGTCTCCCCTTCCAGTCAGCTTCCCTGGACCTCTGTGTTCAGCTCCTCACTGGCACTCTCTAGGCCCTCAGTCAACCACCTGTGGCCTCACAACCCCTCTACAGAGGAGGAGGCAGCCACCCCCTCCATCCGGGACTCCGCTATCCAGCGGAAAGACCCCGAGCAAATGTGCTCCTGGCTTTTATACAATGTCCCAGCATGCACTGAGGCACTTTTCCTCTGTCAAATCACCAGGGCTGTTTCAAAAGCCTATGCACTCATTCGTCAGGTTTCCTCCAATATACCTCCCTATTGGACCAATGTTAAACACTCTGCAGACAGAACGAGTTGCACCCAAGCACAATTAGCAGACCTCACTAAGAGATCCTGCTCTCTGGTAAGAGGAACAATATAGATTTACCTGCAGTCCTTCTGGTAAGCAGACACTACCCAAAACTTTACTTTCTCTCTAGCACCTACCTAGGAGGGTGCTACATAATCTAAAAACAGTGCTGCATAATATGAATCGAAAGGTGCTGAATCACACTCTCAGCTTTACTGTAATATCCTTCAAAGAACAGGTAGAACCTCTAAAATATCCCGTGTACTAACTTTATGATAATCATAACTTGCCTAGGCTTAGACACCACCAACACCCATATGATAATACTTGGGTCTGGTAAATTGTCTGCTTTTTTACCCAGTACAAAGTGGAGATATTTTGTAGGCCTCCAGCGGGAATTTGACAATGGGTGATGTAATGATGCAGGTGTAATCGTCCATCTCCTTCAAAGTATGCAACAGAACTTTGCTTATTGGTGTGCTACAGGTAAACCTAAAGTACAAATTGTACAAAAAAGCAGTTAATAAATATTGCAAATAAATGTTGTGGTATGACGACAAGACTCTGCCTCCTATCAATATGTTGGAAGTGTCTGTGCTCCTTTTTTCCTAGGTACCAGAAATCCAACACAGGAATAACAGCAATGCAGATGTTACTACTAGTAAAAGACAATAAAGCTTCTGCACATTGCACCTACCTACCTACCAGCAAGCCAGCTCATGAATAATGGCTCCCATTATCAAACCTGAAATAAGAGCAGAGTTAAAAAAATGAAAATTGTGTGTATCATTTTAAGAAAATGACTGCAAAGGGGTTCTCAGCATATAGACTCAATTGTGCAAAACTCAGCATATATTGTAATGTACAAACAACACTCACTTACCCTTCCTTTTAAGACAATCAGCGCTCTCCAACAAACTTAGCAACCATGCAGTATATACAATATTTTGCAGTGCAAATACAGTACCTATTCAAAAAGTACATAAAAAAACAACATTCTTAATATGCATTATTAGTGCTTCAGAGTAGTGTTCCAATGCTGTACCTCATTAAGAATGCATTTTCACATTCAAAAACACAAACTAGATATCCTCTGAGATTTCGGGATTAATTTAGTAAAACTGGAGAGTGCAAAATCCGGTGCAGTTGTTCAAGGTAGCCAATCAGCTTCGAACGTCAGATTTTTCAATTAAGCTTTGACAATAAAACCTGGAAGCTGATTGATTTCTATACAGAGCTGCACCACATTTTGCACTCTCCAGTTTTAGTAAATAAACTCCATGATGTGTATTATTCTCTGTAAACTGGACACATTTGTATATGTATATCCCATAGGAAAAAAATAAATTTCCACCAATAATCACTAATTAGTAGATGTGATAATGTGTGTGTATTGAAAGCACCAACTTGACTGGAGTATATTCCATTCCTCACCCAATACTCCAGATAATATAATTCACCACTCTGAAAATGTATTTGCTTCCAGAAAATATACCCCAATGTAGTTAATTCCAACGTCTCCTATGAAAATACACAGAACATGTTTGTTATAAATAATATACAACAATTACAATATTTCCCTTAACTCCGAGTATTTTATTGCCATGAATAACAGAGTGATGTTTAACGTATTACATGTCAACTTGGGCATTATTCTGTTTTCTATCTTCTTGGCCTGTGGCATTTTAAAGTGTCAACAGAGGCTTTTTGGCTCCAAAAGACAGTATGTTCTTCCTGGCAAGAAGATACACTATATAATGCTGAAAATTAAACAAGAGATTGTTTTTCTCATCAGTGTCCATCAATGGGATAAGTAGCAGGTGCACAGGCAAGCCTTTGCTTCTCTCCCTCTCTCCCTCTATTGGCCCTCAAGGCTTTGGTTTGATTGACAGAATTGGTAATTAGCTTATAGACACGTGTAGCTTTATAAATACACTAGCGTGATTAATTTTTCCCCAATACAACTTGTCATCTAATTTGGGTTATGAAGACGCAGAGAAAAGGAAAAAGTCTGCTCAAGGCCAGATGCTCCCCTGTCTACAGGTTTGAAATCCTTTTGAAATAGCCATCAGATTTCTCTTTCCCTCCCATAGGTTCAGACACTGCTCACTACTCTTAGCTCTTTGTCATTATTTTTCTTTGCACAAACTTAGGAGAGCTCCCAGTTCTATTTTGTAAGTAGAAATCATTTATATTTTACTTGCCATTCCCTTAGTGTAGGTCTGTCGAAAAAACGAGCTTCTAAATTGGTAGCACTGGGAAGTGTGTTGTTTGCTTGTTTACTACACATACCTAAAATGTTATTGTTATTCTGGTAAAATTTTTGTGAGTTTTTTTTTTTTTTTTTTTTACTATCACGGTCAAATCACGATTAAAAATAGATAGATAGACAGATAGATAGAATGTATGTATTTACGGTTAACATACTGAATATGTTTAAAAATGTAGGAACACACGCACAGCTACTCTTTGACCAACCTAGGTAACATACAGTTAAAAAGTTTGAACTGAGTTAACAAATAGGATGTAAGTTTCTATTGGCAAAACTATTACTACTGGATTCAAAGACAGGGCACGTCAGCTGGACCTGTTTAACTTTCTCTTTGGGTTCAATTCATTAAGGCCCCTGTCTGATCAGGCCCGCCTGTACGTTTTTCAGTCGGACCTGAGTGGATGCTCTATTCACCCCTATGGAGCAGCGGATGCCAGTGGTGACATCTCCGCCGACATCCGCCGCTATCCAATCCTGTTCCCAAAAAACAGACAGATGGTGGTCCTATTTTCCATCTGCCTAGCAGTTCAGATTAGATATAATTGAATGAAAACAGACAGGCTGTCCATTTTCACCTGATCTCCCCATAGAGGAGAGCGAGGCTAGGTCCATCTTCGCTCTGCACAGTGGGCCGAGATGGACCTGTTATCCGCCTGCAAGCGGAAGAGTTAAATACAGCATGAGTATTTGTGTTAAAATTATTCATGCTAAATTTCCTAAGGTGTGGTTCCTGTGGTGGTCCTATGCTTTTCCAACCCTGCATCTGACCAGCTTGGGCCTTCCAATCTGATGTCATCCATTCCCCAACCTGGGGGAACTCACTCTCTTTCCTCTTGCCTCTTCTTTCCTCTCTTCTTCTTTTTTTTTCTTTTCTCTTTCTACATTTTTTTATTTTTCAGTGGACTAGTCAACTAGTGCACACCCCGTACTCATCCCCTGGACCTGAGGGCCCAGGCACCCTGTGTTGTCTCCCGGCCTTGTAGTTATATATAACACACCTGTGAGCCTGTGATTTGTATCCCCTGTGTGCGATTTCTATGGATGTGTATTTGCCTTAATTAAAAATATTGTGCCAAAAAAAAAAAAGGAACTCATGCAGTATTTAGCTCTGGAACATGCAATTCACCAAAAAAATGCACATTAAACACCGCATAAGGTTTTTTAATCTTGGGGTATTTAAAGTGTGTTTTTTCACATTATTTTATCACAGACCGGCTACAGTAGGAACTGAAACATTTAAAAGTGGGATTCCTCTCCACTGCCAAATGTGACAGTTCAACTCAGGGTTGCTAATAAGGAGCTGACAACCGCCAGCGGCCTAGCAACCATGACTCATCTGCTGTCAGTCGGGGGATTCCCTGCTGACAGCAGAATGTGAACCAAAGGCCAACAGTACAAATCTGGTATGATTTTGGGGGGCCTTGCTCCCGATTTGTTTTGTTTTTTTTTTAATGGCGTAAGGTTCCCCCTAAAATCCATACCAGGCCCTTATCCAAGCATGCAGCTTATGAGTCTAGAAAATAGGGGGAACAAGCATGCCCCTCCTCCTGACCCATACTAGGCCACATGACCTTAACATGGGTAGGGGGGGGAAGCATGTTGATGAGGACCCCTTCCCCACAACCCTGGGCCAGTAGTTGTGGGGGTGACTTATCTGAATCCGGAAGCCCCTTTAACAAGGCCCCACCCCATGTGAATAAGTATGGGGTACATATGGGTACACATGGGTTTTATGATATAATGAAAGTGTAGGAGACATGCCAGAGCTCCAAAATCAAAACCATCTTTCCTAAAAGTCTTAGCAAGGGCAGTGTTTGCATCCCTCGGTCCATTGCACAGATGTGAGTGTCCATGTCACATTGCAAATATGCTGGGCTGAGTTTTGTGATGTGTGACATCATAATGGAGAAATTTAGTGATTTTTGTTTTTTTACACATAACAGGAGCCACACGTTTTCAGGGGATGGTTCCTGCAGCAACGCTTTTTGGGAGAGGTATGGGTGGACAGGGTTGTGTTTGCTCACCATTCTGGATGGAAAAGGAAAGTTTGCCTGCTTTATATCTATTTGGTTATTGTGGTAAACACATTGTTATTGCATCCCATCTTTTGTTCTAGGTGTTTTCTTTTTACACTCAAGTGCCATTCTGACCCTTTTTTCTGTTGGTGAACCTCCATCTACTCTATACCTTCCCCGCAGGCCTGGCACATTTTTATGTAAATTAAATATATAAAACCTTAGTTTTGTAAAATGTAAAATGGTAGGTCTGGTTTATTCAAATTAATAATTACAGTTTTTTGTATAAATAAAGTAGAACTATAGACAAAACTTTTTTTTCATTTTGGATAGAGTAGGGGAGATTTATAACCCCTGTCAAGTTTTTCTGTTTTTTACTCATGTGTTGCATTGGAGAGATTTACCTTCACTACCTGTCCCATAGTCAAAACAGGAAGTAGGGGGAAATCCCTACAAATTAAAGGAATCCCTTAGGGTCCCCCAGGTCACTAGAATTAATGTCCCCATTGGAAGATATCCCCTCTAATACTTTTTGGGGGGAAGCCCAAAATTTGGAATTTTCCTTTACTTTCACTATCAATGATAATAGTAAAAAGGATAAATATAGAGGGTGAATCTCTCTAATGGGAACAGAGGTAGTAAAAAAAATCCTAACAGATGTTCTAATCCCTCTCCACTCTACCAAAAAAATTTGCCTTTAGCTATACTTTAAAAATGCTAGGATCTGCACTAGAGGATTTTAGATGCCTTTTATACCAACTGGATCTCTGTGGACCATAAAGTAAGACAGTATGTACTCAGTAAAAATGTTGAGTTCTAGGCATCAAAGTACACACAGCCGGGACTGTGGGATCCAAACAACTCCCTAATCAACCAGATGTACTGCAGTGCATTGCTAAAATTGCACAACTTTGTTCACTTTAAGGCTAGGTTCACACATGTCCAGCTGCAGTTTGCAGTCTGGATTCCGGTGCAGCTTTGTTCACCGATTCAGGTTTGATTCAGGTGCAAATTTTTACTTGAACTCAAACCTAAACCGGTCACAAAAATTGCAGAGGTCCCTTTTCAGAAACTGACCGTGGCTGGCCCAGACATGTGTGAACTGGCTTCATTGAAAGCCAGTCCGATTTACGTGTTATATGTGAACTGAGCCTTACAAAGGTTCAGAAACTACCTACATATAATAATCACTGACTTACTTCTGCAAATTCCTTGTCAATGAGCTATAACAAGGTATTAAAACATGCTTGTTGGTGGCTTTGCATGCATGCATGTACACTATTTTGTCAAAAGTATTGGGACATCTGCCTTTTACATGCACAGGAAATTGAATGGCATCTCAGTCTTAGTCCGTAGAGTTCAATGTTGTGTTGGCCCACCCTTTGCAGCTTGACTGGCCCACACAGAGTCCTGACCTCAACCTGACAGAACACCGTTGGGATGAATTAGAGTGGAGACTGCGAGCCAGGCCTTCTCGTTCAACATCAGTGCTTGACCTTACAAATGCTCTTCTAGAAGAATGGTCAAACATTCCCATAGACACACTCCTAAACCTTGCGGACAGCCTTACCAGTAGAGTTGAACCTGTTATAGCTGCAAAGGGTGGGCCAACTCAATATTGAACCCTACAGACTAACACAGGGACGCCAATAAAGTTCATATGCGTGTAAAGGCAGGTGTCCCAATACTTTTGACAATATAGAGTATGTATGTATGTATTGAAAAACAATACACTAAATGGACAAATGATTCTGGAAACCACCATGCTTACGTATATAGCTTACCTATATAGCTGAATCTAGATGGACACCCCTCTAAATTTTTTAACTTGGATGTTTCCAGTGCAGGATATTGTTAATGCTAAAGCATACAAAGACATTTTAGACAATTGTGCACTTTCACCTTGTGTCAGTATTTTGTAAAAGGCCATTTTCTGTTCCAGCATTACTGGATCCATAAATACAATCTTGTGAAATAATTAGGAGTGGTGTGCACCACATTAACTAAGCAGATGGACCTGTTTCAAGTCTATCTATGGTACACCAGTTTCTATCTCAGAGTAAAATAGAAATTAGCACAGGTCTGTGCATAATAACAGAGGGAATACAGCAGTTTTCCATATAGAAAATTGCCGCAAATTCCCCCATTTGTGACTTGTCACAGAAGTTTTGAGCTGTCAGCAGACAGCTCACTCCTGCTCTCTACTCATGCGGTGATCATATTACATGAGCCAAGTGTAAGTGCTTGACCTTTTGGTGCCCATCCTTGCAGCAGTTGTCTGGAGGGAGCAGTCTTAAATAAGTTGCAGGATTATTAATCCTCTTCCTACCTTCGGCTCTGAGCTGAGCAGAGGGTAAGGATGGCAGCTCAAGCTCTCATGTTCTCTGATCTGCCTGTCACAGACACAGTAGAACAGAGAACTGGTTACTCTTGTCTTGTGACCTTTTGTAAATTAGGAGAAGCATTTTGTGACAAACTCACTCCATAATGGGGCTTTTGGATGGGACTGCAGGCTAGTCTCTTGCCTACTGACTATGGGCCCTGGCTTGTGAGGCAACACTGCTCTTTGTGGGGTGTGTGCTGGGGGGGGACCCTTGGAGTAATGTTGCTTTGGATTCAAGTCCACATCTCTCCAAGACACACAAACTCTGGGACTCTAGTAGAAAGGGGGGTGACCAGCGCTATGGAGTGTGTAAAAAGTGTAAGAAGTGTAAAAAGTGCAGGTATGAAGCTGCCACCAACCAACCCCTAAGGAGGGGTCAAGTAAATGAAGGTGAAAAAGGTTGGTAATGGCGCTAACCTGATTTTTGTGTATATTGCACAAGATCCCCTATGTAAATGTGAGTAGTGATTACCATAACAGGTAAAGAGAATAACTTATGATAAAAATTCAAGGGGTGAGTGCGACACCTAGTGTCCTTTTATATGCACATCCATTTTAGATCACAGCTTTAGTGATTTTTATCACTAATTCTTGCACTAGCACCACTTTTTGGCACAACTTAGATTTGAAGTTTTATGGACAATAACTTTTTTACTCTTTTATATTACTTTTATTATTAATACCCACACTATTTATTTATGCACTGTCTGTGAACAATAAAACGCACTTATATTGGATGTTTGCACATTTATTTCCATCACTAAAGCACTTTTTTGGGGCATACATTACCAAGCCCAATATATAAATCCTGACCTTTGGCACTTGCACTTTTATGATCACTTGGAATTTTTATCATAAGTTATTCTCTTTACCTGTTATGGTAATCACTACTCACATTTACATACGGGATCTTGTGCAATATACACAAAAATCAGGTTAGCGCCATTACCAACCTTTTTCACCTTCTTCATTCTGGGACTCTAGGCCTAGCATTCATGTTAAAGGCCTAGCTGCCTATTGCCAATAGGGGACTACTCCGCACAGTCAGACTCATGACAGATGCTAATGTCATCAGCTCAACCACCTGTCTTCCACACATTGTTGATTGTGCTGATTAACTCACCTATTGCCTACTGTGGGATGTGTTTACACTTATAATAATGTGTATTGTATTTAATGAGCTAGATGACGGCAAGTCTGCTAGTTAATTTGCTCAAGTAAATTAAATCACTGTCATCTGTTAGTTGTTAGTGGGAAAGTAGAATACGGTTTGTGTTGTTTTTTCCTTAGATATGTTAATTATATTTTTGTACACAATTTCATCTACATATGATAATGTAATCAGGCACCTGACCTGGTGGGGTATATATTCAGTGTGAGTTTGTTCAATAAATGTTCCAGATCTTATACAAGCTAAGTCTTGGCAAGTTTTGTATGTGGGCGGCTGTAATATTTAATATCTATCTTCGAGACTGAAGGAAGCGGTATACTGACGGAAGCACACAAGCGCATTGTGGGGTTCGCGGTTCCGTTACACCTCTGTTCCATTTTTTATGTTTAAAAGACTGGTGCAAGATTGTGTTTGCACCATTTTTTTTTATTTCGCAAAAAGTTGGGCAAGTATGGTGTAGAGCGGGGGTCGGCAACACGTCAATAAGGATCTACCCATCGATCGTGGGCAAGTAATGGGTAGATTGCATCCCTTGGTTGCTGACCCGGAAAGCTGGAGAGGAGGGGCGGCGGTGGTAGCACTTACTAGAACCTATAGCTGTATTTTTCCCTCTGCAGCAGCTGAATGCCAATGAGAGGGAGAGGAGCAGAAGCTGGCATTCAGCTGCTGCAGAAAGAAAAATACAGCCATTGAATCTAGTAAATGTCACCCCCACTGCCCCTCCCCTCTGGGTTCCTCTTTCTTCCATGTGCATCCCTGTCTTTCCTCCCAAGAGCGCTGCCAGCTTCCCTCCTCTCCTCTCTTTTCCTTTCCCCTTCACTGCTGTGGGGGATCTATTCAGGATGGAGAACGGGGAAGGGGCTGGTAAATATGTAAATTCCCTGCCCCTTCCTTTTCTGAATGAATACAGTCAGTGATCAGTAACTAACTGTGTTCATTCACAAATGAAGCATAGTGTTTGTGAATGAACAGGAAGCCGCTCAGCACAGAGCATTTTTATTCATTTAGCACTTTTATTCTGTTCAGTGCAGCTGAGGGTACAGAGAAAGAAACTGGGAAATCTCTGTCCTCAATCCCTTTCTCTGTCTTAAAAGTCTGAAAAGTGGGACATCAAGGGTCTGTTTAGACTCCTGATTTTTCACCAAAGCCCCCAAGTGGGGCCTCTAAAAATTATACAAGATAATAAAAAAATTGAAGTAATAAAAAATGACTGAAATCATCCACTGCCCTACAAACATCGACCTCTGCCCTACTGGCACTGTCCACTATCCCACTGACATCGTCCACTGCCCTAATTTTTTTAACAAGCACTGGACCCCAATGATCTTTGATCTCTTTCACATTGTTCGGGTAGATCTCCACCTCTCACACCTCTCAAGGGTTGCCTACCCCTGGTGCGGAGTAACTCAAGTGGGCTGCATAGAACCCTTATTCCAATCCTAACACAGTTTAGAGGAATTTGAACACCAGTGGGGGGACAGGTCTCCTTGTCCAGCATAATTACCTTACCTCAAAAATTCTCTTTTAGCTAATTTACTAAAAAGCCAACATCTCCAATTGCCCATAGTTTGGGAATGGGGTGTCTCACAAGCTCTTATATGAGTGAAGATCAGCTATGCACAAGCTATTGACCATAAAGTACAAAATAATTAAAGGAACACTTTGAAAACACATCAGATCTCAATGGGGAAAATATCATGCTGGATATCTGAACTGATATGGAGTGGGTAATTTGTTAGGAAGGAAAGGATGCCACATCCTTTGATGGAAATGAAAATTATCAACCTACAGAGGGCTGAAATAAAAGTGAAAAAATGATGCAGCAGGCTCGTCAATTTTGCTGAAACTTCATTACAGCAACTTAACTGGTACTTAGTAGATTGTATGGCCCCATGTGCTTGTATGCATGCCTGACAATGTCGGGGCATGCTCTTAATGAGACGACAGATGGTTTCCTGGGTTATTTCCTCCCAGATCTGGGCAGCAAACCTTCTGGCAATGGTACGTAATAATGGAATACATAATAATGCCATCCTGGAGGAGTTGGACTGCCTGTGCAACCTCTATAGGGTCCAGGTATTGCCTAATGCTATCAGTAGTGACACTGACCTTAGCCAAATGCAAAACTAGTGAAAAACAGTCCGAAAAAATGAGTAGGGAAAACAATTTTCAGTGGCATCCATCTGTAAAACCATTCCTGTTTTGAAGGGTGTCTCATTGTTGCCCATCTAGTTCACCTGTTGTTAATTTTATTAACACCAAAGCACCTGAAACTGATTAACAACCCCCTCTGCTACTTAAAGTGGAGTTCCGCCTCCCCCTCCACCCCCTCCAAAAATTAAAAGTCAGCAGCTACACATACTGTAGCTGCTGACTTTTAATATTAGGACACTTACCTGTCCTGGAGTCCAGCAATGTCGGCACCGCAGCCGATGTTTTCATCAGGTGTCGGGTGCTGCCTACACCATTGCCGGTAAGGGAACCCGGCAGTGAAGCCTTGCGGCTTCACGGGCAGGTCCCTACTGCGCATTGGCGAAGCGCACTGCGCATTCCTATTGGCTCGGCGGCGGGGGAAGGAGGAGGGGGCCAAACTTCCGAGGGACGGTGCCGCTGCACCGTATCCCGCAAGTGGGGAAGGGTACCTGTCAAAAACAGGTACCGTTCCCCCCTCCCCCTGAAAGGTGGCAAATGTGGCACCAGAGGGGGGAGGAAGCAAAAGAGCGGAAGTAACACTTTTGGGTGGAACTCCGCTTTAACTGACCAGATCAATATCCCAGGCATTTAACTGACTTGATGCTACACTCTGATTAAAAAGTGTTCCTTAAATTTTTTGAGCAGTGTATTAATCTAGTTGTTAAGGGAGGGGGTTGGGGAGGTGATTGTTCTGAGGCCAGAGGTTAGGGCAGGGTAAATACCAAAAGTCTTCTAACTGTAATAATTCTTATAATTAACAATGCTTTTTGCGTATTCACTTTAGCTAATACAAACAGAAAATAATTCATTATTGATGTGTGCTTGAGAATTCTATTTCTTGTAGCGATTTTTCAATAGCTTCATTGCATATAACTTTTATAAGAAGTTCTGTTATTTATTTTATTTATTTTTTTCAACATGTTTTTTAAAATTATAGACCATTGAATGTTCTCAAATAGAAAAGAATTTGCAGTACTTCAGTACCCCAGCTCCTCCTGTGTGCATATCTAGTGTAAGTCTCCACAAACAACTTTCCAAGAGCAGGGGACTCGGAGCAAGCTAGCGTTAAAGGAATATATTTAGCATTCAATGTCTACATGCTGCTTGATCTCAAAAGACCGGGAACAAAATTGCTTTTCTGTTGCATAAAGTATCTTTCAAATTCAATTGCTTATCTCCTCATTCATTCAAGAAAGAAATACCTTCAGACTTTCAGGAACTGCAGTCCATAATACAAATACAGAGTATTAAACATACAGCCGACATCTTCTGAAAAATAAGCAAATTAATCTCCTGGATCAAGGTATTCTCCTGTGGTCACAACTGTATTGAGGCTAAGAGAAATTCCAATTATCTGAATTTCCATGTAAGGGATAAACATTTAGTTATCAACATTGCCAATAAAACATATTTGGTTGTTATTAAAGTGCTATTACTGGGTGGAATTGAATGAGGCTTGGCAGGTTCAGTATGATGGAATTCTCACCGTTTGCCGGACTGCGCTACAGGAGTACACTGCCAAATGCACTAAGGCACAAAAATAACTCATTTCATTGATTTTCTTTCTGTTAAACATTAATGATGTTTGATCTATAATACAAGAAAAAAATGTTATCAGAAACTGACATAGACTCATTTAGGAAACTGCATCAGATAATATTGGTCAAAGATGATTGTTTTAATTGTATTACAAGGGTAGTATCACACAGATCTGGAATCAAATATCATAATGATTATTACTTTAGGTAGGAATCCCCACCAGATTGCATTTTTACTTCTGATTATTAAATTTAATGTAAAACACCAGCCAGTCATGTTATATCATACTGAAGATTCGAAGGTGCATCTTGGCACCTGGTCGTTGACCTATTCTATTACATAGGGGAATATGTTTTTGCCTCTCAGGTAAACCAAGGTCAGGCAAATTTTGCTAATAGAGGCAATGGGGTTAAACTTCTTTAAGACATCCTTACACGTGAAGGGGGCTGATGTGCAGCTTGTATATCTAAGCCGTTTCTAGAACTTAGCTTTGAGCTCTTGGCTTTGGCTGGAATTTCCAGAATGCACAGTTTGTAACCCCATGCATTTGAGTTCAAACATATGTTGATACCAAGGTGATTCTATCAGCTTACTCTCATCCAGATGAAGCTGCCATGATGATGGCTCACCCTAGGAAAGAACAGGTCTAGGCACACGCAGGCAAACAGCTAAATCACCCAAGCGCTCACTCCAATGGGAATAATAGGAGTGCTGCTCTCCTCAGGTGGGGAACTCCAATCAGAAGTGCATAGAAAAGAAAGAAAGGAGGCACAAACACCTAGTGCATTAACCTTGGACACCTTTAAAACTTTTTATTAAAATGACAAAAACATACTCACAGACGTGAAGAGCATATATCGCATTGAATGAGTCCACCACATGTGGAGGTAGTCATCCCTGTAATTGGACCGCTGACGTGTTTTGGGAGACAAGCTCCTTTCCTCCCTTCCCTTTAAGACATTCTTACATGTGAAGGGGGCTGATGTGCAGCTGGTAAATCTAAGCTGTTTCTAGAACTCAGATTTGAGCTCTTGGCTTTGGCTGAAATTTCCAGAATGCACAGTTTGTAACCCCATGCATTTGAGTTCAAACATATGTTGATACCAAGGTGACTCTATCTGCTTTCTCTCATCCAGATGAAGCTGCCATGATGGCTCACCCTAGGAACGAACAGTTCTAGGAACACATAGGCACTAAAATAGAACTTGGCAGGATGTTTTTTGGAGAAAAGGTTGTGCAACTCCAAGTGGTGCCACATAGGAAATATTAGAGTTGCCACCCCCACGACTTTTGTTTTACTGATAAAACATAAAAAAATTAACTGACAGAATACATTTTTACTGACGAACTGAAATATGACAGGGACTCCTAATAGAAAATAAGAGAACTTTATCTTTCCATCTATTAAATCTTCTGCCCTTGTTGTTTTAACTTTAGATAGTAAAACATTTTTCTCTACCAGTAAATACCTTATACAGCCCACTTCCTCTTTCTTGTCTGGTAAAAAGCCTAGGCTAATGACACCATGCACAGCTCTCTCTCTCACTCTCGTGAGAGTTTGCCAGCAAGGGAGGAGAGGTAAGTAATAGGAGAGCCAAGGAGAGTTGCAGATCTGGAGTGGGCTGGATGAGGGTGGTGATAATAGGAGACTGCAGAGATTCATGAGTATCTATCAAGAGAGGAGAAATGTGCCGACAAGCAGTGGTGTGAGTGTGTATGTGTGTGTGTGTGTGTGTCTGTGTGCCTCTGTGTGTCTGTATAAATCCAGGAAGTGAACTAGCAGCAGCTATAGCTGCCCACAGTTAAAATGGCTGCAGCCAGACTTAGGGGAGGGAGATTTCTGCAGCATATTTGGCAAGTACAGAATCACAGTATACATAAAATAATATGCAAAGTGGTTGGAGGGAAGCTTCAGAATGGTAAATATGTTTTTATTACAAATGATGTGAGCAGACTGCTTTAAACAATATGGTAACATTAACAAAAACTATAACAAGTTATAAGCGCGTATTTGCAATGGAAAACTCAAAATAGCGTGACATTATAAAGGATATTTACTAAAGGCAAGTAGACTGTGAGGCTTTGAGGTAAAGCCTTACTTTACAAAGAATGCCTAATCATGTGCAAGTGTTATAATAATATACTATACACAATAATAAAAATACACTATACACAATAATAAAAAAACAGCATTTTTGCTTGCACATGATTGGACCATGAAAGTCAGCAGAGTAATCCCTCATTTACTAAGCTCTGGAGCAACTGCACTTGAAAGAACACAGTCTATTTCCTGTTAGTAAATCAACCACAATGTGAGCATGACTATGATTATAAAAGACTGGTGTAACCTTGGGATAGATCAGAAAAACAAGTCCTGTGGGGTGCTTAGCACAGCATTTCAAATGTTGGTCATGGTCAGGTTGCGTCTAACAGTGGGAGTGGCTTAAGGAAGGATATTAAAATAGAACCTGAGCCTTCTTTCTGTACACACTGCACACCTATGCCACGGATGTTGTAGTCACAAAATACTCTTAATTACTGTGCCAAAAGTGACACAGTCTCACAGACGCACATAAACCCCAATTATCCTCAAATGATGATTTAAAAAATAAATAAATACATTTTTAATTACATATGCTTTTCTGCAAAAAGATATCACTTTGTGTAAATGAACCTACCTTGACCACTGCTCAGACCAATTTTCATCTTTCAGCACTGTCACACTTTAAATTCCAATTACTCAGTCATGCAACATTGTACCCAAATTACATTATTATAATTTTCTTTTTTTTTCTTTTTTTTTTCTTTTAAACCGATAAAGCTTTCTCTTGGTGGTATTTGAACATCACTGGGTTTCGTTATTTTATTTTTTGCTGTCTTTATTTCTGTTATAAAAATTTGCAAATAATTAATGTTCATAGGTTGAAATGGATTCTGCTACATTTCATTAGTAAACATAACCCACATTTAGTCTGTGTGTGTTATAGAGTCTACAAACTATGGTATATATACAGTATTTTAAAATTGATCAGTCCTGAAGTACTGACTGCCTATCTCATTTCTTGTGTCCTTAAAATGCCAGGACAGTACAAATACCCCCCAAATGACCCTTTTTGTAATGTAGACAGTCCAAGATATTCAGTAAGAGGCATGGTGAGTTTTGTGGATTTTTTTTGTTACATTTTTTTGTAAAATGAAGAAATTAAATACAATTTGTTTTTTTTTTTGTTCATAATTTTTTTTTTAACATACTGTCAGTACAGTATCACCATATGACTGGTGTGGCAGTGAACATAGACACTGACTGATGACAATATGTAATAAAAAAAAAAAAAAAAAACAATTACAATTTTTTTTAACTCTTTTCTTTTTTTACTGTGCTGCTCTAGAGAGGTGACTAATGATTTTTTTCACTATAATTTTTAATAACAGTGATGATCTGATCACTGTTATAATAGAGGTGCACCAAATGGAAATTTTGGTGCCAAAACCAAAAATGCAGAATGAACTTGGCCGAAAACCAAAACCGAAAATGACAGATTTAAAAAAATATATATATATATATATATATATATATATATATATATATATATATATATATATATATGTATTATATTCAAATTTTAAATCAAAATAATGAATTTAAATGAATATGAATTTATTGTTGCCCATTATCAGCACATTTAACGCAAGATATGAAAAGACATGAAAAATACATCCCTTTAAGTTCTATGTACTGTAGGTCTTCACACTGCGCTTCCGTTGTGGTGCTAAAAATCTTTCTTGCTGCAATTTTGGTCAGTTAAAAAAACCGCAGCAAAAAGCACCTCCCCGTTGAAATGTATTGAAAACACAGCAAGAATGCATCAATAATGCACTTGTGTTATGTTTTTGAGTCACATGACCTATGAAAAACACATCATAAGCACAGGAAAATTGCAGGTAAACTGTGTCAAAAACATGGTAAAATTGTGGAAAAGTTGCATGCATTTTTGGGCCCATTATCGGCACCTTTTTTTTATCGGCAAAATGGTGAAAACACAATTTTTGGCCGATATGTTTCGGGGACCGAAATTTCGGTGCATTTCTAGTTATATATAGTTATAAGCAATCATTTTTATGAATGGTATTCATTCATGTGCCATTGTGTACTATTGTGATAGCTGTGATTAGCCACAGAGATCATAATAGTACACAATGCATGGCTAAATGAAAGCCACTGTATACTACTGACATGTGTTCACTGTGATTGGTCACAGCAATCACAAGGTACTAGGGTGGGCCCGGTACAACGACCTGTCTTTCACTGTGTGAACACAGTAGGTGACAGATCACACCACTGTGTGGCCCCTGGGGTGTGCACAAGGTCATATGATGTCCACTCACGATAATACTGCTCCCCCTGACAGCCCTGTCGGCTGTCATTTTACAATAGGCCAGATGGGGAGTGTTTAAAGAAGAACCTAATTAAAGGAAAAAACTGAACGATGAGATAGAGAAGTTGGGGCTTTAAGTTAGTGCAATAAAAAGCAAAAAAATGTAAAAAAAATTTTATTGGTACAAAATTATAAAAACATCAATAAAAGGACTTTTTACATATGGCTGCGCAGTTCATCCAGTGAACTCTACGTGTTTCACTATTAGATACTAGCTTCTTCAGGAGATAATTGGATACTGCATATGTAGAATATCGCAGGTCACTCGGAGAGAATCATGTGATATAATGTAATGCTTATAAAAGCAGACTAAGATAAAAAGAGGATTTAAAAAGAACACTTAGGCTTTTTTCAGCTCCTGCCTGTGGATGGACATCAGAAATCATAGGGGAAAGTAGCAGACCACAACAAGCCTTCTCTTCACTCTAATTACAGAGTGGTAAGAACCGCATGGAAAGGCGTGGCAACATCCATGGAGGAGGATCATTAGCAAGAGAGACACTTGGTGACTCACTGGGAATTCCTGTGGTCAGACCCTACACTAGAAGGAAGACTAGTTCATACCTTTATTACTCAGACATGGCTGATTTCTGAGTGACCTGCGATATTCTACATATGCAGTATCTAATTATCTCCTGAAGAAGCTAGTATCTAATAGCGAAACATGTCAAGTTCACTGGATCAACTGTGTAGCCATATGTAAAAAGTCCTTTTATTGATGTTTTTATAAATTTGTACCAATTAAATTCAAAATTTGTATAAATTTTTTTCCTTGTTCTTGAACCAACTTAAAGCCCCAACTTCTCTATCTTATTGTTCATGTTTACATATGGGGGTGTGGTGCCTAATGTGAAATATGTATAAAAGGAGGTTGTAACGGCGCTACCTTAAAGTGAATAAGTGCTTATTGTATGTGCCAACTTAAAACAAAGTGCCAATAAAAATTGTGTCATAAAAAACCATTTAGTTTTAAAATAAAGTGCACTAGTGATTTGGGGTGTGACCAAGTTAGCTAGTTAATAAACTGGGCCCATAAGGTGCAACTCAGTAAAGTGCAAGTGCTGTGCTGTATATACTAAACGAGTAAGAAATAATGGGTTCCCAATGTGCATTTATTTTGTGATAACAGTTGACAGAAAATAAGTTAAATTCATAAATGAAAAATTGCATAAAACAGTGAACATAAATTCATCCGTGCTGTGCGTGGAGTTTGTAATACCACTTAAGTGAAAAAAGTGCTAAATTGAATGAGAGAAAGTGATGAATAAAAATGGGGTTGCAATTCTGTTGTACATCCACTAGATGTCGCCCCTAGATATACGACCTGTACTTGAGGAAAAAGATGGTCGGTTTCTTCCGGGGTTCTCCAGCGGGTCAAACCAGGCTTTTAGTACCTCAGGTTAGAAGAAAGAAACCCCATGATGTAATGTGTATCTGTAGCGTGGAAGAGAGAGCATAAAAACTCACGTTCGAGGCTGTCTAGGATCAGCGGTGATCACCGCTGATCCTAGACAGCCTCGAACGTGAGTTTTTATGCTCTCTCTTCCACGCTACAGATACACATTACATCATGGGGTTTCTTTCTTCTAACCTGAGGTACTAAAAGCCTGGTTTGACCCGCTGGAGAACCCCGGAAGAAACCGACCATCTTTTTCCTCAAGTACAGGTCGTATATCTAGGGGCGACATCTAGTGGATGTACAACAGAATTGCAACCCCATTTTTATTCATCACTTTCTCTCATTCAATTTAGCACTTTTTTCACTTAAGTGGTATTACAAACTCCACGCACAGCACGGATGAATTTATGTTCACTGTTTTATGCAATTTTTCATTTATGAATTTAACTTATTTTCTGTCAACTGTTATCACAAAATAAATGCACATTGGGAACCCATTATTTCTTACTCGTTTAGTATATACAGCACAGCACTTGCACTTTACTGAGTTGCACCTTATGGGCCCAGTTTATTAACTAGCTAACTTGGTCACACCCCAAATCACTAGTGCACTTTATTTTAAAACTAAATGGTTTTTTATGACACAATTTTTATTGGCACTTTGTTTTAAGTTGGCACATACAATAAGCACTTATTCACTTTAAGGTAGCGCCGTTACAACCTCCTTTTATACATATTTCACACTTTAACCCCTTGTGGGTTTGGTTGTTGGCAGCTCACACCTTCACTATCGTCTAAGGTCTTCACTCCATAGCGCTGGTCACCCCTACCTTTCTACTGTGGTGCCTAATGCTCCCAGACTCTAAATCTTTTCTTGAATAAAGGAAAAAACTGTTGAGATAATGAACACATTGGTCACAATGATTTTCCATACATAATGATAATGTAGTGTATAACAACACAGTGTATAGAGTGCAGCAGTCTGGATCAAAGGGAAAGGGGGAGGTACAGAGAGAGAGAGGGAAAGAAGGGGGCTCAGAAAAAGATGGGAAGGAGGGAGGAAGGGAGAGAGGAGGGAGGGGGATGGGAGAGAGGGGGAAGGGAGAGAGGAGGGATAGCAAACATTGGGGGGGGAGTGATGGGGGGAGGAAAGAGGAGAGAGAGAGAGGCAGAAATACAGAGAGGGGAAAGGAGGGGAGAGAGGATGAAAAGAGGAGGAGAGAGGAGGTATTGAGGGGGTGTTCACTGTACAGAATGCCCACTCACCAAGTATTGCCCCCAGGGACCCAAGCTGGTGTTCTTGGGGTTCAGAAAGCTGGACGGGAACAAGCAGTCACGATCTAGAGCTGCACACAACTCCTTTCACAGACATCTAGTCACACTCAGCTACATTGTCCACCTTTTCTACTGAAAAGGTGGGCCACCTATGTGCCTCCTCCTGCCTACAACTGATCTCACGTAAGTAAACCTTTGGGTTTCCCAGATGTCATGGAACCGCAAATCCTATAATGCCCTTTTGCACCTATGTGCTACACTACCACTAGGCATAGAAAACATTTGGCTTTCCACTTATGATGCCACTGCAGGTCCCAGCTGTGCTTCCTTTCACAGGGCACAGCTGTAGAGCTTCTGGATCTCCTAGTCCTTCCCACTACCAGTGACAGCCTGTGCCCAGACAGAGGTATTCACCTGTGTCCTCAAAGGGGTCAGCCCCTCTCTTGGAGTTTATGGTGCCCTTCAAATGCAGCGGTGCCCACTTCTCAGACTACCAGTGCCCAAACATCCCACACTAGTGTAGCAGGATTTCCAGGCATTGGGCCTGATGTGCGTCTGCCATGGTCACTGGTAACACCAACAGCACATTTAAGCTGATTACCCAAGTGTGAGATCTGAGACAGTCTGGCATCTTTGGTTTGTTTTGTTTATTTTATATGGGGATGGGAGAAGGGAATGAGTGGGATACTCCTCTGGCTCAACTAGGTACAAATTGGGACACTTAAGAAAAAAATGCCTTTCAGAGCTGACTTGACGCCGGCTGGTTGCCGACCAACGCTTGCTGGCGCTTGAAAACACTAACTTGCTGAACTGTGTTGAAAACTGACTTCTGACACTCTGTTTAGCTTAAAAGTCCTTGACTGTACTGAAGACTAACTTCTGATGCTCTGGTTAGCTCAAAAGTCATTGACACTGCTCCCTCCTGCCCTTCCTGACTGAGGTAGCCTCTTGTAATGCTGCTGCAACTCTTAACACTGTACACACTGCACTGTACACTTCAGGGCCCAACCACTGGCACCCCTTTTACTATTCAGGGCCAACACTGGCACCCCCTCTACTTTGCTCCTGCATCAGCTAGCTAGCTCCTGGATCCCTCTGACCTTCTCCGGAGTGGTCCCCTCTCACTAGGCAGAACCCCAGGGGCAGTTTGCAGTACTCACGACTG
This sequence comes from Pelophylax lessonae, assembly GCF_965119305.1. NCBI lineage: Eukaryota > Metazoa > Chordata > Amphibia > Anura > Ranidae > Pelophylax > Pelophylax lessonae. Next base: position 183,505,690 of record NC_138775.1, on the reverse strand, counting down.
GGAATGCTTTCCTGAAACTCGTCCCCTCTCAGCTCCGCTGGTCCTCGGCACTCCGGATCCTCTCTGCAGCTCAGCTCAGCCCTGTATCCCCTCAGGCAAGCCGTCTGGGATACCCGATCCTTCCTGTCAGGAGGAAAGATAGCCATATCCTCCCTCCTGGGACTCTGCTTCCCGCCCAAGACAACCTGTCATGTGCTCCCCACAGACTTATACCCCCTCCCAGAATGCTCTGTGGCAGAATCTGCCCTTCCAGGATGGATACAAGCCCTGGTGTTCTATTGGTTAGGTTTCCTTCACTGTCCAATGAGAGCCCTCATTAGGACACAGTGGGGAGACTCCCCAACTCAACAGGCACACCTGGGAACACATGCCAGCCTATCTGAAAATCATGGCCCTGCTGATAAGCAAACAAGACCTACTACACTTTACCTAGCACCTACCTTGTAGGGTGCTACACTGGTGATTGGAGAACTCCAGACTCGCTCTCGCTACCCATGAACTCCACACAGACTTGTTCCCTGCTCGCAGCCAGCCAGCAGTATTGCCATGCTAATCATGCTGGGGGTTGGAGTCTGGAACAGGCAGAGGAGAAAGGACAAAGGCCTATACCTTTTTAATAATAAAAAAAAAAACAGAGAAATAGTCCAGGTAGCAAAAAACAAAAAAACAAACAAGGTGTCACAGGGCTGACAAAACGTATTTTTTTCCCCAGGAAGCATAAGCAGTGTAAGTCATCCATCAGAAATGCTATTAGAACTTAGGGACTCATTTTGCTAGCTAGTGCATACCAAGCCAGATGTACATTCTTGTATTAAATATGAGGTGGCAAAATGCTAAAGCAAAGCACAGAATGTATCAAGCCACATTAAATCCAAGTTCATAAAAAAAATAAAATAACGGATGCAATATTCAACTTATCAACATAATAAATGAAATGCATATCCAGAAATTCCTTAAGCAAATGTTTCCTAAGCCTGTCCAGAAGGGATTCTGGATTAATGGGTTTTATCTGACTTATCAGTTAAAGCAGCAGCCTCGATACCATTGTGTTACCGTAAGCACAGAGGCGCCGGACAAACAAGTCCATTTGTTTCCCTTTATCACCGCTTCCTTGCTAAAGAACTTTGTTTTATTAAAGAGATCAATCACCCATATACAGTGTAATAGCCTAAGCTGTGCATGCAAGGTAAAAAATGAGGCCTGTTTTACAATCCAAAAGCCCAAAGCATTGAGGCAGCTGCAAACCCAGTTTTTTTCCGTTAATAAAAGAAATGTTTTCTGTCAAGGCCAAAACCGTATTCTCTTCGGAATTGTCTTATTTTGCATGGCAAATAGAAAGCAAATGGGCTTCCCATTTATCTGTTTTCAGTCAATTATCTTTTATTATTTTGCTAAAAACTCATGATTTCATCTAGCTTGTACAAAGCACTTATCTACACTACAGAGTTTAATAATTATTAAGTCATACTCTGGCGCCAATCACCAGAGATTCGCAGTGAAGTAATGGAGAGCTATGAGAGGATTGCCCTTCCTAATGAGAAGTTCACACACTTCAGGCCAAAGTCCAGTATCCTTAATGGAAGAGACAACATCTAAAAATGATAGCCTCTGTTAATATAGCAAAGCTTGTCAGGATCTGATGTATTGTCAGATATTCTCTTTTTCTTAATCCCATTAAGTGCCCTAAATAAACTCAGGGAAAAAATAGGATCATCAGTTGTGAAGCTGTGACAATACCATGGATCAGTGTTTCTCAACCTTTTTTCAGCCAAAGCACCCTTTAAAAATTATGGACTATCTCGAAGCACCCTTTAAAAATTATGGACAGTCTCGAGGCACCCTTTTAAAATTATGGACAGTCTTGAGACATCCCATTCTAAAATGTAAAAGTTATTCCAATAGTTTTACATAATGCAGCAACATGTAGCCACAAGACCAAATAGGACACCCAACGTTAGGGGTAATTTATTCTTTCAAAGCAAATATACTTTTGCAAACTGGTACTGATTAGCATTCCAATGTTTCTCCTCTCCCTCAGTTTTTCTCCATCACTCAGCTAATGTGACCCCCATCGCTGATCAAGAGGGGCAGAGGAGGGTCAAACAAGAATGCAATGCAGGTGACTGACATCCTCCTTATCAACTGATGACGCTGTTGGTCGTTAGGACGCTGGCAGCTCGAAGGTTGTAAGGGTGCACAATGAAAACCTATAACAAAAAAGGGAGCCCTTATCAACATGCCATCTTGTACACAATTTTTGGGCAGTTTTTTAGAAACTTTGCCAAGGCACCCCTGAAGAAGCCTGAAGGCACCTCAGGGTGCCTGGGCACCCTGGTTGAAAAAGGTTGCCATGCATATTCTCCATTAAACACCTTTCTCTCCTAAAGCTTTTTTAATATTCATTCTAATGAAAGAACTGATTTTTCCAATTTGCCTTTCTCAAGTCAATGAAACAATTTAAACACTTCTTGAATTTACAGAAACCTTCAGAACTTTATGTAAAAAATTAAAATAAATTCTACATAGAAATGTTAATTCATTTTAAAGGGGCTTGTTACATTTTTTTTAACATTCCTTATTTAAAAAAGGAAAGAACAGAATAATGACCGCATTAATATGTTAATAAATATGTCCAGAAGGCAAAAATATCAACTTTAAAAACAATATCATAAGGCAATTTGTACATATAAAGCAAAAGATATAATCGAAGAAGCAGACAAGGTCGTTGACCAAATGTTGCGATGTCACCCAATCTCTGGAAATAGGAAAACACAGATCCGGGAAAAATTCCCCAGAGAAACAGAGAAAGGGGATGGGGTGAAGGTGTAAAATAGGGTCTCCAGGGAAGCACTATCTGCAGCTCGGGGGAGGGGGGGGGGGCTCAGCTCACCAACTGGGTAATGGGAAGGAGAAAAAAAACAAAAGAAAGGGAAAACAATTGTGAAAAAGGGGAGGGGAAGGGGGCTGGGGAAGAAGTAGGGGATAACAGTCCAGTGACAGCCATATCTACAGGTCCCTCTCAAAAAATTAGCATATTGTGATAAAGTTCATTATTTTCTGTAATGTACTGATAAACATTAGACTTTCATATATTTTAGATTCATTACACACAACTGAAGTAGTGCAAGCCTTTTATTGTTTTAATATTGATGATTTTGTCATACAGCTCATAAAAACCCAAAATTCCTATATTTTAAAAAATTAGCATATTTCATCCAACCAATAAAAGAAAAGTGTTTTTAATACAAAAAAAGTCAACCTTCAAAAAATGATGTTCAGTTATGCACTCAATACTTGGTCGGGAATCCTTTTGCAGAAATGACTGCTTCAATGCGGCGTGGCATGGAGGCAATCAGCCTGTGGCACTGCTGAGGTGTTATGGAGGCCCAGGATGCTTCGATAGTGGCCTTGAGCTCATCCAGAGTGTTGGGTCTTGCGTCTCTCAACTTTCTCTTCACAACATCCCACAGATTCTCTATGGGGTTCAGGTCAGGAGAGTTGGCAGGCCAATTGAGTAGGGATGATCGAACGGTTCGGGTCCACCATCGGTTCGGCCCGAACATTGGGTGTTCGAGGTTCGGCCGAATTTAGAACTTTTTGCCCAAAAAGTTCGGAATTGGGCAACCAGAACCGACCAAAATGCAATGCTTCAGGAAATGGGCTTTAAAAGCCCGTGATTGGACCAGAACCATTAGCAAAAGCCAATTGAGGGGGCAGGAGAATGCTAGGAATGTGATTGGAGTGACTAGGGGGTCCCTAGACCAATCATTAGTGAATACGCCCCCCAGTATATAAGATCGCCCCCGCCAAATTCCTAGCATTCTTGTACGGGACATGGAAGAGAGTGGAATGCTGTTCTGTTCTAATGTGTTACAAAGTGTCATTTAGCTATTTTTAGTGTGAGGAAAGGGATATCTAGTGTAGTTAGAGTGCTCCTTTACACTTAAGTTAGCTTCAAAAATTTAGTTTCTGTAGGGAAAGTGTTAAGTGTAAAGGGACCGTAGTGTAGTGTAGAGTTAACTGACAGTGACTGCTATTGAAGGGTGACAAAACCCTTCCATAGCAGGGTGACCGCTATAGAGAAATGATCATTTCTCTGAGTTGCTTCGGGACAGGAATATGGCTTCTCACCAGCCAAGCATTTTTCATGCTGCAGGGGCTGCCACTGCCAGTGCTTTTTTGAGGACATGTTTGATGTCAGACATGACATCTGAACATGTGTATAGGGGGTATATATACACATATATGTCTGTATATATACCCCTAGACATATATAGGTGTGATAGTAGCAGAAATATATGCTTGCGCTAATGAAATCATTTACAGTAATATATTTCTGCTACTATCACACCTATATATGGCTAGGTGTCTATATACATATAATTATGTGTGTATATATACCACTATACACAAGTTCAGATATTTTGCCTGCCTCAAAAGAACCCAAAAAAATGCCAAAAAAGCGCTAGCGTCAAAAAAAAATGCCCAGGTGTGTTTTTGCTGGCATTTTTTGGGGGGTTTTGGAGGCAGGAAAAACATCAGAACTTGTGCACAGTACCACTATACACAAGTTCAGATGTTTTTCCTGACTGCAAAGTACCCAAAGAAATGCCTGCTATTAAACCGGCAAGGTGTGAAAACTCCTGTGCTGAAAGTGTTCTAATACAAACAATCTTTTTTTTATGGTTCTGGACATGCTACAGAGCTGAAACTTCACATGTACACTGTTTAGACCCCCAGATACGAAATCCAAAGTAAAAATCAAAAAATCTCTTTTTTTTGTTTTTTAATTTTTCAATAATTGGCTTTTTTTATCAAAAATGACAATTTTTAAGAACTTTTTTTGTGTGATTTTGTATCTGGGGGGTCTAAAAGGTGTACCTGTGAAGTTTCAGCTCTGTAGCATGTCCAGAACCAGAAAAAAATATCATATAGGTGTAAAAGGAGGGTCCCACATCCCTGTTCTACTGAAAAATTATCTTTTTTTTTCATGGTTCTGGACATGCTACAGAGCTGAAACTTCACATGTACACTTTTTAGAGCCCCAGATACTAAATCCAAAGTCAAAATCAAAAAATCTCTTTTTTTTTTTTTTTTTTTAATTTTTCAATAATTGGCTTTTTTATCAAAAATGACAATTTTTTAAGAACTTTTTTGTGTGATTTTGTATCTGGGGGGTCTAAAAGGTGTACCTGTGAAGTTTCAGCTCTGTAGCATGTCCAGAACCAGAAAAAAATATCATATAGGTGTAAAAGGAGGGTCCCACATCCCTGTTCTACTGAAAAATTATCTTTTTTTTTTCATGGTTCTGGACATACTACAGAGCTGAAACTTCACATGTACACTTTTTAGACCCCCAGATACTAAATCCAAAGTCAAAATCAAAAAATCTCTTTTTTTTTTTTTTTTTTAATTTTTCAATAATTGGCTTTTTTATCAAAAATTACAATTTTTAAGAACTTTTTTGTGTGATTTTGTGTCTGGGGGGTCTAAAAGATGTACCTGTGAAGTTTCAGCTCTGTAGCATGTCCAGAACCACAAAAAATATCATATAGGTGTAAAAGGAGGGTCCCACATCCCTGTTCTACTGAAAAATTATCTTTTTTTTTTCATGGTTCTGGACATGCTACAGAGCTGAAACTTCACATGTACACTTTTTAGACCCCCCAGATACTAAATCCAAAGTCAAAATCAAAAAATCTCTCTCTTTTTTTTTTTTCAATAATTGGCTTTTTTATCAAAAATGACAATTTTTAAGAACTTTTTTTGTGTGATTAATAGTTAATGGGGCATGACCCAGAACCCTAGGGGCTTTTTAGGGGCATTTATTGGGTTTTAGGGCTTAAAAATTGTGTTTTTTGATTACCGAAGTTCGGGTCCCATTGATTTCAATGGGGTTCTGAAATCCGGGCCGAACTTTCGGGAAGTTCGGATGTTCTGGCCGAACCGAACTTTTCAAAAGTTCGATCATCCCTACAATTGAGCACAGTAATACCATGGTCAGTAAACCATTTACCAGTGGTTTTGGCACTGTGAGCAGGTGCCAGGTCGTGCTGAAAAATGAAATCTTCATCTCCATAAAGCTTTTCAGCAGATGGAAGCATGAAGTGCTCCAAAATCTCCTGATAGCTAGCTGCATTGACCCTGCCCTTGATAAAACACAGTGGACCAACACCAGCAGCTGACATGGCACCCCAGACCATCACTGACTGTGGGTACTTGACACTGGACTTCAGGCATTTTGGCATTTCCCTCTCCCCAGTCTTCCTCAGGGTCCGGTCACCTCTTCTCGTTGTGCAGCGTTTTCTGGCACACTTTTTCCTTCCCACAGACTTCCCACTGAGGTGCCTTGATACAGCACTCTGGGAACCGCCTATTCGTTCAGAAATTTCTTTCTGTGTCTTACCCTCTTGCTTGAGGGTGTCAATGATGGCCTTCTGGACAGCAGTCCGGTCGGCAGTCTTACCCATGATTGCGGTTTTGAGTAATGAACCAGGCTGGGAGTTTTTAAAAGCCTCAGGAATCTTTTGCAGGTGTTTAGAGTTAATTAGTTGATTCAGATGATTAGGTTAATAGCTCGTTTAGAGAACCTTTTCATGATATGCTAATTTTCTGAGATAGGAATTTTGGGTTTTCATGAGCTGTATGCCAAAATCATCAATATTAAAACAATAAAAGGCTTGCACTACTTCAGTTGTGTGTAAAGAATCTAAAATATATGAAAGTCTAATGTTTATCAGTACATTACAGAAAATAATGAACTTTATCACAATATGCTAATTTTTTCAGAGGGACCTGTATATATAGGGTCAAAACATGAAAAAAAAAAAACACATCCCACTGAGCCCCTCATCTCCACCCCTATGTAACAAGACAGAGAAGCAAGTGGACCCCACACTACATGAGGATGGGGGGGGCCACTTATAGCCACTGGTTATAGTTGGAGGAGTATTTAAAGTCAGTCTATACACCACATTTGAGGTTCTGTCCATAATGGCTGCTGTAAGAACCTCGATTACTTGGATATCATCCACTCTGGCAAACCATTGCCTCACAGATGGAGATTAAGTGCTTTTCCACATACTGGAAATGCAAGTCTAAGCAATTGTAGACTGGCTATCAACATTAAAATATTTATATACTCTTAGCAAGGACTAAATTAGTTTATTGCCAGATCATTAAAGTGATTGTAAAGTCTCGTTTTTTTTTTTTTTTTTTAAATAACAAACATGTTATACATGGTTTTGCACAGGGCAGCCTGAATCTTCCTCTTCTTGGGTCCCTTTTCACTGCTCCTAGCCCATCCCTTGTGTCGAGTACCCCCACAGCAAGCAGCTTGCTATGGGGGGCACCCGAGCCAAGCTACAGCTCAGTGTGTCCATTCAGACATGGAGCTGCCCCACCCCCCCTCTCTCCTGATTGGCTAACTGACTTTGATTGACAGCCGCAGGAGCCAATGGCGATGCGGCTGTGTTCCAGCCAATCAGGAGGCAGAGTTCAGGACAGCCGAGGGACCTGTGCACATCGCTGGACAGAGATGGGGCTTAGGTCAGTATTAGGGGGTGCTGGGGAAGCTGCTTCACACAGAAGGTTTTTTTATCTTAATGCATGAAAGTGATGCTCTCTCTCACCCTTTTATATTACCATCACTTTCATAAAACCATCTCATATTGCTCTCTCTATATGTCTTGTTCCCTTGTTAATGAGCAAATCTATCTCACTATTTTCGCGGCACTGGTGCACACTGGTGAATCTTCTCTCAAAATGCGGACTTCTGTTTTTGCTGGTGGCGGTTTTCGTATTCTCTTTATTTTATTTTATTTTATTTTATTTTAATTCTATCTATATCTGAGACTTTTTTGAATCTGACAAAAAATCTTTCTATGAATATCAGTCTCATCTCTGACAAGAAAAATTAGAATTAAATAAAGTCTAATACATTGTATATTTGCAGATTTCTCTAATGTTGGAGCTTCTACCATATCTCTCCTTGATGTGACTAAATCATATGCCAATTCAAAGCCTACCTATATGCACCTTGGATTTCTATTTCGCTGCTGCCTTCCCCCATTTGGTTGGATACTGTCCACGCCTCAGCCCCGGGTCAGGCATCTCCCGGCTGATCCCTATACCTCCTCTCCTAGAATTGGATTATTAGAAGATATTCACACTACTCAAGGTAGTGTTTATTTTATACATGCCCATATTTATTTATTTTTATTTTTTCTGGTATTCCCCTTTCTCCCCCTCTATATTAATATTCTGGTAATATTTTCCAGATATAAAATTCATTTTGTTATGCTCCTGATGAGTGGACGGAGGTCCATGAAATGCGTCGAGCCTACAAGTACTCAAAGTAAATACTTCATTCAAGTCTCTTCCAATCCAAAAACACGTTTTTTGTATAGAATTTAATATCATATGGAATTTGTTTTTTATATATATATATTCTGGATATGTTCATTGATGTATTCATTTCCTATTCATGTGATTTGTATATGTGATCTGTTATAGTTATCTGTACATGCTAAGCTTGAAGCTATGTATGTGAAGTCCATTTTCTATGGGTCCCCATTTTTTTGGGTTACATAAAAGTGTTTGTATATCAAATTTTATGTGTTTTTAAGACTGTGCACCCATAGAAGGTTGGTTGGTACAATAAATTGATTATTTTTGAATATGAATTTTTAGATATGTTATCATCATATGCATCCATATTTTTACCAATTATATGAAATAAATATTATCAATAGCCATATCTGGTGTGCTACATAACTCTTAATCACAGGCCTTAGATACAATTCTTCGGGTCCCCCCTTTTTTCCCGGATCCCTTAGATCATCCACGCTATATACTTGATTAATATATTTTGTTTGGGTACGGGGTTGCACGACCACGCAATTGTCAGTTAAAGTCGCACAGCGACGAATCGCAAGAAGTGGCCTGGACGTAAGACAGCAAAATCCTCCGGTGGTAAAGTGGTTCATTTGAACATTAATCTTTACATAAGATTTGTTGTACATTTAAAGTATTTTATGCATGTTATTTACCTGTAAAGCCTCTCATTTGTAGATAGTCAAAAACCTCAGAGACAACTGTTTAGTCATGCTATCTTAGCTATCTTAGATGTGATGTCAGCAGACCTGAAGGGACAGAGAAGCTGGGCCAGCACAGAAGCAGTAGGGGCTAGGGTCTTTACTAGGCATCGACTCTTCCCTAATGTGGTCAAATTTGTAAGGAAGTTTAGCGCCAAATTTAAAAATATATATATTTATGTAATGAAAACAAGCTGCAAGTAAGTATTTAAAATACTTGTGTCTTCTGTGCCCACAAGCCCAAACTCGCTAACGGATTGAATGGAGAGTACATGCATGGGCCCTGGAAGGGAACTTATCCAATCACTTTCACAGTAATAATCTTCTTTAGTGTTCCAGAGAGTTATTACTTTGGTACGATAGATAGATAGATAGATAGATAGATAGATAGATAGATAGATAGATAGATAGATAGATAGATAGATAGATAGATAGATAGATAGATAGATAGATAGATAGATAGATAGATAGATAGATAGATAGATAGATAGATAGATAGATAGATAGATAGATAGATAGATAGATAGATAGATAGATAGATAGATGATAGATATTGCCTATTTAAGTACCCGCCCTTCATCACTCTCTTGGAAATTGGCATCTCGCTCCATTAACTCCAGTTGCTGCTCACAGAGGGTTAATTCTTCATTGTTGACTATTTCCTTAGCAATTTTTTATAGAAGAGATCTTTTTAAAGGTTTATTTTTCAGCTGTACGGTAAAGTAGTTTAAAATAAAGGATAATGTGCTAAAGTGCCTAGCAAGTACCTTAATTTTACTGCATAATACTGACAAGAAAGTTTGGGCATAACGGCAAAATATTGGCAATGTATGGAAATCAGGAACTGAAAAATAACTTAGCTGCTGCAATTGTAGCAGCTGAAAATAACCACCCTTCATCATGAAAATAGAGAATAACATATTGGAAAGCTTGCATTCATAGTGTGCAAACAGCTTCAGTGTGCTATTCGGCTTCCTTTGTATTCAGGGATACCTGAGACTAAGAAAAGTATAAGGCGAGTGCAATAAAAATAAAACTTAAAAAAGAACTCTGTCAAGAACTATTTGCAACAAAATTGGCCATAAAATGTATTTTAAAACAGTATGCATCGTTTGAAACAGTTTCAGGATCTCAAAGCCTCTAACAGATAAGCAAATGTAGAACAATTAAAAAAACGAGTATATGTGACCACTCCTCCATGTCAAAGATAAATAGAAATTGAAAAGAAGAAAACTGTTCTGTTCTGCATAAAATCAAACCCAAATAAGGGATAAGCAAACTGAGAGTTTTCATTTCCCAGAAATTTGGGCAAAAATCTGGAGATTTTGGCAAAAGTCAACAGGGAAGGCAAAATAAGATGGGTTTTGGTGTGTTTTCATGGGTGCAATGGCCTTAAACCACTTGCTGACCAGCTGCTGTCAATATACGGCAACAGGTCGGCCACTACCCACCTCCATACACTCTGCACTCCTGTCCTGCACATACTACCCACCTCCATACGCTCTGCATTCCTCTCCTGCACATACTACCCACTTCCATACACTCCGGACACCTATCCTGTGCTTACTACCCACCGCCGTTACATCCGCACTCCTATCCTGCACATAATACCCATCGCCATACACTCTGCACTCTTCTACTGTACATAACACCCACCTCCATACATATACAATATAAAGATCACCTGTCACCTCCTTGCAAATAAAAAGAAATATGACTTGAGGTGTTGCACTTAAATTCCGACCAGTGATATCAGCCTTGGCCAGTCTTCCCCTGTTCAACTACAGAACAACTCCCCTTTAGGTTGTGGAGATATGGAGAGGGGGAGGTGTTCACTGGAAATGCCAAAAATCAATCATTTATGTTGTACATGCTTTTAACCATATAGTGAATGTCATTCAGTACTATAAAAACCATGTCACTCTTCCACTACTTTAAACTCCTATGGCGCATCTCGCACCCTCCCAAATATACTGATGGTAATATACTCGAGTTTATATAGTCTCACTCTCTTTATTGTTCCAAGGTAAAATCTCAGGGAGTAGGAGCCATGTTCGGAGGTGAAAATGGGCTGTGTTACCCAACGGACACAGTTTGCTCCTAAAGGAGTGTTCGGGGGGATTGATGACATGTCCACGTTCACCATTGGATTATAGATTTACCCACACACAATGTTAACTTGGTTTCATCTTCATTTTATTTTTATTGTTTTTTTACCTTTTACAACTGCTTTACCTACAATTAGTTGTTCCTTTACTTACTGATTTATATAAGAATTGAAACTATAAAATGTCCTATTTGAATATCAGAATGTCTGTTAAACCATAACGCCTACGCATTAGGTAATGCTTACTTTTCTGAAAAACTTCAATAAAAATTAGTTTTTGGGTTGGTGAAATTCTCGCGCTGTCACTCTATATGAATCCTAAATTCCTTTAAAGCTGCAGGTACTGTTATTGGTAACCTACGCAATTCAGAAATGTATAACAGGGGGGAGTACCGCGCTTAAAAGGTGCTTAGTGCATGTTATTCATACATTTAATAATTTACTTTCAGTGCTTTCAAATGTTTATAATAAAATATAAATATTCTCCAGTGCATAAAATTATATAAATATTCTCCAGTGCATAAAATTTAAAAAAATTCTCATTAATAAATAAAATATTTCTTACAAGTGATGTAAATATGTGCTATAAACAATCCTTAAATATATCAAAATTTGTATAAATGAAAATAAAAATAAAATGCCAGTGATAAATTATGTGCTTATAAGTTTCCAATAATTAAATAATTCAAAAGTGAAAAAGTGCCAAAGTGTCCTTGTATATATAAATAAAATGGTGTATATTCAAACGCCTTTTCTTTCCCAAAATTCATGCAGGTGCTCTTCCATGCAGTGGCCACTAGGTGTCCTAAGCGCTCACCTCAATTGGCTTTATAACCAGCTTTGTATGGTATCATATGTAATCCTCCTTTTCTATGGTTGATGGGTCCGGTCACTAATTCTCACACTTATCCCTTTTAACACGATATTCCAGGGGGTGTGTGTGGAGCCTTTGAATCTCCAAAATAAATGGGGCCACAATAGTGAGGTACCGTTTGGTGATTTTATTAATCTCATAAAATCTTATTTTATCTCTTTTAATAAAATCACCAAACGGTACCTCACTATTGTGGCCCCATTTATTTTGGAGATTCAAAGGCTCCACACACACCCCCTGGAATATCGTGTTAAAAGGGATAAGTGTGAGAATTAGTGACCGGACCCATCAACCATAGAAAAGGAGGATTACATATGATACCATACAAAGCTGGTTATAAAGCCAATTGAGGTGAGCGCTTAGGACACCTAGTGGCCACTGCATGGAAGAGCACCTGCATGAATTTTGGGAAAGAAAAGGCGTTTGAATATACACCATTTTATTTATATATACAAGGACACTTTGGCACTTTTTCACTTTTGAATTATTTAATTATTGGAAACTTATAAGCACATAATTTATCACTGGCATTTTATTTTTATTTTCATTTATACAAATTTTGATATATTTAAGGATTGTTTATAGCACATATTTACATCACTTGTAAGAAATATTTTATTTATTAATGAGAATTTTTTTAAATTTTATGCACTGGAGAATATTTATATAATTTTATGCACTGGAGAATATTTATATTTTATTATAAACATTTGAAAGCACTGAAAGTAAATTATTAAATGTATGAATAACATGCACTAAGCACCTTTTAAGCGCGGTACTCCCCCCTGTTATTCAATAAAAATTAATTTAGTTAAAAAAAAAAATAAATAAAAAAGCCATGTCACTTAAAATGCAGATGAAGTTTTATTTCCACATTCTCTGTTCTCTAAGGCAATTCGAAATCATTCATTACAAGTAAACACTGCGTTCGTGTCCAGTAAAATTAATAACTCAAAATGACCATTTATTGTCATATGAATTCTATTATTGCAAATTATGAGCTGATGATACGTAACTTAAAAAAAAACACAATGTTCCCATAATCTGACAAGATATTACTGGTTTCCTAAACTCAACTTTGTGTTACATATTTGAAAGGCCAACCTAATTTGCATCAATTAAGTATTTTACATAAGATAAACGTTTTACCTTTTAATTGTTCCCAGAAAGCAGAATCATTAATAGATGTGTTTGTTTAGCTCAGCACTCAGGTCTCCATTAACTACCTCAGCTCCGGAAGGTTTTACCCTCCTTCCTGACTAGGCCATTTTTTGCGATACGGCACTGCAATACTTTAACTGACAATTGCAACGCTGTACCCAAATAAAATTGATGTATTTTTTTCTCACAAATAGAGATTTCTTTTGGTGGTATTTGATCACCTCTGAGGTTCTTATTATTTGTGCTATAAACAAAAAAAGAACCACCATTTTGAAAAAAAATTATATTATTTTTTACTTTCTCCTATTAAACATTCCCAATAAAAAAAAATTAAATATCAAATTTTTTCATCAATTTAGGCCAATATGTATTCTGCTACATATTTTTGGTAAAAAAAAAAAAATCCTAATAAGTTAAGTTATTGATTGGTTTGAGCAAAAGTTATAGCATCTACAAAGTATGGGATACATTTATGGACTTTTTTTTTTTTTTTAAATGTTTTTACTAGTAATGGCGGCGATCAGGGATTTTTAGCTGGACTGCAACATTGCAGCAGACAAATCTAACATTAAGTGATATTTTTGGGGACCAGTGAAACCAATGCATTAGTCAGTGCTAAAAAAAAGGGTAAAAATTTAAAAGAAATACACTGTTACTGTATAAATGACACTGGCATGGAAGGGGGTAACACCAGGGGAGATCAAGGGGTTAAATGTGCTCCTAGGGAGTGCTTTCCAATTGTGGGGGGAGTGGCTGCACTGGAGGAAAAGAGAGATCTGTGTTTCTCTCTTTTACTCCCTAAGAGAACAGCAGTCTGCCTTGTTTGCGTAGGAAGACCGCCGTTCTGTCATTCCTCTGAACAACTGCTGGGTCCTAGCGGCCATCGCAGCCTCTGGACCTGCTGATTGGCTCCCACTGTGTCCAATCACAGTGGGAGCTGAATTCTGGTGGCGCACACGCGCCCCCTACATCACCTGCACAAAATCACGTACATATACGGGATTTTGCATAGCGGGGCCGCCCTGCCGCAGTATATATGCGGTGGGTGGTCCAGGAATGGTTAATCTTCAGTTTAGAATTTAGGCGAACTAAAGCAGCACTCCAGCCCAAAATAAAAAATATCCTAACAAAAGATAGAAGTAACTAAACTAGCTTTTGCTACAATATCCACCTTAAGCCCCCGTTCACATTGTAGCGATATGATAATCGCTGCCTATTGCCAGCAATGGCACCGTCTCAATCGGTATGACGTCACACCAATTTCAAAAAGAAGTCCCTGCACTACTTTTGGTGACTTTAATAGACATCTGTACATGAACCTGCACAGATGTCTTTCAAGTAGCCCCCGAAGTCGGACTGAAATGTGGCTTTGAAATCATGTGAGTTCAGATAAGTTGCACGATTTCAAGGCCGCGTTCAATGTAAAACGAGGGCCTAATCCTCAAATTTCCCCATGCAGTAGTTTTTTTTCTGCTGATGTCCTAAGTCTTAAAGCAGAAGCAACACAGTAACAAACTCTCTTTCACTCTGCTTTCTCTTGCCATATTTTTTGGCAGTAGATAAACTGATTGACATCCTGTCCTGTTTCCTTCTCCCACACTCTAGCTCTGCCATTCAAATACTGCAAGAAGCGTATTCCATGTCAAGTTCAGATACTTAGACTACATGCAGTTAAAAGACATCAAATGATTACATGGCTGCTTTATTTTATATTTTTATATTTGTTTCGAGTTTAGCTTTAAAGCTGAGGTTTATTTAATTTATTTTTATTATTCAGCACCAAAGATACAACTTTCCTCTAATGAAGTGTGTCCCATGTCCAGCTGGCTGCTGCATAGTGTAGAAATATTCTCCCCACTGCTGCTGGGTCCTCCCCACAGTGCTCATCTTCCAGTGTTCTTGGGGGTAACATCAGCTACTGCATGCAGGGCCGGGACAAGGGATGGGCGGGAGGGACAGCTGCCCTGGGCACAAATGGTTTACTGTAGGGATAGGGGCACTGTCCTTCTGTTACAAGGCTGACAGCAGTAGAGACAGCAGCAGTGATTTTGAGCAAGAGACTGTTGGAAGTATGATCCCCTATGCATGCACATCATGAGCGGTGGAGGAAGGCACCATTTGATATCTTTGCCCTGGGCGCTGGATGATCCTGTCTCAGCATTGACTGCATGTATGAAAGAGTTGCTTCACAGTCACTCACCTACCCCTTCTGCCTGTCTTTTCAGTCATAGAAATCATTGTATTCTTTCCCAGAAAGCAAAGATTTTATAATTAGAGGAGACAGGTCCTGTCATTCAGGATCTTTATCCTCCATTCACAGAACACTTTACATTCTGCAAAAGAATACTACAATTCCCTTTGAAAGAAGGAGATACTGGAGAGTGGCACAACTCCTTCACACTTGCAGTGGCTGAAGTTTACCCCCGCAGCGCTAGAAGATCAGCACTGTGGAGAGGACCCATTGGCAGTGGAGAAAAGGTTTCTACAGGGCTGAAACTAGGGGGTGCCCTAGGCACCACATTGAGAGGGGTGCCGCCACTGGGGTTACCACCTGTCTGGGTTTTTGTTGGGGCTGTCCTGAGATTTGATTTTAATCCCAGCGTGAATCTGTGCTGAATCCCACACAGCAATGAGCTCCAGTAACTGGCCTGAGAGGGGTGCGGTAGCATGGGCACCTTGTATACCTGCCTCGCATCTCCTGGGGGTTGTCTGGGAACTTCAGCTATGTGCACCTCTATGGCATCTCCCCCCTCAGCTGTGGGCTGTATGTTGAACACGTTGCAAAGCAAACTGAATCCGCCTCCTCCTCCTGTATACAGACAAGAGGAGGAGGAGCCATGGATGAGGGACACTGCATGACTTACATAGGAGGAAGACACAGTGACAAGGAAGGGGGGTGAAGTGGGTCAGGTAAGAGTGTACACTTGGTGAAGTGATTTGGAGAGGGGGGGCAGGGATAAGATGATATGTGCTAGGGGGCACTTTGGGAGGGGAGAGGACTTGTGCTAAAAGAATGGAGTGGGTTTGAAATCCCCCCAACGCCACCTTCTAGCACAAGTTACTCTTTCTGGGCAAGGGGCTGGAGGTGTGTGGATGGAGAGCTTCTCTCACAGGTGAGGGGGTGCTAAACTGATTCTTTGCCCAGGGTGAAAGAACATCTCACTTCACCACTGGGTTTTTACACTATGTTATATCCAGTAGGACATAGGGCACCCTTAGTGACAGATCATTTATGTCCCCATATAAAAAAAAAAAACTTGAAATGGAGTTCCAGCCATTTCTGTGTTTATTACAAGTCAGCAGCTACAAAAAGTGTAGCTGCTGACTTTTAATAAACACACACTCACCTGTCCCACAATCCAGCAATGTGGCTGTCCGAAGCCTCCATTCACTCCCTCTCCCCGACGCCGGCATCACTAGTGTAGGCACCCCGCTATGACAGCCTGTGGCTTCACAGTTGGGTGCTCATTGCTCATGCATGAGTCATGCTGCATGTCCTGAATGGCCAGGCAATCTTCTGGGACCAGTGACGTGTCCCAGAAGATTGAAGGGAGGGAGGGGGAGAGTAGAACTTCTGCTCGAGTCACCTATATGGCCCGAGTGGAAGTGGGAGCTGGGTACCACCAAAACTAGGTACCTGCATCCACTACTACATCCAAAACTTGCTATTTACAGCTACTATTGCATGCTTAATATTTTAAAATTTTGTTGGGGCAATCACTCTGGCCTAAAACACCTTTCCCAACTATAATTTTTGTAGCAATATTTCTAGATCTTGAGCCTGATGGGGCTCTGCCATTGTTACCGGTGACGCCTCCAACACATTTAAGTTGTGAACCCAAGTGTGAGAATTGAGACATTGACCACACCGGCATCTTTGGTTGGTTTTGTTTATTGTATTTTGGGGATGGGAGAAGGGAATGAGTGGGATACTCCTCTGGCTCAACTAGGTTAACTGGGACTTTATACAAAAATGCCCGTTGGCGCTGTCTTGACGCCAGCTGAATGCCGACCAGTGCTTCCTGACGTTTGAAGATACTGCTTTGCTGAACTAGTGCTGGAACCTCAACTTTAACTTGTTTGTTAACTCAGAAGATCCAGGACTGTAGAACACTTGACTCCTGACACTCAATTTAGCTCAAAAGTCACTGAACAGCTCCCTTCAGCCCTTCACTGGCTGAGGTAGCTCCCTGTCAGTGCTTGTGCCGCTGCAACTCTTAACTCTGTACACTACACATTGTACACATTAGCTCTTCAGGGCCCAACCGCTGGCGCCCCCTCTACACTTCAGGGTCCTCTGACTAGGCATCCCCTCTACACTTCAGGCTCCTCTGACTAGGCACCCCGTTTTCAGCTAGCTGACTCCTGGATCCCTGGAACCTTCTCTGGAGTGGTCCCCTCTACACTTGGCAGACCCCTTGGGGCAGTTCACAGTACTCATGACCTTGGCAGGCTTTCCTCTTCCTCCACTGGTCCTCAGCACACCGGATCCCCTCTGCAGCTCAACTCAGCATCCTCTGGATTCCCAGGCAGCCACCCGAGACACCCGATCCTTCTGACAGGAGGAGAGACAGCCGTACTCTCCCTCCTGGGACTCTGCTGCGTCATGCGTTCCCCTCAAACATATACCCACTCACAGAATCCTCTGCGGCAGAATCTGCCTTATGGGGTAGATACAGGCCTGAATGTGTCTCTGATTGGATTTCCTCCCCTGCCCAATGAGAATCCTCTCATGGAGCCAGTGGGGAGACTCCCCTCTCAGCAGACACACCTGGGAGACATGACAGCCCAGCTGAAATGATGGCCCTGCTGTTAGGCAGCCAAGGTCCACTTTACCTAGCACCTACCCCGTAGGGTGCTACATCTTGTTTCAAAAAACAATTCAGTTTTCTGCCTGTTTTACATGTCAAAAGATTACATTTTCCGAGTTTGACATCCAGGCGCCCCTATAAAGCAATATGGCTAAATGCTCGAGGTTCACTGTAGCAGCAGTACAGCATGGTCAGGAACACTGGTTAAATACACCCCTGATTTCTGATTAGACAATGAGGGAGAAGTAGAACACCAGGGCTACTACCTGGTCTAGAGCCTCAATCTTCTTTAATACATCACTTCAGCATAATGTTGAAGTCATTTTTTTGCTCACTCTGATTTCTTATCAACACATTCAGTGTCAACACAAGAGAATGCAGCAGACCTTTCCATCCCTCTCTTAGCTTGAGTGCTGCTGTGCAGGGGATTACAGATTTCAGATATCTAAAATCAAGCAACTTCAGGATTTATGCTAGTTTAATTTAAAACACACATTTAAAGCCAACAGTTCAAGTTTGTTTTGAATAGAATCAGTTTCTATTGAAGACATTTTCCTCACTCCCTGTCAGGAAAGGGGTTCCCGTCAAGCCAAGGTTATTGTAGGTTACATCTCAGAACATCAAACATGTCTAGAGGGAATCTCGTTAAAATGCTGAAACCAGAGCATAGACTAGTCCCCATGCTCTCACATCCCACCCCTTTTACTGATGTCTCATGGCAGGAGAACAAGCTTCCAGCAGTCAGAGTGAGACAATAAACAGCAGGTGAATTGAAACATGTTTGGGACAAACATAGATCTATATTCGGACAAAAAGTAAAAAAAAAAAAAAAAATACACAACTCAACTGACCACTTTTTTTCCATCACTCCTCTATGTTTCTATAAGCAAAAGGTTGCTCCCCGACGCATTCTGCTGGCAAGACTATCAGTTCATACAACTGTCCCTTCCAACTGTACAAATGATTGTGTTTGTTATTATTACTCGTACTGACCTTTAACTAATGGGGGGGAGAATTAGATATATAACTTAGTAAATGGAACTAAGCTCTGGTGACAAGGCTAGTTTCAGGGATAATAGGAGACATTAATGGGTCAAAAATAAGGATCTCATTAGTGGGTTCTCCTATCAAGCTTTCTTAGGAAAGTGAAGAATTTCCATTTTTAAAAACACCCTTAGTGTGATGAATATAGAGGTTGTCATAGCTGATCTCCCTTCTGAATCATTAACCCAGAATAATCATGCAACAAGTAAAGTCAGAACTCATGATCTGCATACATGTGTCAGGTCAATAGCTCAGAAATTAATAAAAAGATACTGGATCAGCAATGGCAAACTATATATTTTCCTCATTATACATTTCTTTAAAGGACAATGGCATTTTTTGGTGAAGGTCACTGTTAGGGATACAAGTGGTAGCCTGATGGCAGAGGAAGGCCCCACTGGTGCTGGAGGGCGGAGCTTAGACGGGACCCCCCAAGGTAAGTGACACAGGCTAACCTGAGGTGCGGAATCTAAGTATCCACCGGTTTTCGCCAGGGCCTCTAGTGGTGAGGATGGACTTTGCTGCGTGTGGATACCAGGTCGCAGTCCTCAGGGTCGCCCCACCAAGGGAGAAACCGGTCAAGATCCGAAGGCAGATAAGCAGACAAGGGAGATCCGAGAGAATGGTCAAACAAGCCGGGGGTCAGGACGGGCAGCAGGTCAACAAGGTCAGGAACAAGCCAAAGGTCAAACGGATATCAAACAGGTAACAGGAAGCAGGCTTCAGGAACACAGGAAGAGCTGCAGACAAGACAGCGAAGACACAGTGCTTCTGAGCTGTTTAAATAAGGCAGCCTGTTTGCCAATTACTGCAATCAGTCTGCTCTAGGTTAACCCTTTGGATTGCAGAATCATGACAGCACATCAGTGTGCTCAGGAAGCATTCCTAACATTGCCCCCCCCCTTAAAGGCAACCTCCGGGTGCCCAACAAACTGCTTTTCTGAGGATGGGCAAGAAAAAACGCCTGGATCAGGTCTCCGGCATGAATGTTACTCTCAGGTTCCCATGAATTCTACCACTTGTATCCCTAACAGTACAAGACAGCCACTGTTAGGGATACAAGTGGTAGCCTGATGGCAGAGGAAGGCCCCACTGGTGCTGGAGGGCGGAGCTTAGACGGGACCCCCCAAGGTAAGTGACACAGGCTAACCTGAGGTGCGGAATCTAAGTATCCACCGGTTTTCGCCAGGGCCTCTAGTGGTGAGGATGGACTTTGCTGCGTGTGGATACCAGGTCGCAGTCCTCAGGGTCGCCCCACCAAGGGAGAAACTGGTCAAGATCCGAAGGCAGATAAGCAGACAAGGAAGATCCGAGAGAATGGTCAAACAAGCCGGGGGTCAGGACGGGCAGCAGGTCAACAAGGTCAGGAACAAGCCAAAGGTCAAACGGATATCAAACAGGTAACAGGAAGCAGGCTTCAGGAACACAGGAAGAGCTGCAGACAAGACAGCGAAGACACAGTGCTTCTGAGCTGTTTAAATAAGGCAGCCTGTTTGCCAATTACTGCAATCAGTCTGCTCTAGGTTAACCCTTTGGATTGCAGAATCATGACAGCACATCAGTGTGCTCAGGAAGCATTCCTAACAGTCACCCAACTAAATGCTTACCTTTATAACTTTGCTACCCAGTATAACCTTTGCAGAAAGAATTTCTGGCCACATCCAGCTCTTATCGATCATACATCACTGGGCCCATTCATTCCTATGGCTGCTCCATATTTATAAGAGTATGGAGACATATTGAACTGATTGTAAAGGAAACATTTTTATTTACAAAAAAATTAACAAACATGTCATACTTACCTTCACTGTGCAGTGGCTTTGCACAGAACAGCCCTGATCCACCTCTCCTCAGGTCCCTCACCAGCGCTCTGGGCTCCACCCCCTTCCCAAGTGCCCCCATAGAAATGGGCTTGCTGTGGGGGCACTCATGCATGCTCACTCCCAAACCAGCTCTTTGCATCCATAAGACCCCATAACAGTGGGCTTTCTGTACCGGCACTCCTGCATGCTCGCTCCCAAACCGGCTCTTTGCGTCCATAGGACCCCAAAGCAATCGGCTTGCTGTGGGGGCACTCATGCATGCTCGCTCCCAAACCGGCTATTTGCGTCCACAAGACCCCATAGCAATTGGCTCACTGTGGTGGCCATCATGCATGCTCACTCCTAAACCGGTTATTTGCACCCATAAGACCCCATAGCAATCGGCTCACTGTAGGGGTACTCATGCATGCTCGCTCCTAAACCGGCTATTTGCGTCCATAAGACCCCATAGCAATCAGCTCACTGTGGGGCCACTCATGCATGCTCACTCCTAAACCGGCTTTTTGCGTCCATAACACCCCATAGCAATCAGCTCACTGTGGGGGCACTCATGCATGCTCACTTCCAAACCAGCTCTTTGCATCCATAAGACCCCATAACAGTGGGCTTTCTGTACCGGCACTCCTGCATGCTCGCTCCCAAACCGGCTCTTTGCGTCCATTGGACCCCAAAGCAATCGGCTTGCTGTGGGGGCGCTCATGCATGCTCGCTCCTAAACCGACTATTTGCATCCAAAAGACCCTATAGCAATCGGCTCACTGTGGGGGCCACCATGCATGCTCACTCCTAAACAGGTTATTTGCACCCATAAGACCCCATAGCAATCGGCTCACTGTAGGGGCACTCATGCATGCTCGCTTCTAAACCGGCTATTTGCGTCCATAAGACCCCATAGCAATCGGCTCACTGTGGGGCCACTCATGCATGCTCGATCCTAAACCGGCTTTTTGCGTCCATAAGACCCATAGCAATCGGCTCACTGTGAGGGCACTCATGCATGCTCACTCCTAAACCAACTATTTGCATTCATAAGACCAAATAGCAATCAGCTCACTGTGGGGCCACTCATGCATGCTCACTCCTAAACCAGCTCTTTGCGTCCTTAAGACCCCATAGCAATCTGATCACTGTGGAGGAACTCATGCATGCTCACTCCCTAACCGGCTCTTTGCATCCATAAGACCCCATAGCAATAAACTTGCCGTGGGGGCACTAGTGCATGCTCGCTCCCAAACCGGCTCTTTGCATCCATAAGACCCCATAGCAATCTGATCACTGTGGGGGAACTCATGCATGCTTGCTCCCAAACCGGCTCTTTGCATCCATAAGACCCCATAGCAATTGGCTCACTGTGGGGGCACTCATACATGCTCGTTCCTAAACTGGCTATTTGCGTCCATAAGACACAGAGAGCACAGCTCAGCCCCTCCCTCTGCTCCTCCCTCAGCAATGGCTCCTGCTGGTGCATCTCAGCTAATCATAAGAGAGAGAACCATCAGAACCTTGGGTCTTGTGCACATTGCTGGATTGAGATTGTGCTTAGGTAGCCTTTACAACCACTTTAAGAATTAAAGGCGTGAGTTGCACACATGCACAATAGGAGCTGGATGCAGTTAGGACTTTTTTCTGCAAAGAAAAAAACCTGAATATTTCAGATGAAAATATATTGAAGGGGAGAGGGTTAATATGTGCACAAAGGGAGGGGCTGTGATAGGAAATTGGCTAGTCAAATTGACTTATAAAGTCTAAGACACATTGCAAGATAGTGGGAAATAAAAAATGCTGCAGGTAAGCATTTAAAATGCATTATTTTTTTGTGCATTTACCTTCTAAAGGCTCTCTTTAGAAGAAAATGCACTGTTCACTGCCTTATTAAAAAAAAAAAAATCAGTGAATAAAACAAGAAATATTTGTAAGTTATTTTCCAAAAATTGTATTTAATTTTTGAGCCAGAAGCATCCTGTTACATATATTACAAATCAGGCCCAAAGCCACCTTAAAAAGAAAGATCCGAAAGGCAAATATATTAAAATGAATTCTAATTTCTTTTTATTATTACTGATGGTTCAATTTTAGATTTTAATAAATCTTAAATTAAAAAAGGATAAGCTCGCTGATCCCTATTTAAAATTCCTTTTAAATGAAGGCATTTGCTTAATTAAAAAGTAACTACACCAGTGACAGAACAATTTCCAAGAACAATTGCACATTAAAACGCGGCAAGTGAAATATATACATAGAAATGGAAAGTCCGTCTTTGCCATAAAGATTAAACAAATTAAATAGTATTTATTGCCCGTAATAAAAATTTAACAATACATTTAATTATTTACACGCATATAAAACTAATGGCCACAGAGAATCATTAATGAATCCCATTTGTGAAAGGTATCATATTTTTTCCAAAATAAATGAATAAAGACAAACGTTAGTTGTTGATTTTCAAGCATGTAAATATTTTTTAAAGAACATTATAATGAGCCATTGCTGCAAACTGTTGTAGGCAATGATGACAAATGATTTCCTTTTGAGACTCATTTTTTGCCAGACTAACTAAAGACGTTATGTGGAGGAATATTGTATATGGTGTAATGTTTAAACAAAAAAATTGGAAAGAAAGACTTTTCTATTTACGAACCGCAACCAATCATGTTCTAGATTTCATGTTCTTTTACAGCACTGGACTCATGAAAGGCAGAATTTTCTTTGTTGCTACCAAACCAATTAAAGTGATTGTAAACGATCACCTTGTAAAATGACCCATTCAGTTTAAAATAGAAAATAAAGCCAAAACATTTTTGTATAGATATAAAAATACATTATAAATACCCTTTTTCCCATTTTTCATAAGTGATCACATTCCATCCGTTCTTGGCTGCAGAAGAACTGGGGGAAGGAGAAGCAGCAGCACACTGAGCTTCCCAGTGAATAGCTGTGCAGTGAGGGCATGTCAGGACAAGTCTAAACAATGGAAGAGAGCATACTGAGTTCACAGCATAACTGGAGAACTGACCATGCTGTGTTCTCCTGCATAGTGTGGTCAGTTTTTATTAGGAAAGCAAGGGGCCTAGCAGGAACACCAGGGATTTCACGCAAAGGAAGCAATATAAAGAGAACAGGATACTTTCTCATACAGGTAAATACAGCAGGCACATATCTGAAATAGGAAGTGTTGGGGTAACAAATACTATTCCAGTAAACATGTTTTTACCCAGCAGTATTTGCAGATATTGCACTGAAGATATTAAAAGTGGATCAAAGTCAAATCCCGAAAATCTTGTTAATGTTAATGTATTTTTTAAAGATGTTGTTAGTCTTTAAAATCTTCAGTTTTTATTAAAGGAGTACCTAGTGATCCTGCCACTAAGGTCCTTGTTTAAACACGTCCTGCACTCCTGTACTGTCACCCTGGTGATGTCCCTCTGGCATGGTCTTCGTCAGGAAGGCAGCCCAGTGCAGCTGATTGTGGCAGTGAGTGGATGTAGATCAAAAATGGCTAAAAGAGGTTGGAGGTCAACAAAACTGAAAAAAAAATAAAGAAAAGAAAAAAGGTGAAAACAGTATTTTATGTAACCAAAAAAAGTAATAGCAATGTTTTACTATACACAAAGTTTTGCAAAACTGAATGTCATCCATTTAGAGTTCACATCTACTAATATTTACATATACCTGTTTTGTAAGTGCTATTAAACTAAAGAAAGCATGGTCTGGTTGGCTGCACATCGAAATTTTAAATAAAGCTCTTTGTTGCAAAAACAAAGCAGTCCATTTATTCCGATCCATCTATGAAATAATGCGCAGCAATAGCATGGGTAATAAAACAGAAATAAATGTCTACTGTCAGAGAGTCACAGTAAAAAGCTGACCAAAATCTAATTTGTGCTGCTCAGTTGGAATAAAAAGGTACCTGCCAAAATAAAAATATAAGAGCTGCCACTTCTTTTTAATAGTGCACGCTCCAGGACTGTCATGTTTATCTATTTTTCACCATTTAGTAAGTCGCTGACCTGGAACAAGTCATCACCTGAACCTGTCAAATCACAGGAATTTAAATAAAATTTTATAATATCTACAGTCAGTAAAAAAAAAAAAAAAAAACATATATTGGCTTGAATTTTTTACCTGTGTATACTTGTTTTACTATATTTGCAGCAAACCAACATTTTATAGATTAAAATCAGAGTAGGAAAATGGCGTCTTAAAGATGCATTCATAATCCAAGTTATAAAAACATATTTTTCTTTAAAAGAACATCTTTTTTTATTGATCCTTATTGAATTAAATAACATTTCTCATAAATTGGGACTTTCAGATTATACTTTCTGTATACACCATAGCTAAGATATTGCTACATATTGCATTACAGAGTTCATGTATGTAGCCAGCTAATATCAATAGACAGTAAAACCTTGGATTGAGAGTAACTTGATTTGAGAGCGTTTTTCAAGACCAGTAAATTTTTTTTAATACATTTTGACTTGATATACAAGTAACGTCACAACACAACTGAGTATAAAAGAGAAGAGAGGCGCCTCTAAGGCCCCGTTCACACTGGGGCGATCCGACTTCCCCGCGACCTCGGAGCGGCCGGCACGGACTTCATAACATTGAAGTCTATGCAGGTCGCTCCGGGTCGCCCCAAAGAAGCTCTGGACCCTTTTTCTAAGTCGGAGCTACTTGTGTCGCTGCTATTAGAACGGGTCCTTAGCTTCTGTATGGCAGGCGACCTACGGCAGGTCGCCCCAGTGTGAACGGGGGCTAAGTGTAGCAATATGGTTACATTTAATGAAGGTTCAACATTTAGCAACTCACATGGTTGATGATTAAAAGAGGCACATCTAAGAATGCAGGCATCCGGGGTAAAGCTGTCTACATAGACCGTCCTCCACACTGCTATCGACATCATCCCTTCCATGTTGCGCTACATGAGCGATTCAAGCCTCGCTTTCAGATCGCTCTACTGCAGGGTAGTCTTCACAGTCACTTCTGCAGACGGACAGCGGTGAGAGCCAGCAGTGAGGAGGACGGTCTATGTAGACAGCTTTACCCCGGATGCCTGCATTCTTAGATGTGCCTCTTTTAATCATCAACCATGTGAGTTGCTAAATGTTGAACCTTCATTAAATGTAACCATATTGCTACACTTAGAGGTGCCTCTCTTCTCTTTTATACTCTGTTTTATACTCTGTAGTTCCTGCTGGATTTTGCTTCTAATCCCCTTGTGGAAGCTGCCATTTGCAGATGGAATTTTATGGTTACACAATCTCATTGCTATTATCTTTTTATATGGACTATAAACTGAAGGACTTGTGAATAAATGGTTGTGGAACGAATCATCTGAGTTTTTCATTATTTCTTATGGGGAAATTCGCTTTGATATAAGAGTGCTTTGGATTACAAACATGTTTCCGGACCAAATTATGCTCACAATCCAAGGTTTTACTGTATGTACCTACAGTAAAACCTTGGATTGAGAGTAACTTGGATTGCGAGCATTTTGCAAGACAAGCAACATTTTTTTAGACATTTTGACTTAATAAACAAGCGATGTCTTGATATACAAGTAGCATCATGTCACAACAGAGTATAAAAGAGAATAGAGGCGCCTCTAAGTGTAGCAATATGGTTACATTAATGAAGGTACAACATTTAGAAACTCACATGGTTGATGATTAAAACAGGCACATCTAAGTATGCAGGCATCAGGGGTAAAGCTGTCCACATAGACTGTCCTCCGCACCACCTTCAACATCATCCCTTCCACGTTGCGCTCCACGAGTGCTTCAAGCCTCACTTTCAGATCACTCTACTGCAGGGTAGTCTTCCCGGTCACGACTGCAGACTGACGGCAATGAGAGCCGGCGGTGTGGATGATGTATAGTATATACTACTTTATTACTGAACCTTTAATTCTTCCATCAGCTCATCCCCCACAGGTATTACCTTTTGTACCACTTGCCCCACCCTATTAGATTGTAAGTTCTTATGAGCAGGGCCCCTCTAACTGGGAAAATTAGGTCCTAAAGATGCATTCATAATGCAAATTATAAAAACATTTTTTTTTTTTAAAAGAACATCTAATTTCTTGATCCTTACTAAATTAAGTAATATTTCTCGATAACTTTCAGATTATATTTTCTGTATAGACCATAGCTGAGATATGATAAATATTACATTACACAGTTTATGTATGTAGCCAGCTAATAGCATATACTATATGTACATATAGTATATGCTACTGGATTACTAAACCTTTAATTCCTCCATCAGCTCATCACCTACAGGTATTACCTTTTGTTCCACTTGCCCCATTCTATTAGATTATAAAGTAGGGTAGGGCCCCCCCTAGCTCTCCTAAACTGAATTGTATTATAATGAGAATTGGGTGGAGAGTAATTATCTATCAGAAAATTAGCAGCACAATCCCCTAAAATTTGAATGCAAAAAGTAAACCAAGTCTAACTGGAAAACCATGTAGGCGAGGAAAGAATGGGGATTTTAATGTGCCATAAGAACAGCGAACGAAAAAACAAATCATAGAAAATTTAGTATAAATTTTATTAAAGACATAATGAAAAAAACATCAAATGACAATGTAACATCTAAAGGGTGTATCATATAAAGTAACGCATCCTGTAGTGTGATGGATCAACGCGTTTCGCCCACACTTTGGGCTTCCTCAGGATCCGGATATGTAGCACAGTTTTTCAGAAATAATATATACACCATAGATAAAATCACCACACCAAATTTCATCAACCAAGCCGCGAAGCCTATGATAGTATACTAGAGAGTACACAATATATATAGCCCGAGGAGGGGATCATACAAACCCTTGCATAATAATTTACCCAGACGGGAATAAATGCCATTAAACAATCAGTGCAAATAATACAGAGCTAAACAAGCCTCTCACTGCTAAACACTACTTGTATTTTTATATTGCCATATCCAATAGACTCGAGAAAGAAAATCCATATGCAGGGGAGAGTAACACCAAGCACGCTTCCTGTTGGCAATCAGCTGGATTGCGTGGATTCGACCAGCTGATTGCCAACAGGAAGCATGCTAGGTGTTGCTTGGTGGTATGGAAGGAGGAGGGGCCTGAAATTTCATAGATCACCGCACGATTGCGGCGATGTTACCTGCAAGTGGGAGCGGGTACCTGGTTTTGACAGTTATCTGCTCCCCCCCCCCCCCCCAAAAAGTGTCATATTGTGGCAGCGGAGGGGGAGGGGGGTTAGAAGCAAATAAGTGGAACTTCCCCTTTTAGGAGGAGCTCCGCTTTAAGTTGTTTTCTTTTAGACATACTGGCATTGATTTATTAAAGAGGTAGAGAACGTTTACTTTGCAAGGGAATATTTAGCTTAGTGAATGATGTGAAAATTCACTTTACAAAGAATACCGATTCATGTTGAAGGAAAAAAAAAAACATTTTGCTTGAATGATTGAAGTCCCCTAATTTACTAAGCTAGGTAAAAATTCCCTCGCAAAGTGAATGTTGAACAGCCTGTATGAGCATAGTAATTCGACACACTGTCTCTAAACAAAACGTTGAAACCTTTTAAGTAGCTTATTGAAGAGAGGGGGACAAGTCACTTTTGAACTTTGTTCTCCAATGTGTCTACATTTCAGATAAAAATATTAAGGGCCAGTTCACACCACATGCAATCCAGTGAATTTTTTTTTTTTTTTTTTTTGCATCAAAAACGCATAGATATATATTTATTGTTATATGGTTTTCAAAGGCATTGTTCACACAAGTGTGGTCCATTCCAGTGTGTTCCAGTTCTAAAAAAAAAAAAAAAAAAGTAGAACATGCTGTATTTTTTCTGCACTGAACTGCATGGAACACGGTAAAATGCATAAAAAACACACAGAACACACTTAACCACTTAAGCTCCGGAAGATTTTACCCCCATTCCGACCAGGGTTTTTTTTGCGATTCAGCACTGCGTGACTTTAACGGACAATTGCGCGGTCGTGCAACGCTGTACCTAAACGAATTTGACGTCCTTTTTTTCCCACAAACAGAGCTTTCTTTTGGTGGTATTTGATCACCTGTGCGATTTTTACTTTTTGCGCTATAAACAAAAAAAGAGCGTCAATTTTGCAAAAATAACAATATTTTTCACATTTTTTCATATGAAATTCCCCCCAAAAAAATGTAAAATCAAAATTTTTTAACATTTTTGGCTAATTTGTTTTCTGCTACATATGTTTGGTAAAAAAATCACAAAAAGCGTATTTTGATTGGTTTGCGCAAAAGTTATTGCTTTTACTAACTAAGGGAAAAATTTCTGTCATTTTTGGTGTTTTTTTTTTTAACGCGTAATGGCGGCGATCTGCGATTTTTTTGCGGTACTGCGACATTGCGGCGGACAGATCGGACCCTTGACTGACATTTTTGACACTTTTGGGGTTACCAGTGACATTACTACAGTAATCAGTGCTATATATATGCACTGTTACTGTAAAATTACACTGGCAGGGAAGGGGTTAACTTTATTGGGGAAGGAGGGGTTAAGTGTGTCCCTAGGGGCGTGCTTCTTACTGTGATTGGACATGGCTACTAGTGTAGGAACAGTGATCAAAGGTCCTACATAGTAGAACTGTATGATCACTATTCCTACACAGGGGAGAATGACAGGTGGCTTGTTTACATCAGCCGCCTGCCTTTCTCCCTTCACGGAGGACGATCGCGAGTGACCGGCAGACATCGGGTCCGCCGGCCATATGCATGAACTTCCCAGGGAACGAGCGGGGGCGGGCGTGCGCTCGCCCGCTATTGGCTCACAAGCAACTGACAGGCTAGTGACGTATGTATACATCACTTTGCCTGGCCGGAGCTGACCGCCACAGTATATGTACTCGCGGCTGTCGGCAACCGGTTAAACGTATAAAAATTGCACTGAAACAAACATGAGAGGAAGGGGAGAAAAT
The DNA here is from genome assembly GCF_965119305.1 of Pelophylax lessonae. Taxonomy (NCBI): domain Eukaryota; kingdom Metazoa; phylum Chordata; class Amphibia; order Anura; family Ranidae; genus Pelophylax; species Pelophylax lessonae. The sequence goes on along the minus strand of NC_138775.1, from coordinate 183,475,832 downwards.
GCACCAGAATGCATCAAAAACGCACTAAAAATGCATCAAAATTGCACCAGAAAGCATAAAAAATGCATATGCAGAAAAGCTTTTGGAACGCATCTGTATTGCATTTCTATGGTGTGAACTGGCCCTTAGCCTAGGTTCACAATAGATGCAGTCTGAATTCACAGCACATTTGCTGTGGATTTGGCACCACATATACACTGTAACCCATCCATGGGAACAGATTGTGGAGTGTATGTTAAGTTAACCCCGTATTCAGTTTGCAAAACGCAGTAAGATTTTCAGAATCGGATTGCATGGGTGTGAAAACCCATGTGATTAGGTTCTGGTGCAGATAAAAAAGGGTTCTGCACCAGTTTGGAGTGAATGCGGTGCGATTTGAGCCATACAAATCCATGGCTCAAATCGCATCCCAGAGACACCACATGTAATTCACACAGGAATATGCTCTGATTCCAGTGTGAGTTACATGCAGTGTCTCACATCGCAGCAGTGTGGACCTGGGCTGAAGTGTGTAAATACTTGTCCTTTTACCACAAAGGAATTAAATAGATGGCTCGCAATCTATCTGGTTCAGCAGGGACCAGCCAAATTTCTATCCATTTGTGGCTACTGCTGCTCAACATAAGTTGATCTATCGATCAAATTCTGTTTTATGAACCTATTGTAAAAAAGCCACTCGATCAGCTGCTGCAGCAACCAATGACTGCAGTGCTGATCTGTGTATTCTGACAGTGGAGTAGTGCCCCCGCTGTCAAAATACAATAGTACAGCGGGGAGGATTCTCCCATCCACTTCGAACTGAGCCATGTATGGCCAGCTCAAAGAGATAGAGAAAAACACAAGAAATATGAGTGTAAGGGTTTGTTGACATGCTGCTGTATGATATGTAGGGGCAGTAAGGGGTGATGCGATTCGTTTTTACAACACATATTTTTTACTTTTTTTTCTTTGTATTATTTACTTTTATTTTTAACTTTATTGAATTAACACAACATGCCACTTCATTCAAGTCTAATTTTCTTTCTGTCCTTTACTGAATAACACAGCTCAACTAATATGGCATGAATAAGCGCTAAAGCTCAATCCTTTTTTTTTTTTCTTCTAGTAACAGATTTGCTTTAAATGGAAATAGAAAAAAAAACATAATACTGAAACATTTTACATGCCCTGTGCTATGTTTGCTAAAGCAGGTGTCCTAATGTATTATGTTAATATAATAGCACGTATAATGCTATCACATACCTTAAGGATAAACACAGAAGCAGAGCAAACAGAAAAGATCAAATTATCTGGTCAGTCAAATTCCATGTTTACATGCTCATCAGTCATGGTTCATAACAAATGTATTACTGATGTGTCCTAGAATCACAAAAAAATAATATTATGCTAATTTACCAAAAATGATCATATATAAATTCTATATATAATAATTACAAATAGCCCTTTATGCTGACAGCATATGGAGGATAATATTTGTAATGTTGTTGTAGCCTACGTCTGACAACTGCAATGTCCTACTAAATGAGTAAACAAAATGATTATATTTAAAGTGGAAATTGGAACTAAACTAATTTTTTTCAAATACAAAAGCCATTTTAATTTCTTACTTATGTAGCACTGCCCCCTTGAGGACTACTGGATTTCACACTTACGGGTCCCCCATTATGGGTTACCATAAGCAACCTTAACATTAGCAGTCTCTCATTTTCCTTCTTGGCTCATTCAATAACAATCCAGGGGTATGTAGTTGTTTTTGGTGTTTTATTGGATGGAATGGGATGGGATGGGAGAAGGGAATAGTGGGATATTCTGAATTAACTATGCACAAGATTTGAGGACCTCTATCTCTTGGTACAGCCAGGCTGTTGATCCACCTTGCCACTGAGGTGAATTTAGCTTTAAGCCTCTCTTCTATATGACTTGATGAGCTAAGTGTATCTTCAGGACACTCTCCTTAGTATCCTCTTTCTTAGCCTCTGACCCCCATCCACTGACTAGCCTACTCCTAGGGTGGCCCCCCTCAGGTCAGGCCTCTTGACACAATCCCCTGTACTCACAATACTGTTTTTTTAGGGTCTCCTGTGTCTCCCCCTCAGTCAGCTCTCCTGGACCTCTGGGTTCAACTTCATTCCTCTGGCCCTCAGGACGACCTCCTGAGACCATGTGCCACTGCTACAGAGGAGGAAAAGGCAGCCACCACCCTTCCTCTGCTCTCCAGCCAAAGACCCTACAGCACATGTGCTCCTGGCTTTTATACAGTATCCCAGAATGCACTGAGACAGCCTGTCTCTGCCAATCACCAATATATCAAAGCCTATGAACTCATTGGTCAGGTTTCCTCCCCTTGTCCAACATGCCTCCCTATTGGACCAGTGTTAAACACTCTCTATACAGAATGAATCGCATACTAAGAACAATGAGCAGACCTCACTAACAGATCCTGCTCTCTAATAAGCAGAGAGCAATACAGAATTGCCTACTGCTCCTCTGATAGGCAGACAGAGCCAAAAACTATACTCTCTCACTAGCACCTACCAAGGAGGGTGCTACACTTAAATCATAGGGTTCAATGTATAAAAAAAATTTGTGTTGCAAATTATTCAGCATTCACACAAGTCATGAATAATACCCATAATGATTGTAGAACATGTAAAATGTCAGTGTATATGTGTTGCCTTTTTCTGGGTGAATGTAGCATTCCCTAACATTTGATAATAACAGAAAATTGCTTTAAGAACATTCAACCAAAAAAAAAAATGAAAGAACCGACCAACAGAATTTGACCAATAGTGAAAATAGACTAATACTGTAGGCTAAGGATATTCACGGGAAATGTTGCACTTTATACAAAGTATGTGGAGATTCCTGGGTTAGGGATGAGCTGCAGGTTTGCCCATGGTTTGGTAAGTTCGGTGAATGGCTGAACTAATGGGTGTTCAACCAAGTGGACCTCCAGCTGCAGTGATAAGTGAAATGTTTAGCAGCTGTATTACTACCACTGCTTAGGCTTCATGCACTCTGGACATTTTGCTAACTCCCCTAGACTCCTTTCCTCCTGGCAGCAGCAAACAAAATGCTTGACACTTTCTAAACCCATGTAACGCTTTTAGGCATGTCAAGCACTTGTGCATTAAATTATTTTATTGGTAAATTTCTCTCAGTTGGTCTCAGGTAGAGATCATCTAATTCACTTAAAATTTCTAAATCGTATTTACCTTACCCCAGCCAGATTGGCTAGAATTTTTCCATCCCAGTCGTCCTGTTGTTGGTGGTGCACCTCATCCGGAGCGAATTTCATGCCTATATTCTGGGAATGTGTGGCCATACAGAAGTTTTGGCTGGAAGTGGCGGAATGTGTTGAGGAGGTTACTACTCTCTGCATTAGGCCCAGTATTGAAGTGTGTCTCTTGGGATTGGTAAATGCTATAGCTCCAAAGAGAGTAATACATACACTGCTGGCTTTGTTATTTTTCTATGCTAGGAAAATGATAATGCTCTCCTGGAAAAAGCCTACACCCCCGCCATCCAGACAGGAAATGCGCTTGTAAATAAAGGAAAAAAAATTAATATAATAATATTACCAATAGCGCATGTCTCAAGGAAAAAACAAAAAGGGGGGTGAGGACGATGTCCCTATTGCCAAACCTATAGAAAGGTATATGTGGTATGTTGTCGTGAGAACTAAGATGTGCATATGAGTTATGCTGTATCAAATACCAATTGCTGTTCACATATATCATATAAGGTGCATCCCCAAGAAGAATAAAGTGCATATAAGCAGTGCATACGGTGATGGATCAGTTCATACATGTGCAATGCATCAAAAACAACACATATAATGCTCATTAAACTGTGCATCAATGATCATGAGCCAAAAAAATACAAAAAGGAGGTATGATGCTATGTGTCCTTATTATCAAAAAATGTCCAGAGAAGTTCAAAGTGAATGTACTGTGGATGTGTCTGGTTGAAACGCCAAAAAAACTCCTCTATATCATGGAATGGTGAGGTGGATCTTCCAATCTCTACTTGTGCATATATATGCAATGGTGGTGCCACCCTCCGTGCACGTGAAGTATGGTAAAAATGCAAACTCACCGGAAGGTGTTGACCCCCAATACCATACGCCAAGAGGGTCAATGAGACGTCAGTTACTTGATTATAAAATGCATCAAGCTGGGAGGCACGTAGCCTCATTCTGATACATGCACTGGACCGCAAACAAACACACTACCCAGGAAACACCGCATAGCGGCGAACTGGGTGTCAGCAACTAGCAGCCGGCTTCCTATCTGTGTGCTATAGCGGGTCCATACTGCATTTTATTTCTGCTGTACCACCAACGATCTTTTTGATTATTTTAAATAAACGTTACCATATTTCAATATTACACCCACCATGAGGAGTGCGATTTTTGTACCCCCCACCTACTTACTGCTAGAAACATCCAGCACCATCCGAGTGCAGATGGAAGGAACCCCTTCTGGATACTTACCCTTCAAGAAGACACATCCACAGTACATTCACATTGGACTTCTCTGGACATTTTTTGCTAATAAGGACACAGCATCATACCTCCTTTTTGTGTTCTATATATATTTCTTTTTTATATTTTTTTGGCTCATGATCATTGATGCACAGTTTAATGAGCACTATATGTGTTGTTTTTGATGCATTGCACATGTATGAACTGATCCATCACCATATGCACTGTTTATATGCACTTTAATCTTCTTGGGGATGCACCTTATATGATATATGTGAACAGCAATTGGTATTTGACACAGCATAACTCATATGCACATCTTAGTTCTCACGATAACATACCACATATACCTTTCTATAGGTTTGGTTAATAGGGACATCATCCTCACCCCCCTTTTTGTTTTTTCCTTGAGACATGCGCTGTTGGTAATATTATTATATTACATTTTTTTCATTTCTTACCACTGTGGGTTGTCTACAGCAGCAGTCTATTTCCAATCACCCATTTCTTTTGGCGCGAGTGACTCCATCACATTTTATAGCTTGTAAATAAAGCACTTCCCTTTTATAAGGCTATCTGTGCCAGTAGGGGTATACCCAATAAATTAGAGAAGGTGTGGGCGGATGGACAAAGAGTTCCTCTACAGTGTCCAATTAATCTGAGAGTAGTTGGAAAGCCTTTGCTTCTGTTCATGAAATATATTGTTTTGACTGGATAAATATGTGTCTAGAGTTATGTTCAATGTATATGCGTTGGATCTGGCGTTGTTCAATTGAATCATTGTCAGTTCCAGTGTTGTTTCCTTGTTGTGGCGTTTTTTTAAGAAGACCACTGATGTCGGGATAAGGAAATACAGAGTATATTTATGTCATACATACCTGTAAAAGATGGAAAAGATGTATTGTTCCTTTACTCACATATAACCTCTGAGCTGTACCGTGTGCCTTTGTGCTGAAGCTTTGTATGTTATATTAATAGTCACCCGATGTTCAGGCTATTTTGAATGTCTGTCTGATTTTTGTCTTTGTACTGTTTATAAAATAACAATAAAAAAATTAAAAAAAGTATATATATATATATATATATATATATATATATATATATATATATATATATTTTATTGGCCATAATATTTATTTATTCTGGCCTTTGAAATTAATTTACACACAAGTGCTAAAAATGCCTAGGGTTAATACGCATATAGGCACGTTGATCGTTTTTTCTGCCAAATGGCTGCTGCTCCTGGACACACTGGCTCTGGAGTTTATTTCTGCCTCCAAATGCCTCTGGCTCTAAACTCCTCGAAATGTCTAACAGCTAACATGCAGGGGTGTTAAAAGGAGGAAAAAAACACCAAACACCGCTAGGAACAGCAGATAAAAGCATCCAGTGTCCATAAGGCCCAAATATGACAGCTTTCTGCTCAGGGGTTCTGGCTGATAGGGAGCTAACACCCACCAGCATCCTAATAACCAGTGACTCATCCCTGTCTGGCCAGGGATTCCCAGCTGACAGGTGAATGTAAACAATGGGCTGAGGATAGTGTAAAAAAAATGGGCACAGGACCCCCCTCTTCAGGTCTGGAAGGGATTTTAAGGGTGAACCCCATGAAAAAAAGGGCAACAAATGGTGTGCCCCCCCCTCCAAATGTATAGGGGAAATACCATGCAAAAAGCAGGGTAAAAAAGCATGGAGACCCCCAAAGTCCATACTAGCCCCCTATTCAAGCCTGCAGCCTTGTTGGCCAAGAAAAAGGAAGGGGGCAAGCATGTTCACTCCCCCCTGAACCATACCAGGCCACAGGCCCTCAACATGCAGGGTAACTTGTACCTCCCTGGTAAGGCACCCTGTACCCATGTCGATGAGAACAAGGGCCTCTTCCTCACAACCCTGGCCTAATAGTTGTGGGGTCGGCAAGGGGGCTATGAATATGGAAGCCCCCTTCAAAAATAGGGGGGGCCCCCCAGGTGCCACCCCTTTCTTGACCCACCCCTAAAAACGTGAATGGTAAAAAAAACACACAGTTTTTGAAAATTCCTTCACCATGAATCATGATGAATGACACAGTCTGACCAGTTGGAAGAAAAAAGAAAAAGCATTTTTTTTTTGGGGGGGGGGGGCTGAATGTGCCTGTCAGGAATCAGAGATGAGTCACTGGTTGTTAGGATGCCAGCTGGTACCAGCTTCTTTAAAACCATTAGCCCTGAGTAGGAGGCTGTCACATTTAGCAGTGGTAGTTATAGTGCTGCTAAAAGTTTCACTTCGCACTGCAACTCGAGGTTCTCTTGGCCAAAAACCTATTTGTTCAGCCGTTCTCACAGAAATCCCTGTATACTTTGTACACAGTGCAGAGGTCTCCCCCATATTATTTTCTCCTCTGGTCAAATGTTCTTAGGCTATAGTATTAGGCTATTTTCTCTATTGGTCAAATGTTCTTAAAGAATAAGTTCACCTTTTATAAAAAAAATTATAAATGCACAATTTTTGCAGGTAAAAAAATGTGCAATTAATATTTTTTTTCTTTTGGAGCCTGTAAAGCATTGCTCCAGTGATCAGAAGATCACTGGTGCCATGCAGGTCTCCTTCAGATCTGTCACTATATCTGTATATCTGTACATCCCGTACGGGCAGGCAGATACACTTACAGGAACAAATCAATGAACTACCACAGCACTCCACAGTGCCGTGGTAGTTCATTGAGAACTACAAGCTGACTGCCGCAAAGGATGCCAGGGTTTGTAGTTCATTCACACACAGCTCTGTGAATGCATGACGCAGCCGTGTGGGCGGGGCCAATTTAAAAAAGTGACAGCTAGTACGGAAAAACTTCTTCCCGTACTGTTGCCATAGGAAGAGAGGGCAGCAGGAAGTGGCTGCAGCATTGGGAAAATGTTACATGTTCCACCCTAAAAACAGTTGGAACATGTAACATGTTCTCAAAGGTGAACCCATCCTTTAAACTCTGCAACCGTGCAGAAGTTTCCTATCATAAAGACTGGTCACTGCTGTTCTCTCTCCTTGGACTGGTCTTGCAGCTGCTCTCTTTTAGTTTTCTACAGACCGCTTGTAGTGGGAGAACCTCACAGGTCCCACCTACAGTCCTGCTGTCTGCAAAGGCTAGGTAAAGCTCAATGTTAACCACTTAAGCCCTGGAAGATTTTACCCCTTCCTGACTAGGCCCTATTTTGCGATTCGGCACTGCGAGACTTTAACGGACAATTGTGCGGTCGTGCGACGCTGTACCCAAATTAAATTGACGTCCTTTTTTTCCCACAAACAGAACTTTCTTTTGATGGTATTTGATCACCTGTGCGATTTTTTGATCATGCACTATAAACAAAAAAAGAGCGACAATTTTACAAAAATAAGAATATTTTTCACATTTTTTTTATATGAAACCCCCCCCCCCAAAAAAATGTTTGGTAAAAAAAATCGCAATAAGCATATTTTGATTGGTTTGCGCAAAAGTTATTGCGTTTACTAACTAAGGGAAAGATTTTTGTCATTTTTATTTTATTTTTTAACGAGTAATGGCGGCTTCTGCGATTTTTTTTGCGGGACTGCGACATTGCGGCGGACAGATCGGACCCTTGACTGACATTTTTGACACTTTTGAGAGTACCAGTGACATTACTACAGTAATCAGTGCTAAAAATATGCACTATTACTTTAAAATGACACTGGCAGGGAAGGGGTTAACTTTATTGGAGAAGGAGGGGTTAAGTGTGTCCCTAGGGGCATGCTTCTAACTGTGCAGGGATGTGACTGTTTGTGTAACAACAGAGAAATACGATCCTGCATAGCAGGACCGTATGATCTCTGTTCTTACACAGGGGAGAATGACAGGTGGCTTTGTTTACATTAGCCACCTGCCTTTCTCCCACTGTAACCGACGATCACGAGTGACCAGCGGACAACAACGGGTCCGCCGGTCACACGCGCGGACTGCTTAGGGAACAAGCGGGGGCGGGAGCGCGCCACCGGCAGCTCGCGCTCGCCCCCTATTGGCTCACAGGCTAGTGATGTACCCATACATCACTTTGCCTGTGAGGGGCTGACCGCCGCCATACATAGTCGTGCGGCGGTCGGCAAGAGGTTAATGTCACCACTAATTTTACTAGGTAATACCGGGGTTTCCAAAAGTATTGATGCCCACAAAGTGGATTTATCTCTTTTGTGGCTACTGTAGACATACATCTCAAAGATCATAAGAGGGGTATGGGAAATTATTACGCCCACACACACCTACACAGGTTGAACTGGATGGACTATCGTCTTTATTCAACCTCAACTACTATGTAACTATGTAAAAAATATTTGGAAAGTTGTACCTGGAGTTTAGAAAAAAAAGATGCTAATTGAGTGCTTTTTGGCTCCAAGACCTATGACATTCACTTTTGTTGACTTACGCTTGATACAGTCGTACAATTCAGGACAGTTTTATTAATACCATTATTTGCTGTATACTATTTTTGATCAGACTGCTGATATGCTTCATTTCTCCTTAAGAAAAATTCTACACATCAAATTTGGTTTGGCCTGAAAAGCAGACAACCAATTTGTAAAACAGGACCTTAAAAGAAATAGTTTGTGCTATTAAAACTCTATAATTATAGGTCCATTGCAATCATTCTACGAACTGTCACACACTTTCCCCTCAGTGACATTTAGTAGCTTACATGATGGTAATTTAATGGTGAGAAACCGGAGTCTGTGGGTAGTGTACATAATTGAGGTCACCTGGGATTAGTTCTCGGAGGTGTGACATGACAGGAAGCGCAGGAGATGTCGTAATGGGTGTCAAATTGTTGCAATGGGTACAATTTTTCAGGAGACATTTAGGAAATCGTTTCTTAAATTTCTGGCTACATTGCTGACACCAACTGGAAGATGCCAGTGATCTGCAGCATCACCCAGCATCACCCTAAGCTGGATAGCTTTTGTCAAAGTAAACACGAATCCAATATCATTGTTATGGTATTATGGGTTCATTATACCCTTTATTGTATTTACAGATTTTTTTTTCTTTTCTGTTTTACGTTTATCAAAGACAACCTCATGTGAAAGTTAAATTGTCTTGCCTTTCAAAATTTAACACAAATTATTATAACATTTTACCAAGTAGTAGTACTGTGTAATTAATTTATATAGCGTCACCATTTATCATTGTACTGTGCAAAGTAATAGCTTTATTAAGGGAGAGTAGAAAAGGTAATATAATACACTGCTCAAAAAAATTAAAGGAACGCTTTTTCTTTAGAGTATAGCATCAAGTCAATTCAACTCCTGGGGTTATGATCTGGTCAGTTAGGTAGCAGAGGTGGTTGTTAATCAGTTTCAGCTGCTTTGGTGTTAATGAAATTAACAATAGGTGCACTAGATGGGCAACAATGAGATAACCTCCAAAACAGCAATGGTTTTACAGGTGGAGGCACTGACATTTTTCTCCCTACTCATCTTTTCTGACTTTTTTTCACTAGTTTTGCATTTGGCTATGGTCAATGTCAATACTGGTAGCATGAGGACCCTTATAGTGATTGCACAGGCAGTCCAACTCTTCCAGAGTGGCGTATCAATACGTGCTATTGCCAGAAGGTTTGCTGTGTCTTCCAGCAAAGTCTCAAGAGCATCGAGGAGATTCCAGGAGATAGGCAGTTACTGTAAGAGAGCTGGACAAGGCCGTAGAAGGTCCTTAACCCATCAGAAGAACCAGTATCTGCTCCTTTTTGCAAGGACGAACAGAATAAGCACTGCCAGAGCCCTACAAAATGACCTCCATCAGGCCACTGGTGTAAATGTCTCTGACCAAACAATCACAAACAGACTTCATGAGGGTGGCCTGAGGGCTTGACGTCCTCTAGTGGGCCCTGTGCTTACTGCCTGGCACTGTGGAGTTCAAGTGGTATTTGCCATTAAACACCAGAATTGGCAGGATCACCACTGGTGCCCTGTGCTTTTCACAGATGGGAGCAGGTTCACCCTGAGCACATGTGCCAGATGTGAAAGGGTCCTGAGAAGCCGTGAAGAATGTTATGCTGCCTGTAACATCATTCAGCTTGACAAGTTTGGAGGCGGGTCAGTGATGGTCTGGGGAGGCATCTCAATGGAGGGATGCACAGACCTCTACGGGCTAGGCAATGGCACCCTCACTGCCATTAGGTATTGGTATGAAATTCTTGGACCCCTTGTCAGACCCTACGCTGGTGCAGTGGGTTCTGGGTTCCTCCTGGTGCACGACAATGCCTGGCTTCATGTGGTGAGAGTATGCAGTCAGTTCCCGGAGGATGAAGGAATTGATACCATTGAATGGCCCCCACGCTTGCCTGACCTAATTCCAATAGAACACCTCTGGGACATAATGTTTCAGTCCATCAAATGCTGCCAGGTTGCATCTCAGTCTGTCCAGGAGCTCACTGATGCCCTGGTTCAGGTTTGGGAGGAAACCCCCCAGGACACTATCCATCCTCTCATTAGGAGGATGCCCCGACATTGTCAGGCATGAATAAAAATATGTGGGGGCCGTACAAACTACTGAGTACCATTTTGAGGTGCTGCAATGAAATTTTAGCAAAATGGACTAGCTACACCATCATTTTTTCACTTAGATTTTCGGGGTTGTCTTTGAATTCAGCCCTCTGTAGGTTGATCATTTTCATTTCCATTTCCATCAAACGATGTGGCATCCTTTTGTTCCTAACACATTACCCAGTCCATATCAGTACAGATATCCAGCATGATATTTTTACCAATTGAGATCTGATGTGTTTTCTAAGTGTTCCTTTAATTTTTTTGTGCAGTGTACATAAAATGTCCCAATTTTTCAACGGATTCAACGGAGGATTGGAACTTCTGACATTTTTTTTATACTTCTGTTTATGCCTGCCTGTCCTGATTACAAATGCACCAACCATCAGGGCTGTCTTAATTCATGGAGACCCCATGGGCATTGTCCAGGGTTCTTGATGCATGGAGGTTGCATCAGGACCAGAACTAGGTGGGTGCTGGAATGGGTTTTGTGGGGCTTCCCTCAGGAGCGGTGACATTGGTACATTGCACAGAGAATATTGCATCAAATTTTGTCAGCAGAGTATCTTTAATCTGCCTGTTATTGCCCTTGGATTTTTTGGCTGGGAGTGGGGGATGGGTGCACTGTGCTGATCCTGCTACTGTTGATCCTGTTACTCAATATCTCACTCACAGGAATCCAGGAATCCTGTGAGTGAGATATTGAGAGACACAGAATTGGCAGTAGCCAGCACAGTGTGCTGAATGAATAGGATGGAGCAGGCTGAGTCTGCCCTATGTCCCCTTCTATCCCTTCTCTGTCTGCCCCCCCACACTCCACCCCCCTGATGTGCATACACAGCAATGAGAGGGTTTGCTGTGTATGTGCAGGCACCAAATTGGATTGCACGAAGTAGCTGTATATCCTGGCTGAATGAGGGAGTAATTGGGCACACTCCCCCTCCCTTTGACATTTGCAGATGTCCCTCCCTACCTCTGCTGTTCTTAAAGAAAAAGACTGCTGCTCCTCTGAAAAGCAATCAACACACAGATTACTTTTCAGTGGCATTTGAAAGGAGGTGGGGAGGTAATATGTTGCCTAATTACCACCTATTTTACTTCCTAAATGCTGCATTACCCCACCACAAGCATGTGCATCGCACTCACTTTTCAGGGAGGTTGCAGCGCAGAACCTTTTATTTGATCAGGTCATGTTCGGTGACTGGTAGTGCCCACCAAATACAACAGGGGCAACATTCTTCTTACAGCCATGAATCAAAGCCCTCAGCTGCTGCCTTGTCAGCTAAGCTTCCATTTACCCCAGCCGCTGCGTTATAATGTGCTGTGCAGTAACTGGGCCATGTAGATGCGCTGATTGCAGTGCATTGCACTCTTCTTTTTTGAACAAAGAAAAACAAACTTTATTGAAATGTCACACAGACATTTCATAAAGTGTGATTGGCCATTGCGTGGTATGAGGCGGTGTACTATAGTGCCTTGCACTGCACTGAAACTTAGAACTGCAGAACTATTTTCAGTGCACACCACTGCAACATAGTGGTGTGAACTGAACATACCAGAGACATTTTGCCATGTCATATAGTGGGACTTCGCTGGAATAGCCACCCAACATGGTCCCATTGCATCTTGTATGAATATACCCTAAAGAGGGAGAAGTAAAACCACAGCTCAAACAAATGGTTTTACCACCCCAACGTTACACGTGAAAGAGTCCAGAATGAGAAAAAAGCAGTGCAGCAAAGTCCGATGAAGATGAGATGACTTGGCCAATGATTGGTCCGATGATGATCAGCAATGATGTGAGATTGCCACATGAGGCTGTCAGAATATTTATACTGCTCTGAATATAACAGTGTCTATTTATGTCAATAAGCAAAGATCTGGGAGGTAGGAGAATCTCAACTTATTTCCACAAATCAATATGTAGCGAATTAATTTTAATTGATTAATTTCTTTTTAAAAGCATATACCAATCTTAGTGAAAACAGTCTACAGTAAGGAATATATATAAGAATATTTATTCACAAGACATGTATTCACAATATATGATCAAACTGGAAATGACACAAAAAGATAACTCTACATAAAATACAAACTTAAAAACGATAAATGCAATGTGATATTTAGTTCAATAATGAAAGTAAAAATGAAACAAGATTACCTTTTCTCCAGGTATAGCATAAGCCATAGGTAAGTGTTCTATATAATCAGACCACAATTGTCTGCGAATGCACTGCCGACAGTCACTCCACTGCAGATGGAGCGAGAATAAGCTATGCAAAACGGAAGACTAAAATTGCAAATAATGCTCTGAATATGATATTAATAAAAATGTATAAAAACAAAAATCAACTTTTTAGAGAAAAATCTAATATGGTTTATACGGCTGGGATTGTAATCTTATTACCCTTAAATATGCAATATAACACCTATAAGGTAAGGAATAAACAATTGTTAATAATATCAAATAAACAGCAAGGTTATATTTACCACACTTAAGATGGCTGCTAGCTTTAAATGGTCGTTACCAGAGTCCTTAAGATGGATGCCTTCTTAAAATGGTGGCTTCCCTCCAAGTTTCAGATAAATGATGGAGCAAGATGGAGTATGTCTAGATGAGTCTATAGATGGATGTAGTAGTGTGCGTGTTGCAAGTGTAAGGGGTGTTGTCAGTATGTGTAATGTTGTGTCCTATTACACCTGGGTTCTCCTTTTTATATGGTATTGAACAAAGGACTATTAAAATTACCATAAGTTAAACCCAGAGGGATGAAACATTATCCCCATTGGTTGGGATATTCTACCCATTAACTGGTGAGGTCATAGTCACGCCTCTTTAATAATTAACCCAATACTTTTGATAATAAAATTAAATGATAATTTCTCTATATTTAAGAGTAATCATCCAAGCAACATATAAACTTGTCCATACTCTCAGTACATACATAAATGTCAATCTATTTCTCCATCACTCATCTTGGCAATTATTGGATCTGGTAAGCCATTTAAATAATTATATTTTTAATACAATGTATATTTTTATATTGGAAAATACTAAATTACCCCAAGACTGCATTTGGTATTATCTCCAAAGGGGGCAGTATTGTACTGTTCATTAGATTCAGCATATAAAATAATTAGACCACAATTATTATCTGATGACCTTTGACCTGGCTGGCCAGTGAAAAGCCATTCATTATTTGAATGCTGCCATTACTGTCAGACATAGTGTCTGGCTTGTAGGATTTATATTACCTTAAAAACTTAAACACAAACTTACATAAAATGAGGTAATTAGTATTCACTCTTTGTGTAAGTAAGATTACTACTGTAAGAATATAAACCCAAAATGTGATATAACATTCCTAAATATATATGTATACATATACGTATAATTATTACTCATATTTTCTTACACACGATATAACGTATCTTTAAAATTATAGTTTTAAATGAACCTAATAGAATACACTGAGCTATTGTCCATTGTTAAATACAGACAGACTAACGTCTGGACATCAGTGACTAGTATGGTGTCTCGCTAATTGACCCTTATCTGATGAGATGTCCATGTACCACTTATTTATACAGAAAGAAAACAGAAATATCTGCTGAAATTATAAGACTCTATTGTAAGAGAAATTTTGTTTAACAAGTACATATGAACTTTCATTCACCTCCAAACAAGATGGAAGCTGTGCTGTTCAAAATCTATATGCATAAGATGGAATATACATGGCTTTTTAAATCCATTTTTTTCTATTATTTAATCCCCCAATACACCTGACAAGGCCATAAAGTATAGCTTGTTCTGAAGGTTTCTGATTAATGGGCTGGTCTGTCCAATGGGAGTTCTTCACATATGGCATATGGCTTGTGGTCTAGTTGTGATAAATCAATCTATATTAATGTGAACCAAAGTGTGTAGCCTGTGCAAGAGGTAATATTATTTACTCGTGGTTAAGGCTTGCCATACATGGATCTGAAAAGAAAAAAAAATGAATGGATTCCCCCATCCATATAAAAAAGGTAGAAAGAGGAATCCTCCCCACCGTGCTATAGCATTCTGACAGCGGAGATTCTACCTACAGTGTTGCAGCTGGTCGGTTGCATGCGCTCTTTGAAAGAAAATTCTCCAGTGTTCCCATTTGAGAGAAGCCTATGATTTGACCAACTTCTCTTGAGCTGGAACGGCTATTGATGAATTAAATTTCAGCTGATCCCTGCTGAACCTGCTGATTTTTGATCCATCATGGGCCAGCTTAAGGCGGCAAAATCTGCAAAATCCTGCACATTCTGATACACAAAATGATGAAGGATTTCTGAGCAGTGCATCAATACTGAATATATATTTTTAATGCAAGAAATGTAATAAGTGTGTATCTCTCTATATTCAAATAATTATTTACAATAATTACTTTCAATGACATAAAGGTTGCATACAATACAAAAGATCATTTATAGAAAAGCAACTGTACATAAAATTTTAAATAGTATTACAAAAAATACCCATCATATTTATGGTGATAGCTAATAATTCTCCATTCAAGGAATATGAGTTTGATTTGTGTGAGTGAAAAGCCAAAAAAAGAATGCCTTGTTACAATGTGAGCACAATAATTAAAATCTGGAACACTTCCCAGACAAAACACTTACTGGAGGCAGACAGAGTTAACTGTTAAAGGAAATCTCTGTGGTATAAAGCTACAAGGGCATTTCAGGTCTCTCATCGTTATTTTGACTAATAGTAACTCCAATTACAAGAAAAAAAGTTTGAAAGTGCACACATTTATACTTTAAATGCTTGGGAGATGTCAAACACAGTTGCTGTTGCTGTAAAACTCATAATCAAATGATTGTCAAAAGACTTTGATCACCTTATAGAGAATTATACCAATTTATTAACATGCTTCTCTAGGTATGCAATGTAAACGGTTTGTTTATTCTGCCACTATCAACACTAATTCAAGTACTAATTCAATTATCAAATTTTCCATTCTAGAAAGGTAAGTTAGCCCCTGACATGAGATTTTTAAACAAACAAGCAAATGTACTGTCGATGCAGCACCTATTCCCTGCGCTCTGAGTGGTGCAATCCTCTTATCCAACCTGACTGTAGGCTTGTAGATGAGAACAGATGACACGGCAACTTGATAATACTTCAGCCTTGCAGCCCCTCGCTGGACCAGAGTGGTCCGGAAAACACTATAAACGACAACAAACACAAGGGCGCACCGGCCTAGTGCATTATCTCTTAGACAGGTTTATTAAAATAATAGATTAAAAATACTCACAAACGAGTTTCTTTATAAAAAGCACATCAAATAGATATAAAATCCTCAGCAACAAGATCGGGATTAGATCGTCCCCTGAAGCTGTACAGGCTTACGCGTTTTGAGGCGTTTCGAGGCAGCGCCTCTTCTTCAGAGCCTCTGCGCCCTTGTGTTTGTTGTCGTTTATAATGAGATTTTTAAAGTTACATTTGACGGTTTTAAAGCCTAAGTACAGGTAAAACTAAAAAGAGAGGAATCAGCATAGGGAACATAACTTACAGTTAAGGCCCGTACACACGTACCGATCGTCGGCAGACAAGCGTCGGCCAACGAACGATCTGCCGATTGTACGCTTGTAAAGGCCCGTACACACGTACCGATCGTCGGCGAACAATCGGCCGTCTTTTGTCCCCGGGCTGTCGGTGCCTGTTGAAAAGTGCAAAGACAGCACAATAATTTTGTCCGCCGACTACAGCCGACTGCAGAAGTGATGTCATGTAATGGTTAACTTTCCCTGTGTTTTTTCTTTTCTGAGCATGCCCAGTCTTGCAAATCTGCGGTCTGTCGGCCGAATTCTGTACTGACTGGCGAACAGTCGGCCGTTCTGGTGTCGGCATACAAAAATTTTAATGCTTGCATGACAGATTCTTGTCGGCAGAATGTGCGCTGACGGCTGTCGGAGGCATCATACTAACAAGCGTACAATCGGCAGATCGTTCGTCGGCCGACACTTGTCTGCCGACGATCGGTACGTGTGTACGGGCCTTTAGTATGATGCCTCCGACAGCCGTCAGCGCACATTCTGCCGACAAGAATCTGTCATGCAAGCATTAAAATTTTTGTATGCCGACACCAGAACGGCCGATTGTTCGCCAGTCAGTACAGAATTCGGCCGACAGACCGCAGATTTGCAAGACTGGGCATGCTCAGAAAAGAAAAAACACAGGGAAAGTTAACCATTACATGACATCACTTCTGCAGTCGGCTGTAGTCGACGGACAAAATTCTTGTGCTGTCTTTGCACTTTTCAACAGACACCGACAGCCCGGGGACAAAAGACGGCCGATCGTTCGCCGATGATCGGTACGTGTGTACGGGCCTTTAGTATGCTGTGTCCCTGGTCCAGGCTCATCTGCTTTCAGTAGAAATCTTGTTGTGTCCTACCCCTGTCCCCACTGCCATGATTTTCTGGTGTGGTGGGGGTTAATACAACTAGTGGGCTGTCAGAAGCTCTTATCAAAGGAGCTTGACTATGCCCACCATTTCCTGCATTTTCCACCATTCATAGACTCTTTATTACAGCTTCTATGAATGCAACATGATCACTTAAAGTGATTGTAAAGCCTCATTTTTTTCCTATAAAAATAACAAACATGTTATACTTACCTCCTCTGTGCAATTGGTTTTGCACAGAGCAGCCCAGATCCTCCTCTTCTCGGGTCCCTCTTCTGTGATCCTGGCCCCTCCCTCCTGTTCAGCGCCCCCACAGCAAGCAGCTTGCTATGGGGGCACCTGAGCCAGGTCACAGCTCCCTGTGTCCATTCAAACACAGAGCCAATCTGGAGGGAGAATCTCAGATGGCTGAAACACTCGTGGACATTGATAGACAGAGAGGGACCTCAGATAAGTATTAGGGGGGCTGAGGGGAGATGTTGCACACAGAAGACTTTTTATCTTGATACATTAGGATAAAAAACCTTCTGCCTTTACAACTCCTTTAACCTCTTAGTGGTATTCTTGAGTGTGGCTCGGGGTGGAACTTTAGAGCCGTTAGCGGTAACCCCGAGCCACACTTGGGGTACCGCCAGGGAGCATCGCTGGATCCTGGTAGAGGTTACTTACCTTGTCCCCGGGATCACGCATATGTCCCTGCAGCATACGGGGGCCGGATCTTCCGCCTGATGCTGTGAGCCCCGGCTTCTATCTCCTGCGACTTGACGCTCGCAGGGGGGTGGAACTGGCGGCAAATTTGAAAAGTAAAACACACAAACACACTGATATATTGTAATCCTATTGGATTATATTACTAAATCAAATAAATTGACATTAGTTTGCCCCCCCCCCCCAGTGCCCTTTCCTGCAGTTTTACTGTACTTTTTATATATATATATATCTATATATATAGATATAGATAGATAGATATACACGTATATCTATATACATATGTATACACACACATATATATATATACACACACACATATATATATATATATATATATATATATATATATATATATATATATATATATATATATATATATGTATATAATATATGTATCTATATATATAGATTTATACACACACACACACATATGTATATATATACAAACCCGATTCCAAAAAAGTTGGGACACTGTACAAATTGTGCATAAAAACAGAATACAATAATGTGGAAGTTTCAAATTTCAATATTTTATTCAGAATGCAACATAGATGACATATCAAATGTTTAAACTGAGAAAATGTATTATTTTAAGGGAAAAATATGTTGATTTTAAATTTCATGGCATCAACACATCTCAAAAAAAGTTGGGACAAAGCCATGTTTACCACTGTGTGGCGTCCCCTCTTCATTTTATAACAGTCTGCAAATGTCTGGGGACTGAGGAGACAAGTTGCTCAAGTTTAGGAATAGGAATGTTGTCCCATTCTTGTCTAATACAGGCTCCTAGTTGCTCAACTGTCTTAGGTCTTCTTTGTCACATCTTCCTTTTTATGATGCGCCAAATGTTTTCTATGGGTGAAAGATCTGGACTGCAGGCTGGACATTTCAGTACCCGGATCCTTCTTCTACACAGCCATGATGTTGTAATTGATGCAGTATGTGGTCTGGCATTGTCATGTTGGAGAATGCAAGGTCTTCCCTGAAAGAAACAACGTCTGGATGGGAGCATATGTTGTTCTAGAACTTGGACATACCTTTCAGCATTGATGGTGCCTTTCTAGATGTGTAAGCTGCCCATGCCACATGCACTCATGCAACCCCATACCATCAGAGATGCAGGCTTCCGAACTGAGCGCTAATAACAACTTGCGTTGTCCTTGTCCTCTTTAGTCCGGATGACATGGCGTCCCAGTTTTCCAAAAAGAACTTAAAATTTTGATTCATCTGACCACATAACAGTTTTCCACTTTGCCACAGTCCATTTTAAATGGGCCTTGGCCCAGAAAAAACGCCTGCGCTTCTGGATCATGTTTAGATATGGCTTCTTTTTAGGCCTATAGAGTTTTAGCCGGCAACGGCGAATGGCACGGTGGATTGTGTTCACCGACAATGTTTTCTGGAAATATTCCTGAGCCCATGTTGTGATTTCCATTACAGTATCATTCCTGTATGTGATGCAGTGCCGTCTAAGGGCCCGAAGATCACCGCCATCCAGTATGGTTTTCCGGCCTTGACCCTTACGCACAGAGATTGTTCCAGATTCTCTGAATCTTTGGATGATATTATGCACTGTAGATGATGATAACTTCAAACTCTTTGCAATTTTTCTCTGAGAAACTCCTTTCTGATATTGCTCCACTATTTTTCACCGCATCATTGGGGGAATAGGTGATCCTCTGCCCATCTTGACTTCTGAGAGTCAATGCCACTCTGAGAGGCTCTTTTTATACCCAATGATGTTGCCAATTGACCTAATAAGTTGCAAATTGGTCCTCCAACTGTTCCTTATATGTACATTTAACTTTTTCAGCCTCTTATTGCTACCTGTCCAAACTTTTTTGGAATGTGTAGCTCTCATGAAATCCACAATGAGCCAATATTTGGCATGACCTTTCAAAATGTCTCACTTTCAACATTTGATATGTTATCTATATTTTATTGTGAATAAAATATAAGTTTATGAGATTGGTAAATTAGTCCATTCCTTTTTTACTCACAATTTGTACAGTGTCCCAACTTTTTTGGAATCGGTTTGTATATATATACTTTAACTTATTTATAGTTATTTATTATATTATAATTTATGATTTTGTGTTTCAAAGTTTATCATACCCGAGATGTTATAAAGAAGAATGCACAGTAAAAAAAAATTATATGTAAATAGTTGGTTTGGCCTGCTCGTCTTTAAGAATTACTAGCAAAATAATAGTACCGCTTTCAGCGCCTAAAATCGGAAACAATCATACCGCCGGGGAGATAAATTGGGACATGCGGATGACTGATAGCTATCCCCTCTTAAGCGCCTCTTCCCCAGGTTAAATGCATTTAATTTTTGCAACTGTCCCCCATTACTGAGATCCTTCAGCCCCTTTATTCATTTCATTGCACTTCTGTGAACTTTCTCTATATCAAATGCTTTAGCAAAATCTAAAACTACATCTACTGGACTTCCTCTATCTAAATTACTATTAATTTCCCCAAAAAATGTTAATAGGTTGTCTGACAAGAGTGTGATTTTAAAAAATTCATATTGGTTGTTACTTATGATAAAATCTTTGCAGGCACATTCTTGGATTCAATCCCTTACCATTCCCTCAAATACTTTACATACTATTGATGTTAGGCTGACTGGTCTTTAGTTTTCTGGTATGCGTCTCAACCCATTCCTGAATAATGGAACCATATTTGCTTACAGCAATCAGTTAGTATAATTCAAGTTAGTAGGATGTCCTTACAAATAAGGAACAATGGTCTGGCTATAATAATGCTACGCACTCTGAGGATTCACTGTTGTAAGCCATCTAGTCTCGGTGATTTATTCATATGAAGTTTTTCCAATCCATTTTTGAACCCAGATTTCTGTAAGCCACCGAGGTGCATTCAGCACATTATTATCAGCATTACTGTTTTGTTTATTAAACCTGTCTTTTTTATTTCTATAAACTGAAGGGAAAAATTTGTATAATGCATCTGTATAATTTCCATTTGTGACCAACTTTTCACAACCGTCCTTTATAGGGACTACGTGTTCCATCCTTATCTTTTTACTATTGATTTATTGAAATAATTTTTTCTTTTTTTTTCTTTACTTACTGCAGATCTTTGCTTTTCATAATCTACCTTAGCTGCCATGATTGCACTCCTACATCTCTTACTACTTTTTTTGTAGCTCTGAAATTACATCGGTGACCCTTCCTTCTTAAAAAAAAAAAAATTAAAACATGTTTTTACCATAGTATTTGTTCTTTTATGTTTGTTACCCAACGGAATGCATTGTTGAATGTCATTGTTTGAAATGTTCTTATACACTCCCTCTTGTTCTCAATGTTCTTTGTTAAGAATATGTGGTCCCATTTAGTCTAATACAGTAGAGGGCACAGATTTTTGAAGTTAGCTTTTTTGAAATGTAGAGTTCTTGTTACACTAACATTCTTCTTTCCTGTAACTTATGGTAAACATAATTTCCACATCTGCAATCAGCTCTTTGTCGCTTATAATTATTAGATCCAACAAAATATTTTTTCTAGTTGGGGCTTCCACCATTTGACTCATGAAATTGTCCTGCAATATGTTCAAAAAATGACCAGCTTAGTTGAGTATGCAGTTCCACTTGCCCAGTCAATATCAGGATAGTTGAAGTACCCCATGATAGAATTCCTCTGTTTCCCCAGCCATTTTTGTCTGTGAAAGGATCTGTTTTACCTCCTCATCCTTTGTCAAAAGGCCTATAGCATGCACCTACAATGTATTTACAATTTGTTTCATTTATATGTAGCACATATAGACACCATCACAGCTGTCATTAGTGTTGTTGCCTCTTACATTTATTTTTAGATCACTATTGACATACAAGCATACAGAGTGTACCCAGGGATTTTTCGCATCCCAGTCATGTGAGTTGTCCAACCAGTTGTATGATATTCCCACAAAATGCATATCTTCTAGTTTTGTACCAGTGTTTAGTACTGTGTTGCTTTATTGATGCTCAGTTTTGGATGGCAATTTGTTTCTGTAAGACTTCCTGCATTGGACATAATGTAATTTTTCTTCTGACTGGTCAGAGCCCCCTTCTCCCACTGTTCCACCCACCTCTATAACCTGTACCTACTTTGACCATTGATCTCTATATGTTATAATCTTATTTTATCCCTCCCCTAGATTAAAGATTAAAAGCTCCTTCAACCATCTAACCATTTTGCCAACAGAGCTACACCCTCTGAATTTAGATGCAGACTGTCCCTATTGTAGAACCAGTAGCTGACCGAAAAGTTTTCATTAAAGTTCCACAGGAAACCAAAACCCAGGTGTAAAATTCAGACACCTGGTACAGTTACTTGCTATGGTTATATTTTCTTTCCCTTCCTATTCTTTCTCCAAGATAGCAAGAAAAGAGAAATGTCAATGTGACACAGATAGGAAAAAGAAGAGAAAACCAGCAGGTGTTCTAACTATTTTCTACACTCATACATAAAATGAAATAAAATGTGGCTTTTAGATGCACACATATGCTATCAGCTCCTTAAAGCCAAATTATGCCTAACTTCTTTTCTTTAATAGCACACTAAATACATTCCAGTTTTCCGAGTAGTATGCAGAAGACAAGGACTCATGCCCTCTGTGTGAAAGCAGCAGTGATTCTCTGGCGGTCTGATTCACCTATTGTACAATCACAACTACTGAGGTCCAATCAGCAATGTTCACGATCACTTCTGAATGGAGAATAGTAGTTTTGCATGTGCAGAGGGCATGTTGAATCACTAAAGATTGGACACTGCTGCTTTCACATTAAGATCTTCAGAGCACTACCAGAAAAAGGGATGTTGCGGTGGCACAGGAGAGATATTACAGCCAAACAAAGTTGTAGCTAGAGAAAAGAGCAAGGGTCCAGTACCTTTGCGCTTTAAAAACAATAATACATGTATTAGGAATAATAATATAATATACTTACATGTTAAAAGAAAAGGAAGTTCTATCTTAAGCCAAGGAGATGATAGCCACACACTAAACGATCCTCAGTGGCCACTGGCAGGACTGTAAGCTGAATCAGATCTCCATCAATAGAAGTGGTAAACCAGCAGAGCACTATAGTTCAGCACTATAGTTCTTTTATGGAGGCTTGATAAAGAGGGGAGTGCCCCAGAAATCCATAACCATGGTAACCTTTCTACCCAGAAGTGTTTGTTGGCATTAGATCACTCCCAGTGAAGTATAGACTTGACTCCCTGTCCTGGGTGCACCACAAGTCCCAGCGGGCCCGGAGATTACTCTGAACAAAGAGACACCCGAAGCGTATGATTGCTCAAAGTCATCTGACGCTTTATTCATTCCATACAGTATATATGATAAAATATCCCCAACAGGAGAACAATGGGAACACAGTTACGCCTCCTTGACATGTTCCCAAAAATATACATTTTTTCATTATAACTGAAAAGAGACATTAGTTTCAGCCTTGTTCTCACCAAAAAACCAGCTGTGTCTAATAACTGTACAGCTATTGTTTCTCGGGAATAACAAGGTAATAACCAAATGAAGGGCATCGAGGTCTAACTAATAATTATAATTTGTTCTAAGCAATATATATGAGACATATAATTGAAATTTCAATGTTCACAAAATGTCTTCTAAACAAAATGGATGAACTCTTGCACAAACAAACTATTAAAGAAGTGACTAAAATAATAGACGGTGGAGGTGCAGTAGACATTGCATATCTAGATTTTAGTAAGGCTTTTGACACTGTCCCACATAGAAGACTTATCAATAAACTGCAGTCATTGAGCATGGACTCCCATATTGTTGAGTGGATTAGGCAGTGGCTGAGTGACAGACAACAGAGGGTTGTAGTCAATGGAGAACATTCAGAACAAGGTCATGTTACCAGTGGGGTACCTCAGGGATCTGTACTGGGACCAATTTTGTTTAATATCTTCATAAGTGATATTGCAAAAGGCCTCGATGGTAAGGTTTGTCTTTTTGCTGATGACACAAAGATATGTAACAGGGTTGATGTTCCTGGAGGGAAACGCCAAATGGAAAAGGATTTAGGAAAACTAGAAGAATGGTCAGAACTCTGGCAACTGAAATTTAATGTGGATAAGTGCAAGATAATGCACCTGGGACGTAAAAACCCAAGGGCAGAATATAGAATATTTGACACAGTCCTGACCTCAGTATCTGAGGAAAGGGATTTAGGAGTAATTATTTCAGAAGACTTAAAGGTGGGAAGACAATGTAATAGAGCAGCACGAAATGCCAGCAGAATGCTTGGATGTATAGGGAGAGGTATAAGCAGTAGAAAGAGAGAAGTGCTTATGCCGCTGTACAGAACACTGGTGAGACCTCACTTGGAGTATTGTGCGCAGTACTGGAGGCCATATCTCCAGAAGGATATAGATACTCTAGAGAGAGTTCAGAGAAGAGCTACTAAACTAGTACATGGATTGCAGGAAAAAACTTACCAGGAAAGGTTAAAGGACCTTAACATGTATAGCTTGGAAGAAAGAAGAGACAGAGGGGATATGATAGAAACTTTTAAATACATAAAGGGAATCAACTCGGTAAAGGAGGAGAGCATATTTAAAAGAAGAAAAACTACCACAAGAGGACACAGTTTTAAATTAGAGGGGCAAAGGTTTAAAAGTAATATGAGGAAGTATTACTTTACTGAGAGAGTAGTGGATGCATGGAATAACCTTCCTGCAGAAGTGGTAGCTGCAAATACAGTGAAGGAGTTTAAGCATGCATGGGATAGGCACAAGGCTATCCTTCATATAAGATAGGGCCAGGGACTATTCATAGGATTCAGATTCAGATATATTGGGCAGACTAGATGGGCCAAATGGTTCTTATCTGCCGACACATTCTATGTTTCTATGTTTCTATGTTAAGAAGGACTCTTGCTAAATTCTCTTTCAGTGTTGCCTTGTTTAGGCTGAAAGGACACTGCTGCCCATAAGTTGGTGCAAAATCTATGCATTTAAGGATTTATTTGAAGATTTTGTTATTTGCTTCTTTGGAACCCTGAAGCACAAGCCAAGCCAAGCCAAACTTTTTTCTTATTTATGACTTTTAAGAGCATAACTTTATATGCCCCTGACTTTGATTAAGAAATTGAAGCTGCGGGTAAAATTGAGCTGTAAGTCAGTGAGTCCACAGAGGTGCGTGACTATACATCTATCTGTCATAAAAGGATTGTTTGAAAGTTAGATTGAGAATACATTCCCAACTACTATTTACTGTTCTCATTTGTCTTTAAAATTGTAGTAGATGATGAGATTTTAGGCAGCATTTCTGGATATAATAAAATGTAAAACTGTATATTCATGTGAAATAAAACAAGCAATGTTACTTCTACTAAATATCACACATCACCCAAACTCTTATAAACCAAAAAATGTTTCTTTATTACATGAAAAAGAAGGTCCTACTCCTGTTGGTCTTGGGATGAGCAATTGATTTTAAATGATCGTTTTATTTAGTATGTTGCCTATTTGTGAGGACCTTGTTTGGTTATCAACAAACGTGAGGGCTGCTTCAAGAGCTTACTGTATATAGTGGACTTATTTAATATAAAAAAATATGCTTCATATATGGCAACAGCTATGCATACCTTACATTACTAGATGACTTGCTAATAAATTTTATAACTAAATAAAAAAAAAAAAGAAAATTCTAGGCATAGCATTAGGACATCATAGATACCAATATATAGCATGACTAATGTTTTGTTGACAAACTGCTCAAAATTTATCCCCATTATAATTTCATTACAACTCTTCTCATTGGTACATAACCAAAAGCCCATGTAAATATTATGACCATCATAAATGATAAAGATTGTCAGACACAACATATAAAGCTATTTATAAATCTATGTTGATGCATATTGCCCAAGTTTCTGCTTCAGAACTAGGTAATTATTCTTGTGATTATTTAAAAAAAAACAACAATTCAGTCTATAACAAATAATACAGTTGTCATATAAATACTGTAATATAATAAACTGTATAAATTGACTTTTTGCTTATGTATCTGTGGTAGGGTTTTTATGAAATATTTTGCTAATCAATTTAAAGTGGTTGTAAAGGCACAAGGTTTTTTTTACCTTCATGCATTGTATGCATGAAGGTAAAAACCCTTCTGTATGCAGGAGCCCCCATACTTACCTGAGCCCCCTCTCGATACACCGATATCCACGAGAGTCTTGCCTCTTTGGGGACTCACGCTCCGAATTGGCTTTTGGTAGCCATTGGCTTCCGCTGCTGTCAATCACAGCCAGGGAGCGAATCAAGAGATTGAGGGGGTGGGGCCGAACTGCAGCTCCATATGTAAATGGACACACAGAACCATGGTTCGGGAGCGTGCCAGCTTGGGGGCCCCCACAGCAAGCTGCTTGCTGTGGGGGCACCCAGCAGAAGGATGGAACCATTAGCGCCACAGAGGGACCGGAGAAGAGGAGGCTTGGGGCTGCTCTGTGCGAAACAAGTATAACATGTTTGTTTTAGTATCACTTTAACCACTTCTGGATCACCTGCCGCAGTTTTACGTCAGTAGTTTGATGTTAAATTCTGGGGTAATGACAGCAGATAGCTGCTATAACCCTGATATTTTCTTACTGGGCAGACAGTCCTTTTTCAAATAAAAGTGGTCCCATCGGCGGATTTGCCGTGGGACCACTTCATGGGTGGCGGGAGAGGTGCCCCCCCCGCAGCTTCTTGGTTATTTTCCCCGCTTACTGGGGCTTTCAGTAGCGGGAAAAACGATCCAGTACGTCCATGTCCCAGGCAGGAAGTCGAGTGAGGCTAAGATGGCTCCCACTCAACTCTATGGCCTTGAAGGACTGGAGTGACGTCATTCTTGCTAAAAAAAAATCCAGTTTTTTTTTTTTTTTTTACTTCTAAGGGTAAATTTGAGATCTTTTTGACCCAAGATCTTACATTAAAGAGGACCTGTCCTGCTTATTTCTATTACAAGGGATGTTTTCAAAATAAAAAATAAAAGGTAAAATAAATAAGTAAAAAAAAAAAATATTTAAAGCGCCCCGTCCCTCTGGGCTCACGCACAGAAACAAACGCATATTCAAGTCGCGCCCACATATGTAAACGGTGTGCAAACCACACATGTGAGGTATCACCTCGATCGTTAGAACGAGAGCAACAATTCTAGCCCTAGACCTCGTCTGTAACTCTAAACTGGTAACCTGTAGAAACTTTTAGAATGTCGCCTATGGAGATTTTTAGGTATCAATGTTTGTCGCCATTCCAAGAGTGTGCACAATTTTGAAGTATTACATGTTGGGTATCAATTTACTCGGTGTAACATTATCTTTCACATTACAGAAAAATATTGGG
The DNA here is from genome assembly GCF_965119305.1 of Pelophylax lessonae. Taxonomy (NCBI): domain Eukaryota; kingdom Metazoa; phylum Chordata; class Amphibia; order Anura; family Ranidae; genus Pelophylax; species Pelophylax lessonae. Next base: position 183,448,308 of record NC_138775.1, on the reverse strand, counting down.
CTAACTTTACTGTTTTCTTATTTTTTTAATTCAAAAAAAGTTATTTTTCCCAAAATAAATGCGTTTGTAAGACTGCTGCGCAAATACGGTGTGGCATAAAGTATTGCAACGATCTCCATTTTATTCTCTAGGGTCTCTGCTAAAAAAAAAATATATATAAAATGTTTGGGGGTTCTAAGTCATTTTCTAGTAAAAAATACTGATTTTAACTTGTAAACAACAAGTGTCAGAAATAGGCCTTGTCCTTAAGTGGTTTGTCAATAAAACGTATGGAATTCTTTTATATTGTTATGTCTCAGTGATACACTTAGGCTGCATTCACACTTAAAAAATTTAATGAAGCGTAAAACTGTACAGTTTCGCATGTGCTTACAAAACACATAAATAAATAAATAAAAAAAAACTGTTGCCCTTATGTTACCATTCAACATTAATGGCACCCCAAAAAAAACGCAAAAAAGGATGCACATTTGTTGTGTGAAAAAAATTGTGGAACAACAAGCGTTTAAAAGATGAACAAAGCTTGACACTCAAAAAGCTGCATAAGCTACTTTGCCATGTTTGCCGTATGTAGGGCAAACCACTGGAATTCTTGGACTGACCAATGTGTGCGTGGCATAAGAACATGAATGCACAAAACCCTGCCAGGAATTTTGCACATGTTCCCAAAACGTCAAATTTGAGTGCAGCCTTAGAGTGCCCTTATTTAATTTGATTATGTTATTCTAACCACTTAAGCCCCGGAAGATTTTACCCCCTTCCTGACCAGGGCCTATTTTGCGATTCGGTACTGGGTGATTTTAACGGACAATTGCGCGGTCGTGCGACGCTGTACCTAAACAAATTTGACGTCCTTTTTTTCCCCACAAACAGAGCTTTCTTTTGGTGCTATTTGATCACCTGTGCGATTTTTTTGATCATGCGCTATAAACAAAAAAAGAGCGACAATTTTGCAAAAATAACAATATTTTTCAAATTTTTATATGAAATTCCCCCCAAAAAAAATGTAAAAATCAAAATTTTTTTACATTTTTGGCCAATTTGTTTTCTGCTACATATGTTTGGTAAAAAAAATCACAATAAGCGTATTTTGATTGGTTTGCGCAAAAGTTATTGCGTTTACTAACTAAGGGAAAGATTTTTGTCATTTTTGTTGTTTCTTTTTTTTTAACGAGTAATGGCGACGATCTGCGATTTTTTTTTTTGCGGGACTGCGACATTGCAGCGGACAGATCGGACCCTTGACTGGCATTTTTGACACTTTTGGGGGTACCAGTGACATTACTACAGTAATCAGTGCTATACATATGCACTGTTACTGTAAAAATGACACTGGCAGGGAAGGGGTTAACTTTATTGGGGAAGGTGGGGTTAAGTGTGTCCCTAGGGGTGTGTTTCTAACTGTGCAGGGATGTGGCTTTACATGTAACAGCAGAGATCTACTGTCCTACATAGCAGGACCGTTAGATCTCTGCTGTTACACAGGGAAGAATGACAGGCGGCTTTGTTTACATTAGCCGTCTGCCTCACAGCGGACGATCGCGAGTGACCGGCGGACATCGGGTCCGACGGTCACACGCGCGGACTTGTTAGGGAACGAGCTGGGGCGGGAGCGCGCCTCCGGCGGCGCACACCCGCCCGCTATTGGCTCACAGGCTAGTGACGTACCCATACGTCACTTTGCCTGGCCGGGGCTGACCGCCGCAGTATATGTATTTGCGGCAGTCGGCAAGTGGTTAATTATGAGATGGTAGCAATTTAGATTTATTTATGTTTAAATAAAAAAGTATTTCACTTCACTATTCTATTTACTATTTATAAGCCTTGCTAATGATTACACTTGGAAGATATTATTTGTTTTACATATCATCTAAGAATGAATTTTATATTACAGTACATTTTGCTGACAGGCACAGAAACCTGTGGTTAAGGAAATGCAGTAATCTGCTTAGGCTAATATGTTGTCAAGATTCCTCGTCACCTTCTGTTAAAAATGTACTTTTGTTGCTGAGTTAATGGATTCTGTTTGCCACAGATATTTAGGTTTATGAAATGCCATGCTGTATATTGAAAAAAATTGAGTTTTCTGCATTTGCTTTCTAATATGCTTGCTAAAACTAAAAATACAGAAGCTGAACTAGCTCACATCCCTGAGATCAATATGTCTAAAATATGATCTGAAATAGAAACCATTGGCATCCTGGTACATTTTTTTGAAGTTCATGAAGTTGATTTACTAAAGGTAAATAGGAGGCTCGCTTTACCCAATCACCTGCAAGAAAAAATATATTAAAGCTTGCACATGATTGGATGATGGAAGTAAGAAGAGCTTTATCTCATTCACTAAGCTCTGGGGCAAATTATCTTTCAAAGTGAATAGCCTAGATGCCTTTAGTATCTGCAGTAAAATAAAGCTTGGAAGATGAACAGCAAGTAACTGATATACAGTGGGTATGGAAACAAATCCGCCCTCTTTAAATTAAACACATTTTGTTGCTTTGCTGTGTTTGAATGTGTATTGTTTTATCCAGCTGCATTTACTTAGTGCAACTTATAACATCCAATTGAAAGATATAACACCAATATATAATATTTTTTTTTTTTTTTGAACAAAGTTGAAAAAAAGGATCACCCTGTGTCAGTGTTTTGTTGAACCACCTTTTTCTTTAATCTACTAGCTTTGCGCATCTAGACTTTGCAATATTTCCCCTCTCTTCCTTTGCAGAACTGCTCAAGTTCAGTTAAATTTGATGGTGACAGTTTGTGGAGTGCAGTCTTCGGGTCCTTCCACAGATTCTCAATGGGATTTAGGTCTGGGCTCTCACTAGGCTATGCAAGGACATTCACGTTTTTCTCCTTCAATCACTGTGTGGTCATTTTTGCTCCGTGCCTTGGGTCATTGTCATGTTGAAGGATAAACCTTCTGCCCATTGACAACTTTCTGGCAGAGGACAGCAGATTTTCCTCAAGAATTTGACTGTATTTTGCCCCATCCATTTTTCCTTTTATCCTGACAAGTGCCCTAGTCCCTGCTGCAGAGAAACATCCCCATAACAGGATATCACCACCTCCATGCTTTACTGTAGGAATGGTGTTATTTGGATACTGAGCTGTTTTGGATTTCCAGTGTTCAGGCCAAATAATTCAATTTTAGTCTCATCTGACCATAACACCTTTTTCCATGTGGCCTCACAATCTTCAAGGTGTGTTTTGGTAAAGTTCAGTTGTGACTGCATGTGGCCTTTCTTGAGGAGTGGCTTTCTTCGTGCAACCCTCCCATATAAGACACATTTGTGGAGAATTTGTGATATTATTGTCACATGCACACAATGACTACTATTTGTCATAAATCCCTGCAACTGCTTTAGAGTTGCTGTAGCCCTCTTGGTAGCTTCTCTGACCAGTTTCCTCCTGGATCTTTCATCCAGATTAGAGTGACGTCCTTATCCAGGGAGGGTCTGTGTTGTACCAAATAACTTCCACTTCTTAATATTAGACTTCACTGTGCTTCTAGGTCAGGCATCACTAAATGCGGACCACATCACTCTCCCATTCGGACCGCCGTGGTCCCGCCATTTAGGAGCCTTTTCTTCCCCCTGCTGTCGCTCTGTAATCCTCACAGAGCTGACAGTGGGAGGTGGGACAGTTCTAGATAGAGGGCGGAGCTGCCCGAGGTTAAGAAGCAGGTGATTGGCTGCTAGGACAGTCCTAGCAGCCAATCACAATCTTGCAACACCCGCCTCCATCCAGACAGTGCAGCATGTCTCCCTCCGATCTGCCTGTGTAAGGTAGGACAGTGTGGTGTGGGAGATAAAGTTAAACAGGGCCAAGGACTGAATGTGAGGGGGGGTGCTGAGGATTGCAGTGATGAGGCCAAGGACATCAAAGTGGGGGGAGCTGAGGCCTTGAATATGGGAGGGACTGAGGACTGGAATGGGGGGGGGGGGGGTTGTCACTTGTATTTTAACAACTCGCTGCACAGTACTGGAAGATATAGGTGTCAATACATCTCACCTGATGATTAATAAAGCTTGCTAGATGGCCACTTCCTGTCAAGCCTTCCAATTTGCCTCTATTTAAACTGTACTCAGATTGACATTCTGTACCTGAGCAACAGGTCATGCTTCTAGCTTGTAGGCCCTCCCTTTCAATGCAACCTTGACTTCCAAATAAACCCGATTTCCAGCTTCCAGTTCCTGTGACCCCAAGAATTCCTATGACCCCAATTCCTCCAGTGGCATAATTTGTGTACAACAATGCATCACACTTTGCCACCTAACAACCTTTGCAAACCACAGACCTTATCTGGCTTGGCTGCTGAATTACTCTTTAAAATTCACAATTTCTGTTGTACGGGTTTAAATTAATAGCCTCAAAACAGAAGAAACTTCAGTCGTTGCTATCTTGGTCCCAGTCTTGGGCAAAACTGGGCATAGATGAGAACAGGAGAGAATTTCCTCCCTTTAAACCCAATAATTTGGTGTTGCTCTCTACCACCAAGTACCCTCTGAAAAATTGATCCCTAGATTTATTTGCCTATTCCCTATTCAAAGGATCATCAATCTAGTGGCAGTCAGGCTCATGCTTCCACTTACTGATTAATGGTTCATATAGTTTTCCAAATATATTATTTTAAACCAGATCAATTTTTAGGCAGGTCAGCTACTCTGCCTCCTCTAGTCCTGGTGGATGACAGTGAGGAATTTAAGATGGAGGAAACTGTGGATTCCAGGTGGCTGGCAGGATGACTTTAGTATCTGATTAAGGAGAAAAGGTTTGCACAGAAGAAAATTCTTGAAAACCATTCACTATTGTTCACACAGCTAAGTTTATCATAGCTTTTTCTAATGCATATCCTGAGAAATTAAGCCCTGGGGCATCCAGTGGCTGCCTGTAAGGAAGGATATGTAAAAATACAACTAAAAATTGTTAAGTGATCCTCTGCGCTGAAAGGTCAAACGTAAATAAATACACAATAAAATGTTTCAAATGCTGCTACTTCATAAATATAATATTGTAAACATGAAATGAATCAAAAAAACACATAGTATTTTCTGACTTAAATTTTTAGTTGCGCAGGGATGGTGCGAACATACAATAGGTTCAACTGAACCTGCACAAATACTAGTATTACAAGAAAGTATATGAACTTCACAAAATAGAAAAATGCATGCGATAAGTGCATAAAATCAATAGAATTGATAAAAGTCCATCAAAAGTCCATAAAACTTAAATACATGGAGTAGAAGGAGACTGTTCATCCATAAGGAGTATTGAGAAATGCGGGTTTATGGGGAACACACTTGTTTGCCACCACCAATGTGCCGGGAATAATATAGCTGAATTTCCCACTCACCAGACGTTGATGCCTCCCCACTTTCATGGAGCAGGCATATACAGCATAACAACAGTGCCTGCGGCGATCTGCAATTTTTATCGGGACTGCGACATTGCGGCGGACAGATCGGAACCCTAACTGACATTTTTGACACTTTTGGGGGTACCAGTAACAATACTACAGTAATCAGTGCTAAAAATATGCACTTTTACTGTAATAATGCCATTGACAGGGAAGGGGTTAACCCTGTGGGTGATCAAAGGGGTTAATGTATGCCTATATGCTTACTAACTGTGTGTGGGGAGGAGGTTCTGTGACAGGCACAGACAGATCGCAGTTTCAGCTTAGCTGAAACTGCTAATCTGTCCCTTCCTGTCTCACAGAAGATCCGCCTGCTTTGTTTACATAAGCAGGCGGATCTTCTCTCCATTACCCGAACGATTGCGGGAGGAAGGTGCCAATCGCCGCCTCTCCTCCCACGGCCCGCCTCCCGCTGTGTCTAAACATAGCGGGAGCGAGGCTTGAAACCACATGTACTCCAGTCACATAGTACTATGTGACTGGATGCAGCTGAGCCGCTCTGCCGCAGTAATATTACTGTGGGCGGTCAGCAAGAGTTTAAAGATTGTTTTTTTAGGTTACCATATGTTTTAATTGATTACAGCATATGTTTTGAAATTGATACCCTATGTCAATGTTTTAATTTTAAAGTGAAAGTTGGCCCCTGTCTGACTCTTAGAGCAATGAAGCTGAATTTATTTAGTCTCAGATAGAGCAATGTCAGTAACTAGCGTGAAGTTCTAAAATCAAACAATGCCAGCTTCCACTCAAATATCACTCAAATATATTGTTTTGTGGCAGATTCACTTTAAATTGGTTTCAAGGGCCATCATAAAATTATGATTTGGATAATTATTCCTCCTTCTATCAAATACAAAGCTTGCAAACACTCTAGTAACACATATTTAAGCCTACAGAATAGAATTCATGACTTAGTAAACCAAACAGATTTAATAAATTCTGCCTAGAATTAGATAAGAAAGAGAACAAGTCAGTGTGTTACTAATTTACCATATATTATACATTATTCTCTAAACAGCTGCTAGTATCCTGAATCCGAAACACTAGTTTATGTGCTTTAAATTGCGCAAACATCATGTTGACTTTACTAATTGGTCCCCTTGAGAGTATATTTAGTATATGTGGCCCTGAACAGCACAAGCAAATGAAGAGGCACGTGTGCCTCAACACATAGCACTACTAATTTCTTACGTAATGTCTTTAATCTACATACATAATTCTGTGCCAAGGCACAGTGTCTACATTTTTTCTTGTATGTAGGAAAGCAATGGCTTTAACAGACCTGTACACCTAAAATGACAGTTAATGAGAATAAAAACCACCACTGATATCAAACAATAATGTATATATAGATTTTACACCAAAGATTGTACATAAGGTCTGGTGAGCACTGTCTATCTTATAAATATTGTTCTACGGGATAATAGAAAGAATTAGCAGTGTTTATGTTTATGGTTACAGGTTTATGTCTTAAACACAGGGCAAAAGGGGCAGCTGCTCTGGGCCTAGTCATTGTTGTGGGGCCCAAAGCAGCGGCCCTTTGAGCCCCCCACTGCCCACACATAGATGATACGTGGATTTGGGAGGACCCAAGAAAATGTTTGCCCAGGGTCCAATCAATAATAAAGACGGCCCTGTTTATGTAAACATCATCACCATCGGTACTACCAATATCTATTTATTTAAAAGGCTACATTTGCCAGGAGAAAAACTGCCCTGATCAGTTATAATATTGTAAGGGTTGTAGGGATTCTATCAAACTTCTTTGTATAATTTTGTCAGTTGCTGATGTGTTCAAACTGACACATATTATATTGTATACTGTAGTTACTGTACATACTGTAATAACAAGGCTAAAAACATCTGATGTCCATAGGTTCAAGCCCTAGCAGTTCCTGCACTTTTGATTCAAAACATGGGAAAACAACTCCCTGTACCCTTACTAAAGCAACTGATGCCAATTTTGCCACACAAAATCTTTCCTCACTGTAGTATTAGTATAAAATGTAAGAAGCACAAATTGATACATTTTCATGTCTCATCCTAATTTCCCCCAGAATTTCCAAGTGAGTATCAAAAACATTCAGATTTATTATCATGTCTAATGAGGTCCTGTCATAAATGGCCAAGTAAGTCATAAACAGTCTGGAAAGCAGTTGAGGAATACACCATATTATAGAGTAGAATATTGACCTAGAGCTGAATTTTCATACCAAATTTAAGACTTACATTTCGATTTCATGCATTCTACAATAATTTAACCACCTTCTTAAATAGTTGCTACAGTTATGTGTAAACAGGTTACTCATCTATTTGACACCAAACATGCCTAAATTTCAAGGTCCAGCAGGCTAATAGGACTCAATACACCTCCTAAGAAAAATAGAAATCAAATCTTTATCATATTTGGAATTTAACAATTGTAATGTCACTACTATATACTGTATACAATATTGTCAAAAGTATTGGGACGTCTGCCTATACATGCATATGAACTTTAATGGCATCCCAGTCTTAGCCCATAGGGTTCAATATTGCAGACCAGTCAAGTTCCTCCACCCCAAATTTGCTCATCCATGTCTTTATGGACCTTGCTTAGTGCACTGGTGCAAATCATTTGGGGGAGGGGGAATTATGTTGTTGGACTGTTTTTCAGGGGTTGGGCCTGGCCCTTTAGTTCCAGTGAAGGAAACGCTTAAAGCATCAGCATACCAAGACATTTTGGACAATTTCATGCTCCCAACATTATGGGAACAGTTTGGAGATGGCACCTTCCTGTTCCAACATGACTACGCACCAGTGCACAAAGCAAAGTCCATAAAAACATGGATAAGCGAGTTTGGGGTAGAGGAACTTGACTGAGTCCTGACCCCAACCCGAGAGAACACCTTTGGGATGAATTAGAGTGGAGATTGCGAGCCAGGCCTTCTCATCCAACATCAATGCCTGACCTCACAAATGTGCTTCTGGAAGAATGGTCAAACATTCCCATAGGCACACTCATAAACCTTGTGGATACCCTTCCCAGAAGAGTTGAATCTGTTATAGTTGCAAAGGGCAAGTTGACTAAGCCTGGGATGCCATTAAAGTTCATGTGCTTGGTAAAAGCAGGCGTCCCAATACATTTGCCAAAATAGTATAATAATATCTTGGTTTTCAGATTGTAAAACATTTTCGTATGCAGATTTAAAAATGTACCTAGGAATGTTGGCAATTAAGCAGTATTAAACTTAGAACACAATTGTGATATATTCCAGCTTACCAATCCTTAGATGTTATGGTTACATTCAATTTTATTCATTTAGGCTTTTCTTTTTTTTTTCCTTGATGTCATCTAGTGATGCAGCCAGTAACACGCTTCTTGTCTTAGGGCATCTGCGTTCTGGATAACGTAGTAAAGCAGACACCTTTGGACGGCAGCATTGCCATTCTGGGAAGAGGGTAGTGATAGACTAGCAGATTTAGATGCACTTGACTAACAAATCGAAGCGGAACTCCAGCTAACACTTTATAAGCAGTTACAGAAAACATGTATTTTCTTTTTGGGATAAAGACTTTACATAAAAGCTGATCATTGTAAGCACCCTGTCAATGTTAAATGTCAATGTGTAAGGAAGGTATATTACTTTGGCTCATTGATTCCTTTCTGTAGAAGTTAGAGCAAGGAGCAGCCAGCTGGTGTATAATGGTAGGTCTCTGTGGTGCAACTTTGCAGGTCTTGGATTTCAGGGAGTGGAGCTCCAAACAGGGTGATGATCTGGTTTGAGAAAAACTACAAATACAGGGTTGGACAACCCTCATCAGGGCTGAAGCAGAGAGCCAATACAGGCTCATTCATTTTAACCACTTGCCAACTGCGCACAGTATATTTACTGCGGCAGTCGGCCCCGGCCAGGCAGAGTGACGTAGGTCTACGTCGCTCGCCTGTCACTCCTTCTAGAGCCAATAGCGGGCGAGCGCGCACCCGCCGAGGCGCGCGCCCGCCGAGGCTCGTTCACGGAGGAGTGCGGGAGTGTGACTGGCGGACCCGATGTCCGCCGGTCACACTACGATCGCCGGTACAGCGGGAGAAAGACAGAGCGGCTTATGTAAACAAGCCGCCTGTCAGTTCTCCCTGTGTAAAAATGAAGTAGAACCGTTGATCTTTGTTTTTACACCAATAGCAATGTCCCACTACAGTTAGAAGCACGCCCCTAGGACACACTTAACCCCTCCCTGTCCAATACAGTTAACCCCTTCCCTGCCAGTGTCATTTTTGCAGTAACAGTGCATATATATAGCACTGATTACTGCAGTAATGTCACTGGTACCCCCAAAAGTGTCAAAAATGTCAGTCAAGGGTCCGATCTGTCCGCCGCAATGTCGCAGTACCGCAAAGAAAATCGCAGATCGCCGCCATTACTCGTTAAAAAAAAAAAACAACAAAAATGACAAAAATCTTTCCCTTTGTTAGTAAACGCGATAACTTTTGCGCAAACCAATTAAAATACGCTTTTTGCGATTTTTTTTACCAAACATAGGTAGCGTAAAACAAATTGGCCGAAAATGTTAAAAAATTTTGATTTTTACATTTTTTTTGGGGGGAATTTCATATAAAAAAAAGTGAAAAATATTGTTATTTTTGCAAAAATTACGCTCTTTTTTTGTTTATAGCGCGTGATCAAAAAATCGCACAGGTGATCAAATACCACCAAAAGAAAGCTCTGTTTGTGGGAAAAAAGGACGTGAAATTCGTTTAGGTACAGTGTCGCACGACCGCGCAATTGTCCGTTAAAGTCACGCAGTAAAAAATCGCAAAAAACCCCCTGGTCTTTTAGCAGGAAAATCCTCCGGTGGTAAAGTGGTTAAAGGAGTAACCTTTATTGGCAGTCTATTTAAAATGTTTGCTACTACAGAAGACTTTAGGTGGACAGTAATGGGTTAGGAGGTTATGAGAGTTGGAGTGTCTGTATTTTTGCTCATTTGCCACTAATAACCAGTTAAGAGCTATGGTGCATTGTGTGAGACCAAGTCAACATTGTTTGTTTAGAGGCCCATATTACTATAATTTACTGGTCTGCAGGCCTGCCACTATCAAGCTACAGTAGGATTAGCCCCATGTTGGGCCATAAACAGTACATGCATTGCTCTTAAATCACTGCTTCCACTTCAGGTAAGTTAGCTATACAGACAGTGATTGGTCACTCCCCATGCCCCATCTTATCCCCATACCCCAATCTTAGGTTCATTGACTTTGGGAAGTTCCCAGTAATGCTGATGGGGATAATAGTATACTCCCGGATACTTACAACATACACTCTGACTCCTTGGGTGGGGTTAGGAAAGAGAAAAATCTGCTGCTGGAGCTGAAGCACTCATTTTATGATGAAAACTACTAAGGATACTGAAAGAGACACTATTTAAGGTCCAGTAAGTGATGCAAACTATGCACTGGACTGGAGACTAGGCAGACTCCACTAAAAGTGTAAGTTCACCTTTACAGAAAATTTGTAAGGTGAATATTCACTGCACCCCTTTCCCCATCCCCCCTGCTCTACCAGTATCCCGCAATCCCCCACTGTCAGGCACCGGGATGCCACTTCATTTGAAATCCCTGCGCCTTAATCAACTATATGTACCTCTTAGTGTGTATGGACAAGAGGTACTCTGATTGGTCAACACCGTCACATGGCGCTGACCAATCATATTCATCTAGCCTGTCCTGTCAGTGCTGCGAGTATAGGAGAGAAAGCAAGGAGGTTTTCAAATCCCCGGAAGGTGGAGCGGTGTCCTTGTGCCTGACAGCGGGGGGGGGGGGGGGGGTTTGCCGGACAGGGGTACAGTGGGACCAGGGGGATGCGGAGGGGGTCCAGTGTAGGTTCACTTTGCAGATTTTCTGTAAAAGTGAACTTACCCTTTAAGCCTTCTTTATTTTTGAAAATCTTTTTTTTTTTTTATTGTTCCTTGTGTTTGTTTTGTAATATATTTTTCTGTAAATATTTCTTCTTAAGCCTTTTTATGGGGGAGAGGATATGAGAAATGACCCTACCCAAACAATGTATTACTTTAAACCTGCAGGTAAATAAAAGAACCAGTGCTTGGCTGAAAACCCTCTTTTGTTTGGGACTTTATGGCAACTACCTAAACAAATATTCATACAAGTAAGGCCAAAAAGGTCTATTCTTAAATGTTTATTTTATATTTTATTGTACAAAACACCATAAAGTCTTCAAATATGCAAAAAATGTATCAGAAAGATTACATCACATTGAGTCATTTGCGTAGATACATATGGAATTATCAGTGGTATATGCTGAGTTGCAAGCCAGTTGTAAATTATTTCAACGCGTTTCGAAGTTTATTATGTAAAGCACTAACAAATAGGGATGAAGGCAACTCCATACCCCCTCTATGTGGATAACAATACAAAAAAATAAATAAAAGAACCAGAGCCTTGGCTAAGTGTAAGTATGGGTTTGATAATAAAGTTGGCAGTGCCTCCACCAAGGACAGGGCCTCTGTGAACAAAGGATATTCCCTTACTGAGAAATTAAACAATAATCTAAACAAAAGAATTGGAAGCAACAGAACTACTGCAATCAGCATATAACATTAGCCATAGCTATATAGAGATGTACACCAGTGTAGGACATTTTTCTTTTCTTTTTTCATTAAAAAAAAAACACTATTTAAAGATTGTTTCACTGATTTTCTAAATGCTCTAGCTAGATTTAAAAGAGAAGTGTTGAATTTGACAAAAAAGAAACACTCATACTCACTATGTAGAGCCATCATCGACCTGATGCTGCATCTGTCCTCACTGCCTCTACACCAAGAAACTGAGCAATCAAAGACCACTGATCACTCAGTTCTCAAGTCTGCTTTAAGCACAGAGCAGTGACTATCAGTTCTGATCAGCTCCGTTCCTCCAGTGCTTACTGGAGTGCCGGACAGCTGAGGACCTGGGAGCAGCTAGCTCAAGGTCTCTTCATCAGGAGTGTGAAGCAAGAAGGTATAAGTCAGCTCAAGGAGAGAGACCAGCGTGGAAAACGGGGATGAGAGGGGCGTCGGACAAACCTGGCCTGCCCTCTGGTTGTCCCCTTGGCCTAGATGGGTTCCCTTGACACAGGCCCAGGATAGACGTTCTTCCGACACCCCTTTCATCCCCCTTTTACATGCTGGTCTCGCTCCTTGAGCTGACTTATACCTTCTTGCATCACACTCCTGATGGAATGTTTATAATGATTTTATAATAAATGTAAAATTATTATGTACTTTATGTATTATTTCTGAAAAAGTGATCTTCCTCATTTAAAGTCCCACGACCATTATAGTTTTGTATATATGTACATTAGGGATGGAGGCATGTCACTGTGGATGCTGCAGGGTCACAATCTTTTTTTTTGTATTCCTTTTTTAGTTTGGAGCCCAAAACAGATACCATATTCTGCATATGAACTTACAAATGATTTCTACAAATGCAATGATATATTATCATGGGGCAATGGGGCAGACTCAATGCACAGTTTTTGTTTTGTTTTTACTGTCGTCTAAAAACTTTTGACCATTTTAGCACGTCATAACTGCAGGCTGAAATGTTACATGATTTCTTTAAAATAATGGGTTATTAATTGGTTTGTGAATATATTTTTTGTAAATATTTTTAACAGAACTAAAGTTTTCCTTTATGTTCTAAAAATTAACATCTTTAAAGTGATTGCAAACCCTCACTGTGTAATACAACTCATTCAGTTTAAAATAGAAATGAAAGGCAAAACATTTGTGTATAGATATAAAAAAATGTGCTTTTTTTATAAGAGATCACGCCACCTCTGTTCTAGCATAAGAGCTAAGGGAGGAAAAAGAGCAGCACACTGATCTTCCCAGTGAAAAGCTAGAGAACTGCTTAGTGTGGTCAGTATTTAATAGAAAAGCAGAGGGACTAGCAGGGACACCACGGATTCCACACAAAGGAAGCAATACAAAGAAAAAAGGATACTTTCCTATACAAGTACATGGTATAACCATTTACCCATATTTAACCACTTGCCGACTGCCTAACGCCGATCTACGTCGGCAGTCAGCCCCTCACAGGCAAAGTGACGTAGGGCTACGTCACTAGCTTGTGAGGGTCTAGGGAGCGAGCGCGCGCCCCCGGAGGCGCGCTCCCGCGTGGTCACGGACCCCCCCCGCGCGTGTGACCAGCGGACCCGATGTCCGCCGGTCACTCGGCGATCGGCGGGGGAGAGGGAGAATGTCAGGCAGCTTGTGTAAACAAGCCACCTGTCATTCTCCTCGCTGTAAAGACACTGATCACACGGATCTAGTATGTAGATCCGTTGATCAGTGTCCTTACAGCTCAAGCCACAGCCAATCACAGTAGAAAGCACGCCCCTAGGGATACACACAGCCCCTCCCTCCCAAATAAAGTTAACCCCTTCACTACCAGTGTATTTTTACAGTAACAGTGCATATGTATAGCACTGATTACTGTAGAAATGTCACTGGTAACCCCAAAAGTGTCACAAATGTCAGTCAAGGGTCCGATCTGTCCGCCCCAATGTCGCAGTACCACAAAAAAAATCGCAGATCGCCGCCATTACGCGTTAAAAAAAAAAACAACAAAAATGACAAAAATCTTTCCCTTTGTTAGTAAACGCGATAACTTTTGCGCAAACCAATCAAAATACGCTTTTTGCAATTTTTTTTACCAAACATAGGTAGCATAAAACAAATTGGCCGAAAATGTTAAAAAATTTTGATTTTTACATTTTTTTGGGGGGGAATTTCATATAAAAGAATGTGAAAAATATTGCTATTTTTGCAAAATTGACGCTCTTTTTTTGTTTATAGCGCGTGATCAAAAAATTGCACAGGTGATCAAATACCACCAAAAGAAAGATCTGTTTGTGGGAAAAAAAGGACGCCAAATTTGTTTAGGTACAGCGTTGCATGACCGCGCAATTGTCCGTTAAAGTCACGCAGTGCCGAATCGCAAAATACCCCCTGGTCGGAATGGGGGTAAAATCTTCCGGGGCTTAAGTGGTTAATAATCCACCTGAGGCCTTGTGGGTCCTTTTGGTATTATTTATTGAGGATGTAGTATTTATAAATGACCACTAGATGTCCCCATCAGTGTGTCCTTGTCCTAACGTCTGATTATCATGTGAGCAGCGTCCTGTTATTTAATGATTGTGGTGACTGATTGACTCTACCCCTGCTGACGAAGTCCCGCTGGACGTAACGCCACGTACGGGAGGTGGAGCCGCATCTGACGTCACCCGCTGCTGCTGTATCGAGCGTGTGAGGCTGGCTGCGGTCATGCAGAGCCCGCAACGCTGATGTTTTTTATTGATATGCCTGCTGTTTACCCTTCATATTGTAAGTGCATTTTCATTTATTAAAGCTTTAATACTTACAGTCTACACTTAGAGGTCCTGCTTCTCTCTTTTTTCACATATACTTCACGGAGCCTCTGTGAATACCATTTCCTGGGGCAAATGGTATATTGGTATATGATTCCTGCCTGGTCCTTAGTACATGTCTGCTTATCTGAAGTCTGCTGATTGGTGTTGATACACACAGTGCCATCTTAAGAGCATTAAAGGGCCCCAGGCAATGCAGTGCCCTGGGGCCCCGCCTGCACAATCACCCATGAGAATAAAAATGCAAAGCTATATTTGTTGGTACAGCAGTGCCGGGCTAAAGACAGTTTCCAAGTTCAGCGGCTGGGTCCAGTGAACACACACACATGGATGGGAGTCAGACTCCACTGTCCTATGTGGGCCTGTTCCTGTGGAGGAGGACAGCCATTCTTGCAGTTTTGGGCTCCCCCCTCCATGGCCCAAGTGGCCTGACAGCAGCCGACAGGCTCTTGCCACCTGCTAAGTTCGGCGGTGGGATAAACACAGGAATCGGGACTAATGCTTGGTTGGGGCTGGGTCACTGGGCAGGTGGGGCCCCCGGGCAACTGCCCAGCGTGCCCATTCGGTAAGATGGCCCTGGATACACATAGCAAATTTTGGCCTTCTGGTAAAACAGGGGTCAAAATATGAGGTGAGGGCATATGTGTGCATTTTGGTGGAGGGAGATCGCTGTGTGGAGTCGTTGTCTCCTACTTCCGTTTTCAACACCGAGTGGAACTAAGGACTATTCTCACTTATATTTTGGGACTTGCTTCTTTATGCATCATTAGGATTTGCGCTGCATCAGTTTGTTTGTCATTTTATTCTGGGATTTCTGCTGTGTGTCCCGGATCGGTGTTCAGTCAGCATTTCCATCTACCTTTAGTTTCATCTACCTGTTTGCGCTGATTGTTTTTTGTTTAAGTAGATGGTATAGCAGGCACTTATCAGGAATATGAAATGTTGGGTTTACATATTCTATAAATATGACCGTAACTATATTTCTAAAAGCTTTTTTACCTAAATACATTTGGAATTCATGTTCAATAATCCTTTAACTGCTTCTAGTCTAAAGTCCTTCTAAAAATAGCAGGAGACATAATAAAATGTCCTGGTATTTAATCCATTATGTTTTTTTTTTTTTTGCTAGTTCAGTGACATTACATTTATACCGATTACAGTATTTTAGCTCTTGATGGCCATAGTTAAATAAAAGGTCAGATGTATCTCAATACATCATCTGAGTTTCAAGTTTTCTTTTTCTTCAGCTGGTCCCTAGCAGAGCCCTAGGTAATGTTTAAGATCTAATATCTCTTAGAATCTATCTTCTGCTTGGAAAGGTCAGATCGCTCCAAGCAATGGCAACAACCATTAAGCAAACAAGGCCCGACTTTGTATATTTATTTGCATATTGCAGTTTCCAGTGCCATCTAAAGCTGCCATGGAAAAAATACTATCCCGTTGGCGTTATTTTTGCACTGTCATAAGCATTTAAGTCTTTACGATATTCTTGATATTTAACAATACGTAGCGCATGTTTAGCAGAAAGCTATACGAACATTGATGTCAAGTCCATTAATCATCTGTAAAAAAAAATGTTAAGGCCAGCATGTCAGGCAAGGATTACTTGTGCCTTGTTCTATAAAATCTATTCAAACAACTGACCGATTAGGTCAGCTTGTCCTCCTGCCTTGGGATTTCTAAGAGAGGTTGGCACTTACAACTCTAATCCTTAAAATACTGCAGGCTGTGTGTAGATATATGATTGGAGACTATGGGCAGCAGCGATGTAGAGTTTAGCTTGCAGCTGTCACTATAACAGGTTCACAGAGAAAAAAAAAATCAATATAAAAATACATGTTCTGCAAAGAAAACATGTCCATCATAAAGGAAACATTTCCCAGCAGTTTAAAGGTGCCTGACATCCCCATAATTGAATATCACCAATTTCTTTGCAAGCGATATCACCAGGTAAAGCGTGCATGACTTATTTGTCTATAGAGAGAGAGTGAGCTATTTTAATCGGGAATACTTCTCTGTGCTTTACATCCCAGGATACTTCATGTCTCAGCAAGGGAGAAAAATAAAAATGAACACTGCTAGGCCATGAGCTGTAATAAACATGCATAAAACAAGCTTAAAGTAAAACTGTGCTTTGGTTAATGCCCCCCCCCCCCCACACCCCATATGTATTTTACTTGCCTAAGCTCTGCTCCCCCTATTGCACCTTTCACCTATCGAAGTGACTTAAAGAAGACCTGTGCAAGCCTTTGCTGCTAAATCTTTTTTTTTTGCACACGTTAAATGCACATTTTAGGTATGAAGGTTAGTTAAAAAATCCCTAAATATCATATACAGTATTTTCTGAAAGCAGAGACCCTGGACAATAAAATGTGGTAGTTCCAATTTTTTAGGTCACACAATATTAACACAAGGATTTATCAAATGCATAATTTTAGTAAAAAGTACACTAAAGTTAATTTTAGTAAACACAAGCAAAATTTAATAGCATTTTTTGTTAAAATATTAAAGATAAGGTTGCAAAAGAGACACCCAACTCTTTAAGCCTTAAAATTGCATGTACGTGTGAAACAGAAGTACATTTGATACCCAAAATAATCCACAGGCATTGCTTTAAAAAGCACTTACAGGTCATCAGTTTAGAGTCAATTGTGAATAATGGCCCTAGAAGTATTGCTTTTAATCCAGCAAATACGGCAACATAAAACATGCATTTTCAAACTTGCTGTTTGTAACAGTAGAACTTTAGTTCCACTTTAAGGGCTCAATTACATATGCTGCGACTTTAACTTCAACATGCTTTTTTATATGTTTTTGATGCTTCTATACAGGGCTTTTTTTCTCAAAGAATAAGTACAGGAACTCTCTCTTTCTGAGTCACTCATTTTCTCCCCTATCCACCTCCAAGGACCGTTCCTTGGTTCCACTCCTTGCCCAGCTCCCAGTACTGCTCTTTATAGAGAATACAGAACCAAGTCTAACTTTTTTGTGGTAAGTAATTTGTATGGAATTTGTTAATGATAACAAGAAAAGCAGTAAAATAGATCCCCTGCAACCAGCAACAATAATAGACCCTCCATCAGTAAGAGATTCTCCCCTCCAAAAAATAAAAATGAAAAAGGACCATCCTAAACAAAAAATCCCCCAGAACAACAATAGCCCCCCGGCAGCAACAACAAATCTCCCCACAGGCAGCATTAACAGACCCCTCCCTCAACATAGATCTCTCCTAGCATAAACTGACCCCCAGAAACATAAGACCCATCCCCACCAACAATAGATCCTGCACCAATAAAAATAGAATTCCAAAGCAGCAACAGACCCCCCTCCCGTCGTGCAAAAATGGATCCCCTCCAGCTACAATAGATCCCCAGCAGCCAGCATCAATAGATCCTTCAGAACACCCCAGCACTCCTTGCATACATTCAGTCAGGTGCAAAAAAGGTGCAGGAACTCAACCACGACTCTCCCCAAACTGGTCAAAATTTCACTAACAGTAAGAGGGTCTTAAAGGGGAATCAAATACCAGGAGTGCATTATGTACAGAAAACAGAGTTTGGTGGGGTTACACACAGAGTGCAGAGTTCAGGGGTGTGCTATGCGCAGAGTTCGGGAGTGTGCTACGTATACAGTGCAGGGCTCAGGGGTGCGCTGCACACAGAGTGCCGAGTTAAGTCTTTTTGCAAAGCTGCTTAGCTCGGCATTCCCCATCCACATCTCACTTTTACCCCTCTTCTTCTCTAATAGTTCCCCTCACACTGTAGGTGGCTTTGCCTCTCTCACTTGCAGGGAGATCATCCAGCCTATCCTTTGTCCCCATACTGCATTTGGAAAACACAGGAAGTGATGAGCAGGGAGCAGAGGGCCTGAGCCAAAGGTGGTGGAACAGAGTTCCACCAAGTTCCAGCTGAAAAAAGCCCTGCTTCTATAGTGCTTTTTGAAGCTTTAATGAAGCTTGGCAAATGCCCTGTGTGTGTTGATTTTTTTGCATTTGTTAAATGCACATTTTAGGTATGAAGGTTAGTTAAAAAAAATCCCTAAATATTATATACAGTTTTTTTCTGAAAGCAGAGATCCTGGGCAATAAAATGTGGTAGTTCCAATTTGTTTAATGTTTCTCAATATTAACGCAAGCATTTATCAAATGCATAGTTTTAGTAAAAAGTCCACTGAAGTTAATTTTAGTAAACACAAGCAAAATATATTAGCAATTTTTGTTAAAATGTTAAAGATAAAGTTGCAAAATAGGCACCCGACATGTCAAGCCTTAAAATTGCACGTTTGTGTGAAAAAGAAGCACATTTCATATCCAAAATGATCCACAGGCATTGCTTTAAAAAGCACTTACAAGTCATCAGTTTAGAGTCAATTGTGAATAATGGCCCTAGAAGTATTGCTTTTAGTCCAGCATGTATGGCATTATAAAACATACATTTTCAAACTTGCTGTTTGTAACAGCGGAACTTTAGTTCCACTTTAACCACTTCAGCCCCGGAAGGTTTTACCCCCTCAATGACCAGGCCATTTTTTGTGATTCGGCACTGCGTTGCTTCAACTGACAATTGCGCAGTTGTGCGATGCCATACCCAAATACAATTGATGTCCTTATTTTTCCACAAATAGAGCTTTCTTTTGGTGGTATTTGATCACCTCTGCGTTTTTTTATGTTTTTTGCTCTATAAACAAAAAAAGAGTCAATTTTGAAAAAAACACTAATATTTTCTACTTTCTGCTATAAAACATTCCCAAATAAATGTAAAAAATCTAATTTTTTTTTATCAGTTTAGGCCAATTTGTATTCTGCTACATATTTTTGGTTAAAAAAAATCCCAAAAAGCGTATAATTGGTTTGTGCAAAAGTTATAGTATTTACATACTATGGGATAGATTTATGGACTTTTTATTTTTTTAACTTTTTGTAATAGTAATGGCGGTGATCAGCAACTTTTATTGGGACTGCGACATTGCGGCGGGCAAATTTGACACTAAGGGCCGGATTTAAAGAAACTGCAGCTTCAAACATCTATGACGTGTTTCAGTTTCGCCGCGTTCAAATCAATTAACTGGCGCTGCGGCGAATTGGCGAGTAAAACAGCAATAATGAATTCCGCCGTCAGCGGGATTCACTTACGATCGCGGCTTCGCCAATTCGCAAACTTATGTCTTCGTGCTTATAGCAGTTTCACATAGCGATGTGGGCTAGTGGATTAGTGCACACATCACATGTCTGTAATTCATCTCCCTCTGCTGTAGGTTCGAGGCTTACCATCTCCACCTACTTTTTTTATTTTCTTTTTTTGTTTATATTGCTAAAATGTAACGGATTACATCATATATATTGCTAAATAATGTTACACTCAGAAGCGCTTGCAAGCTTACACCATTTTAAGTGTTTTTTTGATCTTGTCTGTGTGTCGAATCGATCTTATGAAGGAAAGTACCAAAGGCAAGTGACCAAACCCCTACCCTACTTCAGGGCAAGATGAAACCTCACAATTTTACCATGGTCTTCTTCCCACATTCCATACAATGTTTAGTTCTTTAGCTATATGTGCTTTTTAGCCTTAACACACTCCTTTTTTTCCACCATACAGCTTTATTCTGCACAATAGCTAAGTGCTTTGCAACTTCACTGCAGTTCACAACGTCATGGGTTCAAATCACATCACTACACTTGGGTTCTCTTTTCACTCTCATTTTTTTAAACAGTTTTTTTAAACTATCTTGAATTTGGGGGGGGAGGGGGGTGTCCTACCCAAATTTCAAGCACATCAATGGAAACAACACAATTTTGATTTTATGAGTGTGGTCCTAGTTTTATCAAGATGCAATTCTTTACATATTTACCATGGTTCTTACAATTTCTTGACCAATAAACATAGGTGTCTGATATTGGACTCTCTCCATATTTCAACAACACAGACCCTCATAGTCCAACACTACATTTGCCTCACACCTCAACACAACACTGTCACATCCCTACTCTACATTACAACCCCTCACATCACCAGTACAAGCAGCATGCAAAGTGCAAAACTCCGGCCTTGGCAGCTTAATGGGCCATACACTAACAATTTGTCTAGACTTTTTCCTGTAGACTTAACCAAACCATATAATATAAGCTCAAACCTCAACACTTTCAATTTGGATGCAATCAGGCAGGCCCTTGCACTACATAGAAAATGTCAATCGGAAGGATAAAGTCTTCTCTAAATCTTACAGTGTGGATGGCCCTTTTGTCTGTAGGCACCCACACAAAACAAAAAAAACACATGTTCAATTCTAATGTATTTATTTATTTGAGAATGACAGCAGAAGGAGAGGGATGCAGCAAAAGAATATTGTCACTCTCCAGTCCGTGTGCCTTTACAGCGCCAGACCACGATCTTTGCTCCATGGCTACGGGATTCTGATGTCTTCCACAACTTCCGGCAGAGTTCAGAATCCATTCTGCACCTCTACCAGCTCATAGGGGACAGGCATGGCAAGGTTGCTGGGCAGCTTCCAAGCCACTTTCGAAGTTCCAGGGTGTTCATGTTGGTCATTGGCCATGTGCCTTACCAAATATCCACTGACCACAAAAGAAAATGAGTGGAGTCCATCAAGGTGGGTTTCTACCACCTACACCCGCAAGCAGTACCACTCCTGGAAAAATAAAACAAAGGATAAGACATTTCATAATGAAAATCACATCTTAATGCCTGTTTGCTTCATTCTGAACTTCATTTAATTTCGACATCACGAGTGAAATAACACATTTTATGCCAACTTACACAAACCAGAAATCATTAATGTAAACATTTGAATACACACCTGTGACGCCAGACAGCCCATCACCACAGGCTTCCCATGGTACGTGCCATGATTCCAAGATGTTGATGTTCTGGAAAATTACAACACCATAAGATACCAAGCAGCCGTTCATGTTATCAATAACTACACAGGTGGCATAGACACAAATAAACACCTGCCAGCTCTTCTCAGCCCTTTACACTATTCACAATACCAACATGTTTATGGTTAGAGGTGCATGTTTTTGCTCAAGTAACACAATTTTACCAATGTTGACTACACTTTATCTACAATGGCAAGTGTCATTGGCAGATGATAATCACCCTCTGTCTCCCTGTGAGTGGCACCTCTGCTAACTAGCTAATTAATACACATGCCCTATCTTGACCGGTTACAGTACTTACATGTAAAGTGGCTAGCAACCAGGGTATTCCGGGTGGCCATACCGGCAGCGGTGCTCCGCCGCCTGGGGGCCGCCGGCTGACGGACCTCTGGCTCCCTCTCCTCCGTCAGCTCCCAAGAATCATCCCGGGCAACGCACATGTTGTGCAACACGCAGCACGCCAGGATGATCTTGGAAGCCTTTGTAGGAGAGTACAGGAGTTCACCCCCAGGCCGGGCCAAGCAGAGAAACCGGGACTTGAGAAGACCTATGGTCAACTCAATGATACTCCGGCTTCTCCGCAAGGCCCTGTTGTAATTCCTCTCTGCTGGGCCCTGGGGGTACCTGATTGGAGCCATCAGCCACGTCAGCTGCGGGTAACCAGCATCCCCTGAAAAATAAGAAAAATATACATTAGTTATTCATATCATGTGACTTTAGATGACTCCTCAAAATGGGAGACAATTAGGCATTTTACTAAACAACCTGCTCGTCTGTTTGCAAAAAATCATATGAAACATCTCAACTCTGTCTAACTGCCTAAATCACTAATACAAATGGGAAAAAGGACACACAAAGTGGTGGGTTTCTCTTGCAAGTTCCAACTTGGCCCCTATTTTGTTCCTATTACATTAGCCTAGGTCTTACTTCTGGAATATATCTGCAACTAGAGTGAGGAAACCAATATTGACTCACTTATGCAAAGTACTTTGGGGATATGGCAATACCATTGGAATCATTTGTAGGTTTTCTTTGGGTGGCTAGAGGACACCATTTACACATTGGTTAACCACCTTCATTGGACTCAAAGACAACTTTGCAAATCTTTCTTTTGTGAGCTGCTAAGCTGCTGATCTGGTTGTGTGTGAACAGCCTGACAACTCCTAACACATCCATTTTAGGTAGGCTTTGCTTAAATCAGGGTGTACACCGATGTAGCTTATTCCTATGTCTATGTAATCTTACAGTTTATGTTGTTAAGACAAAATACTTTACCAATAAGCCACCCTTCGGGCATTTGTCCACTTTCAAACACCTCGTACAGAGTACTTGTTCTTAACATACTGGAATCATGGCACGACCCTGGGTGACCAGTGTTGACACTCATGATGCGCTGTTTGGCGTCACACACTAATTGGACGTTCACGGAGTGGTACTGCTTGCGGTTCCGGTATTCACTTTCGTGGCTCCTTGGGGGCCTAATGGCTATGTGGGTGCCATCGATTGCCCCTAGGATTTGCGGCATGTGTGCCCGCCGGTAGAAACCCAACTTGACTTCATTCCACTCATTTTCATTCTGTGGCCAGTGGATAAAATTGGGCACTATATCCACTATGGCATTAATGACCAACATGAACACCCTTGAAACTGTGGGCTGGCTAATGCCCATGATACTTCCCGAAGTGGCTTGGAAGCTGCCACGCCCTAAAATATACAAAGTGGCCAGCAATCTGGCCATGCCGGGCACCGCATGGCCGCGCTGTGTGTCCGGGTCAATTTTCTCTGCTATGAGCTGGTAGAGGTGTAGAATAGTTCCTCGCTCGAGCCGGAACTTCCTCCTGACATCAGAATCCCGCAGCTTGTCCAAATAGATCCTTGGAGCAAAAATGCGTGGCTGGCGAGGTAAGGGCACACGGACTGGAGGTGCTGCTGCTGGAGGTGCTGCTGCTGCTGCTGCAGCTTCCCCACCTTCTGCTGCCTCCTGTGCCAGGGCCTCCTCAAACAAGGCACCGATAAATGCCAGCATTGCACCATCTAATGCGTCTGGGATATCGTCCTCCATTTTGAACGCGCAAATTCGCGAATGCGCAGATATATATAGAAACGGCCGCTAATTATCACACCTGTGAGCCAGCTATAAAAGGAGCACATGGCCAATATGGCTGCTGGATGTTATAGATCGATGTTTCTTATGTGCTAGCAAGACCCTGTGACCCACAACCTACATTATCTGGAGGTAAGACAATTGTATCTCTCTCTCCCAAAAAAAAGGAAGGAGAGAATTTGTACTTATCTTGGGTGTGCTTAAGTTGTCTATGGTGAATCCCCTCCAACCCACAATAGCTTGGGAACCCCTCAAGTGTCTTTTAATCATTGGCAGTTGGCCCCATGTGCATGTGGTTTGGACATGTGTTTTCTCATGTTTGTTAAAGGTGTGCAGTCTAGATTTGGCATCTAAACCTGCCCCCTTACCTTCCCAGCTTCCAAAGACACCATTTTTGCTTTCCTGATAACTGTAATTTATTATGTGCACGTATGTAGGTCATGCGATTTCTCATGTATGTTTAATGTTTGCAGCCTCCTTTTGCCTATAAAGGATTACACCACCCCCCCTCCACCAAGTCTGTTTGTGCCATTAGGTAAGTGTTTGGAGGGCCTTGTGTGATTTGTACCCATATGCGTTTTCTTATGTGTTTTTTTTTTTACATTTCTTTGCAGCCTCTTCTGCTCTTTGCCACCACCACCACCACCACCACTGTGTTTGTGCCATTAGGTAAGTGTTTGGAGGGCCTCGTGTGATTTGTACCCATATGCGTTTTCTTATGTGTTTTTTTTTTCCATTTCTTTGCAGCCTCTTCTGCTCTTTGCCACCACCACCACCACCACCACTGTGTTTGTGCCATTAGGTAAGTGTTTGGAGGGCCTCGTGTGATTTGTACCCATATGCGTTTTCTTATGTGTTTTTTTTTTACATTTCTTTGCAGCCTCTTCTGCTCTTTGCCACCACCACCACCACCACCACTGTGTTTGTGCCATTAGGTAAGTGTTTGGAGGGCCTCGTGTGATTTGTACCCCTATGCGTTTTCTTATGTGTTTTTTTTTTTCCATTTCTTTGCAGCCTCTTCTGCTCTTTGCCACCACCACCACCACCACCACCACCACCACTGTGTTTGTGCCATTAGGTAAGTGTTTGGAGGGCCTCGTGTGATTTGTACCCATATGCGTTTTCTTATGTGTTTTTTTTTTTACATTTCTTTGCAGCCTCTTCTGCTCTTTGCCACCACCACCACCACCACCACTGTGTTTGTGCCATTAGGTAAGTGTTTGGAGGGCCTCGTGTGATTTGTACCCATATGCGTTTTCTTATGTGTTTTTTTTTTTCCATTTCTTTGCAGCCTCTTCTGCTCTTTGCCACCACCACCACCACCACCACCACCACCACTGTGTTTGTGCCATTAGGTAAGTGTTTGGAGGGCCTCGTGTGATTTGTACCCATATGCGTTTTCTTATGTGTTTTTTTTTCCATTTCTTTGCAACCTCTTCTGCTTTTTTTGCCACCACCACCACCACCGTGTTTGTGCCATTAGGTAAGTGTTTGGAGGGCCTCGTGTGATTTGTACCCATATGCGTTTTCTTATGTTTTTTTTTTCCTTTTCTTTGCAGCCTCTTCTGCTCTTTGCCCACTACTACCACCACCACCACCACCAAGTCTGTTTGTGCCATTAGGTAAGTGTGTTCTGTAACTGTTCACTAATTATACTGTATATGAAGAGCAATCTGCAAATCCTGTTTTTTCTGTTTTCTCTTTTGTCATTTCAGATTTAGGAGTTTGGGGCTCTTTGCTGCTGCTGGACAGCCAGATTCTCTGCCCACCTCGTGCTCCCATGGCCCCACCCACTGGAAGGATGAGAAGGGGCAGGGTGGCCAGGGGGGCAGGGGGGGCAGGGGGGGCAGGGTGGGCAGATCGTCTGGCTCTGGTGTGAGGGAGGCTCCAGCTGTATCCATGAGGGAGTCCACCATCCCCATCCCGGAGGAGGAAGCCGGGGGAGGTGTTAACACACCAAGTGGACAAGCTGGCTCTTCTGACAGTAGTCCTGGAGCGGGTCCGTCCACCAGAGTCAGCTTGTCCACATTACCCCGGCTTCCCCGTTTCACCCACAATCAGTGCTGTGCCCTGGTCCACGCCTATATGGCCAGATATCAGGCGATACATGGGACCAGGGCCGCGTCTTACTCAGTAACAGAGAAGAACAGATTGTGGGATGAAATCCGGGATGCTGTAAATGCACTGGGTGAAGCACCTCGCCACCGTGACAGTGTGCGGAAGAAGGTCAACGACATCTGTGGGTCCGTTCGGAAGAAGCTAATTGCATGGGCTGCGGAGGGTCTTTATGACCGTCAAGGTCGGCTGGATGAACGTGCACGAAGTTCTCTCTGGGATTATCAATTACCTTTCTTGAACATCATAGGACCCGATACCATCTTTCCCAGAGAGGACTTAGATTCGGATGCTTTGCACCGAGGTAGGATATTATCTTGGATGTCAATTGTGTGAGTTGTTTGGAAAAGATTAACTACTATCCTATGTGTGACATTAAGAGAATGTGATACTTGCCCTTCCAATTGTCCTTTTTTTGTTTTCCCCAACCTGCAATTTGTTCATCTGTAGCACGGATCTCAGCCCCTCCACAGCCCATGCAGCTTGGCGAACCAGACGGACTCACAGGTGTTGACATCAGTGCTGACCCTCCTCCTGGTAGGTCCAATATCATACTGTGCCAAACAATGTAGATGTTTTTTTTTTCCAAGATAGCTCATATTGCTATGTCCTTTACAGAAGATCCGCAGCAGGGAACACACCCAGTGCAGCTAGGCCTGGAGGAAGGTGTTGGTATGTCTAGTCAAATAATGTTTTTTTGAATCTTATTAACCCCATTAACACACATGTTTTTTCTTAGGAAAGAGTGTTGCCTTTTAGATGTTTACCCTGCAAAACACAGTTGACAGCATTAATGGGTGCCGTCATTAGTAGGCAGACCAAGCCTTCTTAACCTTTGGGAGGGTTTAGCAAGTGTCCTATGAGCCCAGGAAAGCACTTTTGAATGTTTGGCCTCAATGCTTCATTCATGAAGCTAGGAGGGCAATCTGGCCATAATCATTACTGACTAAGGTTATGTACTAAACATGTTTTTTTTTTTTTGTTTTTAAAAGAACATCAGGCCCCTCTTGACGTTGCAGCTGGAGTTGGATCAGGAGCTGGCGACGATTCTGCATCCAGTGCTGTGGTATGTGATATAAGGGAACAAGGTGCACATGTAACATTTCAATGGTAGCATTGATTTTGGACTAGATGTGGCTTACATTGTGTGTGTTAAATTAGTGCTATGACATTCTGACGATGCACCAGCACAACAAGAGTTCTATCTTGAACATCAGGGAATTATGTTATAATTTGGTGTGCCACTAATGTTCCAAAAACATCCAGGATCTTTAAAGTCCGGCCCGTCTTTGATTTTCCAGGTCCAAATTCATGGGTATCGTTTGGTTGGGTTGTCCTGTAGCCGATTGATGGCAAGATTTTAGACAACATACGTAGATGTATAAAGTCATTGGTGTAGTAACAGATTTACCAAAAGCATAAACAACCTACCACACCAGGGTTAATTGGGAACACCTTCATGTTGAATCTTTTTTGCCTTTGTCATATTAGTCATACCAATATAATATGTACCCATTATCAGAAGTGTTGCTAGCTTGGATAATCTTACAATGAACAAGTACTCATTAGAAGCACATCAAACTTTTCAACGTTCTGCTTGGGGTGTTAAGTTGTCAAACTAATCTGAAATATTTAGGCATGATGTTTGATAATGATTTGGTCTATTTCTTCTGCTTTCAGGTAGCCTTAGATGCAGAGGGATTGTCACCTACCCAACTTCGTCCATCTATGCTGGATGTAGCCGAGAGGCTGCTTGATGAGTATCAGGTCCAAAATGAGTTAAGGAGGCGTACTCAGCAATCTACTGAGGCAGTACGTCTGCTCGGGCTCATACAGGAATCTGTAGCAACAATGGTACAGGTTCACCAGGATATGTTACAGGTTCAACAGGATATGCGTAACAGCTTGGTAAGTTTAGCAGACCAGCATCAACGGGATCGGCAAAGTGTTGACACTCAGGTGCTGGCCACACGCCAATGCCTGTTTGGATCTGAAGATGCCCCATTGGCAGAGCCCTCCCAAACATCTCACTCACCTGCCACTGCAGGTTGTGGTAGTGGGAGGGTAATGCCAGTGTTGGCCACTTGTCAGGCAGCTGGGGATGGGACAATTCCTCCTGTAGCCACTCCTAGCACTTCACACTCCGTTCGGACTCCCACACCCCTCAATGAGCAATCCTCCTGCACAACCTCAATGCGCACTGGTTCCACAGTACCCCTTCCACCTGACTACATTCCCTCCACACCTTTATCACTTCACTCCTCCCCAGGCCGTTCTTCTTTTTTGTCACCAATGCGACATGTCGTTTGCCCCCGCACCGTGGACCACAACAAACAATCAACCACCACTCCCCACACATCTTCACAACCCTTGCACCACCAGCAGCATCAAATAGCCTTGGAGCAGCAACGATCCCATCTCATGGTAATGGCACACGTTGCCCAAATGCTTAGGCTGACCCCAGAGCAGATGACACTATTGGCAGAACATCTTCTGTCTGGGACATTTCCAACGTTCAACACCCTGCATCATCAGCAGCCTCAGACAGAAGATATGATCCTAATGGGCCACTTGAGCACAACTCTACAGTTAACCCCAGACCAGATGGAACTATTGGCCCACCATTTGATGGCAGGAAACTTAACAGTGCTCACCACACTGCTTCAGGCACGACCACCAACTTGATTTTTTGTTTTTTTGTTTAATTTGGTTTAGTTTTGTTAATGATTTACATTGGCCAATTTGTTGGGCCATTTTTTTTTTTTAATTTGAGGGTGGCACAATATGATTTATTATAGTGCTTCTTTTGGGGATGAAATAAAATTTTATGCAAAATGATTAGTTTGTGTTTGCTCTTTGGTTTTTTAGGAGTGTTGGTGGCCAAGTAATGGCCCTGGTTAATGTAGGCATTTATACACACGTGCTTCTCTATCTCCAAACATATGATTTCATGTAAATTTAGATAACTCAATGTTCACATAACGACCCAAGAAAAGGTCTACCTTCAAATGTAGCTTCAAAACAAGTCTCAAGGCTAACATAAACCAAAGCCAACATACTAACAATTACAGACCACACCACTCAACTAAACAAATACAACACAAAAGACATTCGATGTGTACACCAAAAAGAAAACTTGGGTAATAAAATAAATGTTTTAATAACACGTGGGTGTCTACCAACTGTAGCGTACAAAAAATATATTACAATATATAATAGAATGAACTAAATTGCCAATGTAACATTTGTGTTGCAAAGAGCAACATACTTAAATTTAATTTAGATAAACATTTTAAACATTTTTTATGTTTTGACATCATTTTTTGGAAGGTTTTCACAAAAACAATTTTTTTTTGTAAACATTTGTGGTTTTGTCGTTTGCCCTAAAAACAACAAGGCTTTTTTGTAAACATTTTTGGTTTAGTTTGTTACCAAAAACAACAAGGCTTTTTTGTAAACATTTTTGGTTTAGTTTGTTACCAAAAACAACAAGGCTTTTTTGTAAACATTTTTGGTTTAGTTTGTTACCAAAAACAACAAGGCTTTTTTGTAAACATTTTTGGTTTAGTTTGTTACCAAAAACAACAAGGCTTTTTTGTAAACATTTTTGGTTTAGTTTGTTACCAAAAACAACAAGGCTTTTTTGTAAACATTTTTGGTTTAGTTTGTTACCAAAAACAACAAGGCTTTTTTGTAAACATTTTTGTTTTTTTCCGTTGCCAAAAACAACAAGGCTTTTTTGTAAACATTTTTGGTTTAGTTTGTTACCAAAAACAACAAGGCTTTTTTGTAAACATTTTTGGTTTAGTTTGTTACCAAAAACAACAAGGCTTTTTTGTAAACATTTTTGGTTTTTTCCGTTGCCAAAAACAACAAGGCTTTTTTGTAAACATTTTTGGTTTAGTTTGTTACCAAAAACAACAAGGCTTTTTTGTAAACATTTTTGGTTTAGTTTGTTACCAAAAACAACAAGGCTTTTTTGTAAACATTTTTGGTTTAGTTTGTTACCAAAAACAACAAGGCTTTTTTGTAAACATTTTTGGTTTTTTCCGTTGCCAAAAACAACAAGGCTTTTTTGTAAACATTTTTGGTTTAGTTTGTTACCAAAAACAACAAGGCTTTTTTGTAAACATTTTTGGTTTAGTTTGTTACCAAAAACAACAAGGCTTTTTTGTAAACATTTTTGTTTTTTTCCGTTGCCAAAAACAACAAGGCTTTTTTGTAAACATTTTTGGTTTAGTTTGTTACCAAAAACAACAAGGCTTTTTTGTAAACATTTTTGGTTTAGTTTGTTACCAAAAACAACAAGGCTTTTTTGTAAACATTTTTGGTTTAGTTTGTTACCAAAAACAACAAGGCTTTTTCGTAAACATTTTTGGTTTAGTTTGTTACCAAAAACAACAAGGCTTTTTTGTAAACATTTTTGGATTAGTTTGTTACCAAAAACAACAAGGCTTTTTTGTAAACATTTTTGGTTTTTTCCGTTGCCAAAAACAACAAGGCTTTTTTGTAAACATTTTTGGTTTAGTTTGTTACCAAAAACAACAAGGCTTTTTTGTAAACATTTTTGGTTTAGTTTGTTACCAAAAACAACAAGGCTTTTTTGTAAACATTTTTGGTTTAGTTTGTTACCAAAAACAACAAGGCTTTTTTGTAAACATTTTTGGTTTAGTTTGTTACCAAAAACAACAAGGCTTTTTTGTAAACATTTTTGGATTAGTTTGTTACCAAAAACAAGGCTTTTTTGTAAACATTTTTGGTTTTTTCCGTTGCCAAAAACAACAAGGCTTTTTTGTAAACATTTTTGGTTTAGTTTGTTACCAAAAACAACAAGGCTTTTTTGTAAACATTTTTGGTTTAGTTTGTTACCAAAAACAACAAGGCTTTTTTGTAAACATTTTTGGTTTAGTTTGTTACCAAAAACAACAAGGCTTTTTTGTAAACATTTTTGGTTTAGTTTGTTACCAAAAACAACAAGGCTTTTTTGTAAACATTTTTGGATTAGTTTGTTACCAAAAACAAGGCTTTTTTGTAAACATTTTTGGTTTTTTCCGTTGCCAAAAACAACAAGGCTTTTTTGTAAACATTTTTGGTTTAGTTTGTTACCAAAAACAACAAGGCTTTTTTGTAAACATTTTTGGTTTAGTTTGTTACCAAAAACAACAAGGCTTTTTTGTAAACATTTTTGGTTTAGTTTGTTACCAAAAACAACAAGGCTTTTTTGTAAACATTTTTGGTTTAGTTTGTTACCAAAAACAACAAGGCTTTTTTGTAAACATTTTTGGATTAGTTTGTTACCAAAAACAACAAGGCTTTTTTGTAAACATTTTTGGTTTAGTTTGTTACCAAAAACAACAAGGCTTTTTTGTAAACATTTTTGGATTAGTTTGTTACCAAAAACAACAAGGCTTTTTTGTATACATTTTTGGTTTTTTCCGTTGCCAAAAACAACAAGGCTTTTTTGTAAACATTTTTTTTTTGGTTTGCCAAAAACAAGGCTTTTTTTGTTTTTTTGGGTCCCAAAAAAAGGGTTTTTTTTTAATTTTTATATTTTTTTTGGTTGCCAAAAACAAGGCTTTTTTTGTTTTTTTTTGTTTTTTTGGGTCCCAAAAAAAGGGTTTTTTTTAAATTTTTATATTTTTTTTGGTTGCCAAAAACAAGGCTTTTTTTGTTTTTTTTTGTTTTTTTGGGTCCCAAAAAAAGGGTTTTTTTTAAATTTTTATATTTTTTTGGTTGCCAAAAACAAGGCTTTTTTTTTTTTTTTTGTTTTTTTGGGTCCCAAAAAAAAGGTTTTTTTTTAAACTTTTTTTGATTTTTTTGTTAGATTTTTGTTTATAATGGGCAACAATTACAAATGTGACATTTCTTTGTGTTGCAACGTGCAACATAAGTAAACAAACAAAAAAAAAAATACTAGGATCTTTTTAAAGGTGTGACATTCCTAACGAATGGCTCCTTAGGGTCTGGATCCACGCCACAAAGGTGTTCCAAATAGAGAATTCGGTCTCCGCACCACCTCATATAATCCAGGAGGACCTCGTAGGTGAGGTGGGTGTGCCCTGGGTAGAAAAAAACATGACAATTAGTTTTAGGCAAAATGATCCAAACAAGGATTGTAATTAATGTGCCTCAACAAATATGCTTAGGAGTCTATTGGTTGGCTTTTATCAACACTCTGAAGCAAATATGCTAAATTGCTGTTGTAAACCTTAAACTCAAACTTTCACAGCAAATTGTTCAAAAGGTTACATAAGATGGCTTGGAATGTTAGTAGCAGTTCCACCAAAGCTAAGTAAAATGCTTTTCTGCATGTAAACACAAGCAATCATTTTGAAGAATGTAAGGTGTTTTGGGTTCAATTGGTCAACACGATACATGTGCACACATTTATCTCTATCACCATTGGAATCTGTGGAGCGTTCTCTCTCCCTCTTACTGTCTATAGATTGAACCTGACACATAGTAGAGACTCACCCTTAGGAATTTTGAGGGCCAGTTCTGGACGGAGCAGATGTGTCTGCTCCCCTGATCTCCTTTCCGCCATCCCAGCTGTGTTAAGAGAGAAGAAAAAGTTTATCAACAAATGGACTCACGCTAACTGTAGGTTACGCAGTCATGAAAACGCTCTAACACCCACTCATTACCCCTCCACATTTCCCTGAAAGTTTTATTTAGACATTGATATGGTGGTGATGCAGATTTGTACAGTGCAAGCGTCATTCTTCTGGGTGAAGCTTGTAGCGTTAAGGATACGTACTCCCTGCTTTTGTGCTGATTGTGTTTTTCTGATGTTTTTGGTGCCTCAGCCCTGCCTGTTCTAAGTGTTGGAAACATATCATTTTGGGAGGGCTGCGGAAAACTAATCAGGTTAGACTTACACTCTCTAGGTTTTTGGGGACAAGAGAAATAACAATCCTCCTTTTTACATGGCCCCTGTACACACCTCTAGGCACCTCCCTCCTGTTGTTTGACCCCACAGCAGGCAGCTTGCTATGGAGGCACATGAGATGAAGCCAAGCACCCTGTGCCTGTTCAGGCACTAGGCTGTGAGCCAGCCTTGCCCCCCTCCCTTCCAATGGTCTCAATGATTAGGAGTGACAGCATCAGGAGGCAATATTGGCATGCTGTCACCTCAGTTAAGGAGGAGGGGGAGTCTGTTCCAGACAAGTATTAGTGCAAAAATTTGGACCGTAAAAAATGGTCCCAGTAAGTCTTAGGGGGAATATGCACACCTATCACTTGGAATACTAATGCATAGAATGCATTCACATAAAGAACCCGCTGCCTTTAGAACAACTTGAAGCCTGAGCGGGGACATACACAGTTAGCATTTCTCCACTTACTAAGTAGACACATTACTGGAAAAGCACACAACTTACCATCATCAGGTTTTTTGGGGGCCCCTGAAGTGGATGGCGTGGCTGGCTCTGGAGAAACTGCACAAAAAGAACACAAATTGTGAACTGGAATGTGGTACATTACCGAGGAAGAGTATTTATGAAAGATTGACAAACACACATTTTCAGTGTTGACTAAATCAGGACATGATTAAATTACAATGTCCCCTAAAAATTTACAAGTACAAAGCACACCATTTCCAATGTAGAGAAACTAACACCAATTTAGAATAGGGTGGCTTGAGATAACTTACAAAAGATAACATGTCCTGTAATGCTCCCCAAAACCACCTTTCAAACATGAAGGTTAAGCAAGAGTGTTTCATGACCAACCTTCCTGTCACATATAGCAAAACTACACTTGCTTTGACTCCAACTTAGATTATCCTAGATACACATCATCCTAGCACACACAATTCATGTGAGAATCTAATTTTAGGTACTTACAGACTAGTTCAGGGGAGCCTGGAGTGGGGGAGGATGGGGGAGACCCTACATGGGGGGATGGTGTCCCTTCATGGGGGGATGGCGTTGTATCTCCTAGAAACACAAAGACACAAATACAATCCTTGAACAAAAGCTATTTGATAAAGGCACACAGAAAGTAGTCTGGAAACATTGAAGGTAGTAGTTACAGTGGACTGGGTAAGCAGTGGCCCCTCTTCCCCAGTCCTCCACAACAAACATCCTCAATGTCAGCTGCTACAAAACCCCAATGTCAAAATATATATATTACAGCCCTTATATTTACCAGGACACATTGAACACACAAACACATGTAGAATACTTACTTCCCCTTTGAGGAGAGCCCAGGTCCTCATCCGAGTCGGACCAATTGGCCTCTTCTTGGCCAACAGTTTGTTCCTGGCCCGGATCCAGGCGACTTGGCCCTGCCTGAGGCTCCTCTCTTGCTGAAGTTACATCAACCACAAAAGAAAACAAAACAAACAATCATTCCTCCAAGTTCGACCTAATACACAACACACCAGCACATCCACATTACTTACAGGGGGCCTGAGAAGGCTGAGCCTCCACATCCTGATCACTGGTTTCTAAAATAAAAGAAAAACATTATATATTATTTATGGACACAAATAGGCAGTAACCTCTCATCATGCTAGCACCATACTCAATGCCCCTACAATTCAGAACATAGAAGTGCACTTACACCAATGAGATGCATTGACCATGTTTTAAAACAGGAGGGCACCATGCAAATTAAGCGGGCGCCTAAGGCCTCGCACCTACAGGGGCCTTGCGGCCAGTGGCGGAGCACCAACATTTCGAAGGGCGCAGTCAGGGAAATCTCCCAAGTAAAAGATTGCTTTCAATCCTCGGATCAAAAAGTTGCAGCAGTGTGCTGCAGTCCCTTCACTGCGTCTGCCAGGTGTCTGTTGTCCGCTGACACTTACTCCTCCTTCTCTGCCTGGGGATTGGCCGTCTGATCATGTTATCCTAAGATGTGGAGGAATCGGTAGGTGTGTACCTGCACCAGTAGGAAGTGACTGGCCGGTCAACTCACTCTGCTATCATCAGTTGTTGCTCTGGGAGGAGAGCTCCGCCCTGGACCCGGAACATACAGGTAACCAGGCCCAGACTTGATATTTTGCAGGCTGGTCATAGATTTGTTGTGTCCACTATGCAAAGTGGTTGAGTAGCCCCAGGGAAGTTGGAAGAGTCTGAAAATGGTTGGTGGAGGAGGAGGAGAAGAAGGCCCTGGGTGGCTGGGGGACAAGGAGAGGGCCCCTGGGGGTTTTCTAGAGGAGGAAAGATCCACAATGACGCCAGAGTCAATTGCCAAGGAAGAGAGTGGAGCTGAGCAAGTCCTGCCTATCTGACATGAAAGCCAAACATGGTGTAGATGGAGCCCTTTGCCCTACACAATGACAGCACCAGAGGTGGAAGGTGAGTGGTAGCGGGTCTTTGACATTATAGAGCATATGGACTCTGTCCATTATTGGTAGTTTTGTTTGGAGTTGTCCTTTAGATGTTTAACTGTGTTGTTTTTGACCCGAGCTGTGAGGGACTGAGGTATGACAGCCCACTATGCTGAGACTTATAGTGCCCTAGAATGTTGAGGACTGAGGAATCCTTAGTCCCTAACAGAGGGCACTACAAGTCTTAGCATAGCAGGCAGTATTTCCTCATTCCCCTACAGAGAGGATTACAAGTCCAAGCAGGTAGCCTTCTGCAGTGGGACTTGTTGTGCCCTTGACTGTGGTGGACTGAGGAAGGGAAGTGTAAGAGGGTCTCTGTAAGCTCAGATGTATGGGGGAGCTTTGGGGAACACAGAGTTCCCTTTTACACCAGAGTCCCCAGCTTCCCCCCTCAAATAATGGTTCCCAGAACTCTCCTTACATCAGAGACTTCACACTTCCCTCTTACAGTGTAGTAAGTCTGGAGACTCCGATGTAAAGGGGGCTCTGTAAAATGTGATTAGAGATTAGAAATTTCTATCATTTTTATTTTCTACTTACGATCCACAATTTTCAGCTGCTCAAATGGCTCGCTGCCTCTGATTGCGTATTGTAGTGTGGCCGTCCTCCTCCTCCCCTTCTTCACCAAAAGCACAAGAGGGTGCCGTCCGTCCGCTTTGGCTAGAAGCAGAAGAAAAAAAAGAAACATAAAAAATACGAATGTACATAGTAGTATTAAAGGTTGTGAAGAGACACTTGATGGAGGTAGGAAAGGTAGGAGCGAGAGGGAGGGGGGGGGGTTGTTGGTATTAGTGTTGTTGCATAGCTAAACACATGTCCACCTACCCAAAAAATTGTAACCTATCTGGTCACATGTAATGTATATTTTTACTTACCGGAGATTTGCTCCACAGCCTTTAGCAGGAGCTTGGGTGAGCGCCTTTTGGCATCACTCCAGGCCCGCTGCAGATCCACTATATCAGGCAGGAACTGAAATCTCCGCTGCAGCCTCATCCGGAGACGACACATCATCTTGTGCTTTTGGTGAAGATGCGTATATACATTATCATACCCCCAGAGGAGGAGGAGCTGTGGAAAGAGCAGTGTATGTTTGAGTCCAAGTATGTCCAAAATAGTACAGTCTTCAAATAACATGCTAGGTCGTCTTTGAGATATTGTAGAACAAAGAATTCCATTTCTGGTGATACATATACATCGATGTCCAAATCTACCTCCATGACATAGGTTGCCCCACACTGGTGATTTCCTCTACATGATATAGCCATTTTCTCAATCGGCCTTTCATGACACACCCAGGGCCGCCATCAGGGGGGGACAGGCAGTCACTGTATTTACAACCTTATTGCTGTCCATTTAGCAGGGTGCAAGTAACTTTACACACATGTAGCATAGGTATCAACTTTTGTCACCATGTTAAAAGGACAGCAGTATGGGTAGCATTACAGTGACTGTTATTAGTCCAGGCTCACTAAACTAGCCAATGCTTGGAAAAGCAAGCCATGCAGATTGCTTTTCAGGTCCCTTTTAACACGAGCTGTCTGATTGGGTGTGGCTGTTAATTTTTGACGCAGACCTGATAAGCCCCTCAATTCTCCTTTATGGAGTGTTATATGTAAATGGGATTGCTTCATTTGAGATGCAGATTTAAACTGTGTATGGCCAGGCTGAAGGTACCCAAGTTGATTGGTCGATCACCTGGAGGACAACGTACAACCAGTCTGTCAGATTTTACACACACTTATCGCTAGCATCTCTTGTAGCCACTAGCAATAATCACTGTGTTTTCCTGGCAGGGGCAGCACCAGGAGAACACAATGGCTCCGCAGGAGGGTTTCCCCTGTCTGTGTTGATGGTGGAATCAAGGCAAAATGTTTTTCCTGCAAGCCACGGGACAAACAAAGATAGTTTTTTAATTAATCCATGATTTTGCCAAAATGGAAAAAAAAAGATGTTTGCTTTGTATATTCTTAAGTTTGCTACATAACTAGAACATGTAACAGTGTTATATCATTGCAGGAGATTTCCCTTCACTTCCTGTCTTGGTGTCACCAGGACAGGAAGTGAGGGAATCTCCCGTGGGGATATAGCCAGCAATTCTTTCCTTTTATATATACTATGGACATTATAAGGCAACAATTGCAAGCTATTTCCCCACAGTGATATTCCCCTCACTTCCTGTCTTGGTGACACTAAGACAGGAAGTGAGGGAAAATCTCATGCAATGATATCACCCTACTAGAAATTGTAGTTCCGTCTAAAAAGTATACATAAAGTAAGCACTTGGTTTCCAAAGTGGCAAAATTATGGAGGAGTTAAAACCCCATAGTGTGATCGGGTAATCTGACGGTGTGTTCCTACACTCCTCAATGTGTCTGTTCATTAAGCTGTGCTGAATTATCCTTGATTCACAATTCCTGCAAGAGTTGCACATGGTATGTGGGAGATGCAAATTTAAGGTGGCATAATTATCCACACAATCACACATAATCCTTTTTAAAGGTCCCCAGCAGAATTTGATGGCATAGTGGTTCACAGCAGTGCCATCAGATTCCAGTTAGATCTGTAAATTAACAAAGCAATGTGATCTGGGGGTGTATTTAACTTGCAATGGACACCCCCATTCATTATCATATGGCAGTGTGAGATGGGTGTGTTGGGAATGTGATCCATTGAGACAAGTGATTATACACTCATGTGTTTCTTTTAGAGGTGATTTGTTCAAGGCAATCCTTTGAAGACATGACCATTCCAGATTTTTGTGATCACTGATTCCATCTCAGGTGAACCAATTAGCTGCTGTGTGCAGATCCAGCTTATGATGGTAAGAGTGTCAGACAAGACAAACGGTGCCGAGCTTGCAGTGTGTATGGATGTATGTAAGGCAATAATTTTTGGCATTATGCATTTAGGGAATATAATGTTTCTAATCTTGCATATATGAAAAGGGTCAATACATTTGTCTTTATCGAGACAGATTCCAAAGCGTCAGAGCAATCTGTCACAGATAATTGGGTTTCATTTTGTGTAAAAGTTGAAACGAATCAAATCTATCTATATACAGGCATAGCCCACTTTAAGTACACAATGGGACCAGGGCATGTATGTAAACTGAAAATGTACTTAAAGTGAAGCAATCCCTTTTTTCTTTTCTCGATGCATGAAAATACACCAGCTCCATTGTAAATTTTGGCCACATTGACATAGCCTTACTCCCAAACCATGTGGGAGCATGTTAAGGGGATCCAGGACTATGACATGATAGATTACCTAGGCAAGCTGGCCAGCCACAAAATGGATATGGTGTAGTCCTGGGTACCTGGGTACCCTGTTGTTGCTCCCTAAGTTTGTTATCCCTGTCACTTATGGTTTGTGAGCAGTGTCATGGCAAGCTGAACAAGCTGTGTCCTTACTCACGATTGTATATAAAGTGAGTGTACTTAAAGCAGGGTATGCCTATCTATATCTATATAGAAAGTTCAGAGATGTGAACCTGTTCCCTATTATATACACTAATATATGGTATATAACATATTCTATAATGTATCTAATGTATATATATTGTATATAATATATACATAGTATATATATTGTCTAATATATATATTTTGTATAATATATATTTTTTATATACACATACATATATATATATATATATACACACATACATACATACATACATATACACATACACACACATATATATATATATATATATATATATATATATATATATATATATATATATATATATATATATATATATATATATATATATATATATATATATATATATATATATACACATACACACACACATATATATATATATATATATATATATATACACACACATATATATATATATATATATATATATATATACACATATACATATATATATATATATATATATATATATATATATATATATATATAGGGAACAGGTTCACATCTAGGAAGTTTCTATAACAGGAAGCTTCTAGATCACGTCTAATAGGCAGAAAGTGCATGCGCAGATCAGCAGACCAAAAGTTTCTTGCACACCCGCTAGATAAGCGACCCACCCATCCCCCATCCCCCATCCCGCACCCTGCACATTCACACCCCCTCCTTACCTTACACACAAATGCCACTATTTCGGCAGTAAACAGTGCAGGAGCCATGATGCACACTTAAGACAGGGCCTGGACAATTTCCGGAAACGTGTGCACGCACCAAAAGTTTCGTTTCCGGTTTCATGTATAAATGTGAGAACGCGGTTTTGTATATTCGCGAATTCGCGAATAGTGAACATACACAACCATTAAGCAGATTTAACTTAGAAAAAGAAATACAAATACATACATTTGTGGACACCAGAAAACTTTATTTAGACACATGAAGACATTTTAAAAAAAAATTGGAAACATGCTGTTTATTACATTTGTATTTTTCAAACAAAAACAACCTTTGTACAACATTTAGACCATATACATCGACAAAGAGCCCATAATCAACAGATGCATGTGCAGATTGACAGAATTATGTTAACAGCAATAAATACTTACAGAGAGTCAACACACAACACAGCCAAATCTCACCTCCATAAATAACAAAGGGCCAAAAATGTTACCCATAAAACATGTGACACACAAATATATTGGACCTCTTCGTAGGTCAAATCTTTCCTGATGTCTGAGTGAGCTATATATAATCCAAGCAAACACACCCAGAATGGTAACGCCCAGTCCAAAAATTAACTGTGTGTGTCCTGTGTGTTTTGGAGCATGCTCAGTTGCCAAAACAAGGGAAATAGAAATGAGGAATAGAAATGTATGTAGGTGTGTATAGTATATGTGAATTGAAAAAATTCTCTCTTGAAGTTTGCTAGTCATTATTTAGAATGTTTAGATACAGGAATACATACATATATATACAATTACGTGAGAGAGAGAGAAATATATATTTAGGTAAACAATTGAAACACACCTTTTGGGATTTGGGAAGTGAGATTGTGACAATTGACCAGATATGTAAGCCAACAATCTGACTCATCACTCATGAACATCCCTAAATTTGGCGTGGCAATTATATCAGGCGTTCTTATGTGCATTTTGGCTGGCGTTTTGACATGCATTTTTTGGGCAGGCATTGTTATATGAAATCACCTACAAAAGCCCCAAAAACAGACCACAAACACGTACATGTGAACGTAGCCCGTTTGGGGGCGTTTGAGGGGGATTTGTCCAGCTCAAGGATCAGCTCCCAAAACAGGCAAAAAATCCAATCCTATTCAGTTCAATGGCCCCTGTTCCCATGTGAGCATTTTGACGGCATGAGGAAAACACCCAACGCTCACTGAGAAATAGCACAATGATTAGGGAGTCTGCCTTCCTGCTGTAGGTTTGTAAGTTCGAATCCGGAAGGTGCCCTCTGTATGGGCAACACTTGGATATCTCCAATCCTCCAAATGTTGACATCATTAATTTTGTTCATGTTTGAAAAAGGCATGTGTATCAGCAAACTTTTAATCTAAAGACATGAACAAAATACAAAAGATGCCACATAAAGTCAATATGTAGCAATATTGTGAGCTAAAGCTCTATTTGTTTGTTGGGCATACTTTGCTAATTAGCCAAGTATAAGGGATATATATATATATACCTTCAGTTAAATGTGTAGTAAAATGGTAACACTTGGCCATACCCATATGGAAGAAAAGGTAGTATTTGCAATATATTTCTAAAAACATTCTTTGGAAACACATAAAATATTGTCAAAATTGTGACATTTCCTTGATATGTGTGAAATGCTAATAATATTTCTTTGAAATATGTTTTACATCTATTTTTTTTCTATCTGACGACCAATTCCCCAATGTAATATTTTGTGGGTTTTTTCAGAGAATGTGGAGGTTCTATATAAACACTGTAGATTTGACTGCTATGATTTCGGAGTTAGCAGGAAAGGTGTATGGAATGTGATGGTGTTTACTAAAGGATCCCTTGTTGGAAGTGTGCATGTTTTTCCAATTCCGCCGGTTTTTGCCATTTTCTAT
This sequence comes from Pelophylax lessonae, assembly GCF_965119305.1. NCBI lineage: Eukaryota > Metazoa > Chordata > Amphibia > Anura > Ranidae > Pelophylax > Pelophylax lessonae. The sequence continues at coordinate 183,407,000 of NC_138775.1, read as the reverse complement.
GGGCGAGACAGCGGATTTGCAAGCGGTATTCAAAAAAAAATTGACCCAAAATCGCGCTGGCGAAATTTTTTGAGCCAATTTGGCGTTGCGCATGCGCACATTCGCGAGTTCGCAGCTCGCGGCTGGAGGAGCTGTTTAACCTTTCCACACTTTCGCAGATATCTCTCTTTCTAAGTCAGTTTTTGAGATTTTTTAAACGCAAGTCATCTCCAAATTGACTTCCACACCTTCCACAGTGATTTGGGATTTTTGGGGGTACAGGGGAAAATTTGGCTAAACTTTAGTCGAGCTTTTAGCTGGCGTGGTTTTAAGTCGCGCTCTGACCATATTGCAACTTAATGAATCTCACACTAGGCGCTATTTTCCGCCCGCCGTTCTTTGAATGCCAATTTCAGACTTAAATAATCGCCGCTTCGCAAAATCACGCCGAAACGCCAATTCGCCGTACTATGAATCAGGCCCTAAGTGACACTTTTGGGGATCAGTGACATTAATGCAGTGATCAGTGCTAAATAATATGCACTGTTACTGTATAAATTACACTGGCAGGGTAGGGGTTAACACTGGGGGTGATCAAGGGGTTAAATGTGTTCCCTATATGTGCTTTCTAACTGTTTTGGGGAAGGATTGAACAGAGGCAGAGAGAGAGCTGTGATTCAGCTTAGCTGAATCACATGATCTTTCCCTGCCTCTCTGACAAGAGAGCCGTCTTGCATTGATTACATTCTAGACAGCTCTCCTGTCAGTATTGTCGAAGATCTCAGGAGGCCGGCGGCGATCAAGCTAGCTCCTCTCACTGTTTGCCGCCCGCTGTGTCTAATCACGCGGTCTCGGCATTCGCTTTGTCTTTTTGCCTTTGTCTTTGTCTTTTTGCACCGGTCCAAATCATTTGGTGGAGGGGGATTATTGTGTGGGGTTGTTTTTCAGGGGTTGGGCTTGGCCCCTTAGTTCCAGTGAAGGGAACTCTTAAGGCATCAACATACCAAGACATTTTGGACAATTTCATGCTCCCAACTTTGTGGGAACAGTTTGGGGAAGGCCACCAGTGCACAAAGCAAGGTCCATAAAGACATGGATGAACGAGTTTGCGGTGGACGAACTTGACTGGCCTGCACAGAGTCCTGACCTCAACTTGATAGAACACCTTTGGGATAAATTAGAGCAGAGACTGCGAGCCAGGCCTTCTCGTCCATCATAAGTGCCTGACTTCACAAATGTGCTTCTGGAAGAATGGTCAAACATTCCCATAGACACACTCCTAAACCTTATGGACACCTTTCCTAGAAGAGTTGAACCTGTTAGAGCTGCAAAGGGGGGGCCAACTCAATATTGAACCCTACCGACTATAACTGGGATGCCTTCAAAGTTCATGTGCATATAAAAGCAGGTGTCCCAATACTTTTGACAATATAGTGTATGTATGTATGTGTACATACAGGCTGGGGGCTTTATTTATTTTATTTTTTACATGTCCCTTTTATTTTTTACATTTCTTTCATATACTTTTATTACTATCACATATATTAAAACTTGTGCCTAGTTCTTTTTAGCTGCACTTTTCTGGCTCTGATGAAGAGGGTTCGCCCTTGAAACGCCTTAGCAGATCCATGCAGATATCTGCATGCTATCCAGCACCGCATAGTGCCTTGGCTACCTTGGAGATCCTGTGTTGATCATGTTTACATTTGTGCTATCTACAATTGCTTTGTGAGAATAATATACTTTTTTTTTTTTATTTTAATAAACCTTTTTAGTGGTAATGCACTAGGTCGGTGTGCCCTTCTCTTATTGTTGTCTTTTTAAACAGACATTAGGAACCAAGACACCTAAAGGCTCCAATGCACTCCATTGAAGTTGTTGGAGCACAAATTTTTCTCCATTAGCTCCTTCCCTGGCCAGCATTCCTAGGGAATAACATCTCTGGACCAGGAAGTGATTTAAAACACATTGCTTCCTGGTTCATTCACCAGAGGGAAGATCATTGGCTCCCACTGCTGTCAATCACAGCCAGTGACCCAATGAGGAGAGATTGGCAAGGCCAAGCCACGGCTCTCTCTGTTAATGGACATGCAGAGCTGCAGCTCAGGAACAAGCTTGCTTGGATGCCCCCATTGCAAGCTGTTTGCTCTGGAGGCACTCAGTAGGAAGTAGGCGCTAGCGAAGGAAGCAAGAAGAGGAGGTTTGGGGCTGCTCTGTGCAAAACCACTGCACGGAGCAGGTCAGTAAGACATGTTTGTTTTTTTTTTTAAATATACATTGCCTTTATTATCACTTTAAATTGATACAATATTTTTATATTAAAGGCACAGTTTAGCTAAAAAATTATATTTAAAATTATACTGGTGAACTGAATCCACTGGCTTTTGAAATCTCTTATAGTTTCCAACTTAAAGGACTTCTCCTTGAAACCCCCCTGTGTATCACTCTCCAGCCATATTCTTTTTAATGGTAAATAAATGAAAAATTTCAGGCAGGGGAGTAAGTGAAATCCTCTGATATTGGCAATGTAGGTGGAAAATCGGGTGCCGAGATCTCAGTATGAGATATGTAGACCTTTGCTGCTTAGTGATATTTCACCCCATTCACAAGCATGCTGACATATTAAAAGGAAACATTTTCTAAAAGAAAAAGAAAATTACTAAGTTATCTAACAGAAATGCTCTGTGTGGGTTGCTGGAATCTATGGAGGTGCAAGGCAGTAATATCACAGTCCTCTGATAACTTTATTCTCAGCTTTTTGAACATCATCAAACTCGGTAATCACACTGATCAAGCAATGTGGGAGGTGTTTTGTGTGCCATATGGGCTCTTACCTGGACAACACATTGTAGGAGAGAGTGACAGTTTACTATGCATAAAACACCATAAAGGAATACTAGTAATCTTCTCATTTATCATCATAAATGTCAGTTTTTTCCATTTTGGTGAGATCAATCAATTTATATTTATGGCCAACACCTGCAAAGGTCAAAGTGCAAATTAGTCGAATGCTGTCCACAATGCAGAAACTGCTGATAGTTCTGAAATTAAACACCTCTACTGTTTATAATTTATATTGCAGGTTAACATTCTAGGATACATCTTCAAACATTTAACAACCAATCACCAATGGACATATCTAAGAATCTGAATCTACAAACCTGAATTTTTATAGTTGTGCAGCTCATTATCACCCATGTTCAGCAGATCCCTGGCTCAGTAGTACCCCAAGTGCTTCTGATCCCCTGCTTAGTAGTAACCTTCAGCTCTGCTTATCTCCCACTCATTAATAGCCCCCAACTCTGCTGATCCCCATGCAGGAGTAACCCCCAGTTCTGCTGAACCCCCACTCAGTAGTATCCCAAAGCGCTGCTGATCTTCTGATTTGCTGATCCTCTTTTCTCTCCAGTCCAGTCCATGTTTACCTCCCATTACATTGCTCCAATGCTGAACACTGCTGTGACATCTGCTAGTTTCTTCCACCCTGGTCTTTCAGCTCTGCTGATTCTCCGCCACTCAGTCCTTTCTCTCTCGTATCCCTGCTCACCTCCCACTATAATACTCCCATGCTGCTCACCACGTGTGATATTTCATAGTTTCTCCAGCTCTGCCCCCCTCCCAGCTCTGCTGATCCCTCACTGCTGAGTCCCATCTCTCTGCTCCCCACTCACCTTCCGCTATAGTGTTCTCTCGTTGTGCACCACATGTGCCATCTGCTAGTTGATCTGCTCCAGTCCGGACCCTGCTTACCTTCCTACTGCTCCATGCCTCACACCAGATGTGATGTCTGCACCAGAAACTCCCAGAATATATACACATGAACTTGAAGTGACTTCTGATAATATCTTTCTGGTTCGCTTGTTGTTTTCCCAGTGCATTCTGAGATATCTCATATCTCCAATACCTCCAAAACAAAGCAAAGCTAACTTATAAACTAAAAAAAGCTTCTCAAATTCTGCTGTTGGTGAGCATTGTAATAGACTTCTATGAAGGCTTTGGAGATGCTTTGAAGCACCACAAAAGCAACATGGGGTATAATATTTGAAGCAAAGCAAATGCAATAGTATGAACAAGACTGCTAGCTAATCTTTTTATTTAGTGAGAGCTGCTTTGATTTGCATTCAGAGTGCTTTACAAAATGTGTTAAATGCCCCAATTTAGAGCAAGTGTAAATAAGCCCTTAACCACCTAGGCGGTAATCCCGAGCGTGACTCGGGGTGGATTTTTCATTGCAGGAGCGGTAACCCCGAGTCACGCTCGGGGTGGATTGCAGAGAGCGCAGCGGTGTTCTCTTACCTTATCCTGGCGATCCAGCGATGATCTCTCATTGCTGAGATCGCCAGCCGAGAGTCCCGCCGCTCCTCCGTCCACCGTCGGTCTGATCACTTCCTAGTTCCGTTCCCTGCAGCAGCAATGCTGCATGGGAGCGGAACTAGGGAGGGAAATTCAAAAAAAAAAAAAACGTTGCACAAAACACATTTTATATTATATATATATATATATGCATATATATATATATATATATATATATATATATATATATATATATATATATGCATATATATATATGCATATATATATATGCATATATATATATATATATATATATATATATACGCATATATATATATACCGGTATGTGTGTATATATATATATATATATATATATGCATATATATATATATATATATGTGTATATATATATGCACACACACACACATATATATATATATATATATATATATATATATATATATATATATATATATAAAATTATATTATTGATTCATTTATAATTCATGCGTTATATATTATATTTTTATATATATATATATATATATATATATATATATATATATGTGTGTGTGTGTGTGTATATATATATATATATATATATATATATATACACACACACACACATATATCTATATATAATATATAATGCATGAATTATAATCTAATCAATAATATAATTTTATTATATATATTATATATTAAATAATAAAATAATATTATTGATTCGATTATAATTCACGCATTTGTGTTTCAAATTTATCACATCTGGGATGTCTACTAGACTCTTGTTTTGGTCAGGTTTAAGTAAGTAATTACTAAGAATTGTAGGCCTATAATACATAACGCCAAATTTCCATGAAAAGAATTGTACCGCTTTTGGTATGTAATTCCTGACATAATCATACCGCCAGGGAGGTTAAAGAAAAACTCCAGTCCCAAATGAGATTTTTCCTATTAATATTATGTTAAATATCTTTATATTTGATATTATTCTTTTTCTGGCTAGCTGATTGTGTAGCTTAGAAAGTCTTATCTAAACTAGACAAACAGCTTCTTCCTGTTCTTTACTGACAACGCTATCTCCCATTATCTGAATTTGCTAAGCTGTCTTTCACTTCCAGAAAAGGTTGTCCGTCTTTCTTAGGCAGGCATGCTTAGACCAGCCCAGCCCCACCCCCATCCCTCCTATTCTTCACAGAACATGATCTCCTCCTGTCTTCATTGCCTCATTTAGGCTAGCAGCTTCTCCTGGGAGAGAGGGAGAGAGAGTGAGAGAGAGAGGGGGGAGAGGAAGAGGGAGAGAGAGAGGGAGCGAGAGGGAGAGGGAGAGAGAGAGGGAGTGAGAGGGAGAGAGAGGGGGGAGAGGGAGAGAGAGAGGGGGGAGAAGGAGAGAGGGAGAGAGAGAGAGGGGGAGAGAGAGAGTGGGAGAGAGAGAGAGGTGGGGAGAGCGAGAGAGAGGGGGAGAGAGAGAGAGGTGGGGAGAGCGAGAGAGAGGGGGAGAGAGAGGGAGAAAGGGAGAGGGAGAGAGAGAGAGAGACAGAGAGAGAGAGGGAGAGGGAGAGGGAGAGGTAGAGAGAGAGAGAGGGAGAGGGAGAGAGGGAGATAGGGAGAGAGAGAGAGGAAGAGAGAGAGGGGGTCAATATATGAAAGAAATAAGGTACAAAGGAACATTTTTGAAAGTTAAGAAGGATACAGATTGATTTCTATTGCTCATTACATGTCAGTAATAAGTTTTAGGCTCCGTTTCCATGTGACTTTTCATGCGACTTTGGACACACAAAGTCGCATGACAAGTCCCAGCCTATTGATTTCAATGGCACCCGTTCCTATCTATGCGACTATGAAAATCAGCGAATTTGAAAAGGTGCCTGCACTATTTTGATGTGACTTTGATCCAGAGAATGTAAAGTTGGATCAAAGCACACTCAAAGTCGGACTCTTAATCACACAACACAACTAGGCTAGAGTACAACTTTGGAGTGCGACTTTGATGTGTATTTGAGTGTAGCATTGATCAAACTGTACGCTCTCTGCATCAAAGTGGCATCAAAAGTTGCATCAAAGTAGTGCAAGTATCTTTTCAAAGTTGCTGATTTTCAAAGTGGCATAGATGGGAACAGATGCCATTGAAATCAATGGGCTGTGACTTGTCATGCGACTTTGTGTGTTCAAAGTCATATGACAAGTCACACTAGTGGAAACGTAGACTTAGTGCGGTTGCCTGTACTATGATGATTGTAGACTGTGAGCTGAGACCCCAGAGCACTTCCAGCTACACAGACAGTTCCCCCCTCCCTCCCTGTGTCCAGCTTCCTTCTCCTATGGTAGTCTTCATCCAAAGCCCAGTACAGCTATACTGTATATGTGACCTCCCGTGTCCTGTGTGAATTCTTTCTTAATTTTTTCATGAATTAGGATATACAATGCATCCTTACTGATGAGAGAACACTAGGCGGGAACCTTTGATCAGCTCCTCCCATTCTGTATAAGCTCACTGGCTACAAAGGAACAGTGCCCCTCCCTGGAAGTGATGTCACAAGCTTTTTGTAACCACACCCACTTGCTGCTCTTTGGCTCAGCAGGAAGAGGGATTGAAGTCATTGGACAGCACTGAAAACTGCAAAATAAAGGTAGAAAAACTGGTATTTTTTCATTTTGACATATAAGGCTGAACTCCGCTCACATTAATGATTGCAGGGGAGAATTTAAGGTATTAGGCTGTACTTCCGCTTTAAGGCTAGGGATAGTTTAGAGGTCAGGGACTTTATGGAAAACTGTTTACATCATACGTAAAGCCAATTTTTTTTTTTTATCATTTTGAATATTGTAGGGGTAGGTTTCATTAGGGAGATGTCCCTTCACCTCCTGTCATGTAGGAAATTAGAGGATATCTTTCAAAAGTAAGGCAAATCCTCTTTTATAAACAAGAGGACAATTTCCTTCTATTCTTGCTCTGGTGGCAATTCATAATTTTGGATTTAACCCCTCTTTTGTTACTGATGACATTGGTGACCAAAACAATAAGAGAGTAAATCTCCTTAATAGGGACACAGACAGCAATAAAAACCCTACAGAATTCCTGACCCCTCTCCACTCCATCCAAGTCTAAAAAAAAAAAAAATGAATTATACTTTAATTACTTGCCGACCACCCACTGCATATATACAGTACTGCGGCAGGCTGGCTCGGCTGCGCGAATCGCCGTACCTGTACGGACATTCGCGGTAGCGCTCCTGGTGGCAAGCGCGCTCCGCCAGCAGCATGCTTCCGCCCTCACTAGGCAGCGGTAATGCCAATCCATGAGATCGCTCCCTGCTGAGAGAGAACACTTGTCAGCTGTTGTAAACACAGCTAACCGTTCTCTCTGAGATGATCACAGAGCACTTGTGATCCTTCTATATAGGATTACAGGTGGATCACATGTCTCTATAATCATTTCACAAGTCCATCCCCCCACCAGTTAGAAAACACTCCCCTAGGCTCACAACTAGCCCTTGGATTACCCCTAGGTTAACCCCTTCCCTGCCAGTGTCATTATTACAGTAACAGTGCATATTTTTAGCACTGATTACTGTAGTAATGTTTCTGGTCCCCCAAAAGTGTCAAAAATGTCAGTCTGTCCCCCTCAATGTCGCAGTCCCGCTAAAAATCGCAGATCTCCGCCATTCCTAGTATTTACTCCTAGTTTTTTCAGAATTGTCGCACTCTTTTTGTTTTTAGCGCAAAAATTTTAATCAGACAGGTGATCAAATACCACCAAAAGAAAGCTCTAATGGTGGAGAAAAAAAGGACGTCAATTTTATTTAGGTACAGCATCGCACGACCACGCAATTGTCCTTTAAAGTAACGCAGTGCCATATCGCAAAAAATGGCCTGGTCTTTAAGGGGGCAAATCCTCTCGGTCCAGAAGTGGTTAAAATCACTTGCCAGGCCCAAGGCCCAAAGCAAATGTCCTAGAGTTTGGCACTTTAATACAGGAACGTAGGAGTTCACAGTTGATGCATAAAAATACCAAATGCGCATAACCTATATGGGTTTACTGATATATTTGTGCTTGGCTGCAGTTCTCTATTAAAAACTTCTAATAAAGCAGCACTCTGATTTTAAAACAAGATAAATGTCCAATGCCCTTATAGAGCCCGTTGTATTTCCAAGGTTGTTATGATACAAAAGCTCTTTGTTCTCTATGGCTGAATAGAAAACTTTCACAAAGTGCAAAATTTGAATGTAACTGTACTTGTGTTCGTAAAATAAATACATTATGTAATAATCACACTGAAAGATACAATGCACGCTTCAAAGCACCTCGTATATATAAACATATGGCATCATTCTGTTTTAAATTATGTATCATTGTGAGAAAAGATTTATTTTCTATTTTGATTTTCTCTGTGTAAATTGGATTGTGACTTTTAATACAAACTGGTTATCATTCAAAAGACTAGATTTGTTGAAAGGATAGCAAATGCCATTGTTTGTTAATATAATATACTGATTTTATCACATCATTCTCAATCTCCCTCATTTTAAGTCTACCTGACATTAAATTGGTCGTTTCCATAGATACGGCACACGCAATTCTTTTCATTTGACCTCCAGTTCAATCCATGCAGCTATAGCTAGAATTCTGACAGATGCCTTCTCTGCAACCAAAATGTGCCATCATTAACCATTTACAAGCACGATGAAAAACTTGTCTTTATATCTTTTATTAAAATAACAGGGTAACATGCATCCCCATCCTCCTGGTGTTATCAGTACAACACCAGGCAAGGAAGAGAGACAAAGCAGTGGTAAGTTCAATAAAAGGTTAGTAGACAGTTAAGTTCAATTTGACATCCTACCTTTTCATCCTAAAACATTTAAAAAATAAAATGAAAAACTCCACTTAAATATTTGTTTCCACCTTCCTATGTATTAAATAATAGGTTCAAATAAATCTTAGTTTCCATTTTTTTTTCTTTTTCCCACTGTGGGCCCTTCACTGCATTAACCACTTCTGGACCGGAAGGATTTGCCCCCTTAATGGCCAGGCCATTTTTGCGATTTGGCACTGCGTTATTTTAACGGAAGTCTGTGACACTGTACCAAAATAAAATTGATGTCCTTTTTTTCCCACAAATAGAGCTTTCTTTTGGTGGCATTTGATCACCTGTGTGATTTTTATTTTGTGCGCAATAAACAAAAAAAAGCGACATTTCTGAAAAAAAACCAATATTTTTCACATTCTGCTATATAAAATTCCCCAAAAAAAATAAAAAAAATAAAAATTTTCATCTTTTTAGGCCAATTTGCAATCTGCTGCATGTTTTTGGTAAAAGAAAAAAAAAATGTAATAAGCTAATTTTGATTAGTTTGCGCAAAATTTATCGCGTCTACAAACTAGGGGAAATATTTATGTCATTTTTATTCATTCATTTATTTTACTAGTAATGACAGTGATCTGCGATTTTTAGCGGGACTGCAACATTGCGGCAGACAGATCGAACCCCTAACTGACATTTTTACACTTTTGGTGGGACCAGTGACATTACTACAGTAATCAGTGCTAAAAATATGCGCTGTTACTGTAATAATGACATTGGCAGGGAAGTGGTTAACCTAAGGCTGATCAAAGTGTGAGCCTAGGTGAGTGTTTTCTAACTGTGGGGGAGATGGGCTTGTGAAATGATCATAGAGACCTGTGATCCTATATAGCAGGATCACAGGTACTCTGTGATCATTCCAGAGAGAAGAACGGTCAGCTGTGTTTACATCAGCTGACCATCCTTCTCTCTCAGCAGGGAGCGATCGCAGGTTCCCGGCGGCAATTGTGGCCCCGTGCATCGGCATCCCCGCTGCCCCCCAGCACCACGCGCGCGACCAAAGTTGGGCTACGTTGGTTCCCGCAGGAGAGGTAGCCTACCACAGTAAATATGTGGCGGCGGTCTTAATGTGGTTAAAAACCCATACAAGGGTTCAAATTTCAGGGGCTGAGCATTCCCATATCTTCACTGTGGAGCTTCCAGCCCCACAATGAGCGAATCTCACAGAGATTCATTAGAGTAACTAGTAACGAATGGATATTTTTCTGTAGTATTCTCAGTCTTCAGTTCATGCTTTGTCTTTTTAATTTGTTTTATCGCAGTGGCAGGGATACCATTTGTTAAGATTGCCCATCTGCACAAGGGCCCTGTGGGACTTGGGGGTCCATGTATAATAAATGTAGATCATCACTGCTTTCAGACAGTGATAAGCTTCTTCACCTCCTGAATGGCGAGCACTGAGACCTGCAACATGCTTATCCTTTTTTCTCTTGACATAATTTAAGGGGAAGTAAATCGGGTGATTGCTGGCTGGCTGTAGCTGAATCTTATGAACCATGAGAAATTTTGGGGTATTGCAGAGGCTATTTTTCGTATCTATCTATCTATCTATCTATCTATCTATCTATCTATCTATCTATCTATCTATCTATCTATCTATCTATCTATCTATCTATCTATCTATCTATCTATCTATCTATCTATCTATCTATCTATCTATCTATCTATCTATCTATCTATCTATCTATCTATCTATCTATCTATCTATCTATCTATCTATCTATCTATCTATCTATCTATCTATCTATCTATCTATCTATCTATCTATCTATCTATCTATCTATCTATCTATCTATCATTGCACTTGAGCTGTAGTTGAATAAAGGTCCCAAAGCTCAATGGAGAATTATTTGGGGTACAGAAGGGCATTTGGGAGGAACCCAGTCAAAGACACATCATAGGCATTTTATAGCTATCTGCTCCAAATTCATAGATACTATCACAGCAAGAAGTCCGCCAGCTCCAATGCCCTTTGTGACTCTGAGAGCCATGTGCTCGAATGCTAAGACCCGGTTCACACTATTCTGACTTGGTACGCGACTTGTGCGACCTAAAGTCGCCCCCCAAGTCGCTTGTCATTACAAATTCAATGTAAATGAATGAGAGCCATCTTAATATGCACTACTGAAGTCACTCCGACTGTAGAAAAGGTTCCTGTACTACTTCAAGGCGACCTCTATCCAACTTGTGTACATAGACTTCAATGGGAGTCGCCTCTAAGTCGGATCCTTATCTATTTTCAAGCGACTGTGATCAGACTTTCCAGGAAGAAGAAAAAGTTTACACAGGCATTCCCCACAGACAAAGTCGCCTATCATTTAAGTCTCTTCAAAGAAGTGCATAAGTCGTGCTAAAGTCCCGCTAAAGTAGCGCTAAAGTCGCGCTAAAAAGTCGCTTCTTCATGGGGTGACTTTCTGGTCACGGTAGTGTGAACAGGTTCTAAGAGTCACAATAGAAATACTCTAACACCATGGCATGCTTTGCATGATACTTTTTCTTTAGCCCCCTATAATCTGTCCCTACCATGAAAGGGCCAGTTGATTGTTCATGGCCCCCAAGCAAAAGGTTCTTCCCTGCTGCAACTTCTGGTGGGGTCTAAAGACATGTAGGCAACTTGCCTGCTTAAGATTGAATGAAAAGGCAAAAGCTTTCCTAAGCAATCTTGTTTATCAGTGTAGGTTTCATTTTTATACTATTGAAGATAATCTCTTATTTAAAGCTGCCATAGCTGAAATAATACAATTACAAAATATGCAAGAGAAAAAAGGTTTCTGGAACACCCGATTGACATCAAAGTGAAAAGGAAGCAGGGTTGCCTACTGCATTACCACAATGTCTAGATGAAGAACTTTGTTTTACAAGTAAATATTGAAATAAACATACGGTAGAATCCGCTTTGCTCAGCAGGGGATCTGCCTGCTGAGCAGAGAAGAGCAGGCAGATGAGATGTCCGTGTCTGTTCAGTTTATGCAGAGCAGGCACAGCCTATTCTGCTCTATGGGTGATCAGGTGTAAACAGACCAGCTGTCCATTTACACCCAAATGCCCTCTGATCTGATCCACCTAGATGGAGAGGAATGAATGACCTTCCATTTTTTTTTTACAGAATCGGAGGTAGGCGGCTGTAAACAGACACAGGTTCTTTTACACCCGCCTGTCTATAGGGATACATTGACCATCCAATCAGGCCTGCCTAAAAAACTGACAGGTGGTTCTGACTGGATCACTCTTGTGAAGGGGCATAAGCTTTTTTTTTTTTTTTTTTTTTTTTTACCTTAAGGGTCCTTTCACACGGCCGCTCCGCTGCTTTCCGTGTGTCCACAAATCATCCTATTTTTTTGCGGATGATTTGCGGACATCAATGTAAGTGAATGGCACTGCGGATGTCAGCGGAATACCATCCGCTGACACCCGATTTTCCTCCTGTCAGTTCTGTTCCGTTTTTACGAACAGAACAGAACCCTATTTTTCCTTCCGTGTAAAAAACGGAAAGGAAGGAAAATCGGATGTCAGCGGTGTCATCCGCTGACATCCGCAGTGCCATAGACATACATTATGTCCGCATATCATCCGCAAACGGATGGGATGATATGCGGGCACACGGAGCGGATGACAGAAATGTCATCCGCTCCGTGGAAAAAAAAAAAAAAGTCCCACAGCGGACCTCTCACACGGAGCGGCTGTGTGAAAGGAGCCTAATGCATTCTCTGCATTCTCTGCATTAAGGTAAAACCCCTTTTGGTAAAGCCGATCTCTATCCAGCACTGTGCATGAGAGGAGCAGTGCTGTTTTCTCTCTCCCTCCTCACTGGATTTAGGCAAAGCCAGTACACAAAGCCATTAAATGTATCAGGATGCACAGTGCAGATCAGCATGGAGCCCTCATAAGTACCCCCCAGCAAGCGGCTCCTTGGTTGCCAAGCAAGGGTCACATGAGAGGCATGCCCCAAGGTGGGTTCTTCTGGGCTATGCTAAGCACTTTGAACAGGGTCCCTACCTTACACATTGGGTACCTTTACTTGAACAGATGACTGAATTCTAGTTAACTCTCTCGATGTTGATAAATACCACTATGGTCACTGATGCATTTAGGAGGGATAGGCAGAGCCAATGCCCTCTCCTTCCGTCCAGCGTATTACTGCTACCTCACTCCCAGTAACGTTATGGAGCCCCGTAATGCACCCAGTGCTGACTCCATGCGTGCACTTCACTTAACTCTTCCTCTTCTATACCTGTTTACAGGCTGAGGGCCTCCGTGGTGCTGATCTGCTCCCATTGCTATGGGACACGGACCTGCTCATGGAGAGAATGCCTACAACAACTCCTCCTGCTAGAGGCTATGTCATCTGTCACATGTGCATGCTTACAACAGGCAGCTAGAGAAACTTTTATTACCCTTTGTAACCACTGAATCTTTACACTGTTTAAACTTTTGTACCGTTATCTTTATACCTCAATGTGAAAACCAAAATGTAGCAAATAAAAGAAGTTCATTATTAAAGTTCACATATATACCAACTTAAACAAATCCGGGACTTTTTTGGTGCTGACACAAATACAAGCTTCCTATTAAAGATTCATTAAAATCTCTTAAAAGTGCAAAGGGTTAACTTAACATACACAGCAGTATATATTGGTGTCTTGCTTTTCCATAAAGCCTACAATGTTGTTTTCCTCAACATGTTTCGTTGACAATGCCTTCATCAGGAGGAGTGTTGCTGAATATTAGTAAGCTGTATACAGATAACATATATATATATATATATATATATATATATATATATAAGGAAATTCACATTTAAGTAGGTTACATTTATCAAGTCAGCAAGGTAAAATCATCAAGTCATGCTTACCCACATCAAGGTTATTTCAAAAACCATCTAATCCCAGCATCCATCCATAAGGAACGGTATCTGTTAACAATTCATGGGGTGATATATAGATGGCTACAGAAGGGGCAACAAAACCACAGCTATAAAAAAAATATATTGAAAGAGGGGACACTATAACATCACAGCCCTAACATGTATATATAGTATCCTTTATATTAGTTCCTTCCCCCACATGGGAGAGCTGTATAGAAGTTACTTACTATCTGTTGTATTATTATTTAGTCACAAGAGGGTGCCAAACTTGGCTTCTGAAAATGAATCTCCAACAAGAGCTTGTCAGGTTTTTGTGTAACCTTAATTAAAAAAAAACAAAATGGATATCGCCAACAAATTTAATAAGAAAGATCCCCAATCAAATCCTCCATCACAGAATGCTCTCTTTAATACCTCACCAAAACCTCACATGCAGGCCGGTATATTGGAGTTTCCAAGGCTCAGACAATGTGACCGCTGAGCCATCAGCTATATATATATATATATATATATATATATATATATATATATATACCCTCTCCGCCTTGCCAGCATCTGACATTACAGGCGAGGAATGGACGTGACACAGACCTCAATGTGCCTCTCTGAATGTTGGAATTAGATGGTCTTAGAAATAACCTTTTATGTGGGTAAGACCTTGCTGACTTGATAAATGTAATGTATGTAAATATGACTTTCCTTACATACACTATATTGTCAAAAGTATTGGTACTTTGTGAATTTCATCGGTAAATCAATACGCTTTAAATGCCAAAAGTCATAAGTCAAAGTTGTTTGACAACCACTGAAGCAGTCGGGATACCCAGGGAAACCGGTCAGGCTCCATGCTCTGTCCTTCATCTGCTCCCCTGGACCTCAAATAAATTTTGGCATATGAAGCTTATTGATTACGAATTTAAATACATATTGCACCTTAGTATGTTATACTTTTATAGTATTTAAAGACAATAAATATGATATTTTAATAGCACTGTCCCCTAAAACTAAAATTTTCTACTGATATATATATACACACTACATTACCCAAAGTATAGGGACACCTGCCTTTACACGCACATTTACCGGCATCCCAGTCTTAGCCCCTAGGGTTCAATATTGAGTTGGCCCACTCTTTGCAGCTATAACAGCTTCAACTCTTCTGGGAAGACTGTCCACAAGGTTTAGGAGTGTGTCTATGGGAATGGTTGACCATTTTTCCAGAAGCTCATTAAGAGTTCCTTTCACTTGAACTAAGGGGTCAAGCCCAACCCCTGAAAAGCAATCCTACACCATAATCCCCCCTCCATCAAATGATTTGGACCAGTGCACAAAGCAAGGTCCTTAAAGACATGGATGAGTGAGCCCTGACCGCAACCTGATAGAACACCTTTGGGAAGAATCAGAGTGGAGACTGTGAGTCAGGCCTTCTCATCCACATCAGTGGACCTCACAAATGCACTTCTGGAAGAATTGTCAAACATTTCCATAGACACATTCTTAACCACTTAAGCCCCGGAAGATTTTACCCCCATTCCGACCAGGGGGTATTTTGCGATTCGGCACTGCGTGACTTTAACGGACAATTGCGCGGTCGTGCGACGCTGTACCTAAACGAATTTGGCGTCCTTTTTGGAGAGCTTTCTTTTGGTGGTATTTGATCACCTGTGCGATTTTTTGATCACGCGCTATAAACAAAAAAAGAGCTTCAATTTTGCAAAAATAGCAATATTTTTCACATTTTTTTATATGAAATTCCCCAAAAAAAAAATTTAAAAATCAAAATTTTTTTACTTTTTCGGCCAATTTGTTTTATGCTACCTATGTTTGGTAAAAAAAATCGCAAAAAGCGTATTTTGATTGGTTTGCGCAAAAGTTATCGCGTTTACTAACAAAGGGAAAGATTTCTGTCATTTTTGTTGTTTTATTTTTAACGTGTAATGGCGGCGATCTGCGATTTTTTTTTGCGGTACTGCGACATTGCGGCGGACAGATCGGACCCTTGACTGACATTTTTGACACTTTTGGGGTTACCAGTGACATTTCTACAGTAATCAGTGCTATATATATGCACTGTTACTGTAAAAATACACTGGTAGTGAAGGGGTTAACTTTATTTGGGAGGGAGGGGCTGTGTGTATCCCTAGGGGCGTGCTTTCTACTGTGATTGGCTGGGGCTTGAGCTGTATGGACACTGATCAACGGATCTACATACTAGATCCGAGTGATCAGTATCCTAACAGCAAGGAGAATGACAGGCAGCTTGTTTACACAAGCTGCCTGACATTCTCCCTCTCCCCCGCCGATCGCCGAGTGACCGGCGGACATCGGGTCCGCCGGTCACACGCGCGGGGGGGTCCGTGACCACGCGGGAGCGGGGGCGCGCGCTCGCTCCCTAGACCCTCACAAGCTAGTGACGTAGCCCTACGTCACTTTGCCTGTGAGGGGCTGACTGCCGACGTAGATCGGCGTTAGGCGGTCGGCAAGTGGTTAAACCTTGTTGACAGCCTTCCCAGAAGCATTGAAGCTGTTATAGCTGCAAACAATGGGCCAACTCAATATTGAACCCTACGGACTAAGACTGGGATGCCATTAAATGTGCATGTAAATGCAGACATCTCAATACTTTTCAAGTATAGATTTTTATTGGTTTTAAAATGATACAAAGCATACAATAGACATTTGTGTATAACAATAAAGAGAACTGAGTACAAAAAGCGTTCCTTGAATTCTAACAGTAGATACTGGTTAACATTTTCAAAGCAACATATATGGACAAAAACAGAGGAGTTCTGGAGAATTATAACAAAATATCATTCTAATGGGGAAGAATGGTAAGTAGAAATATTATTATTTTTGTAGTATGCAGCCTGTTTAGAGGTTAATGGTCTTTTTAGTGTTTAAAGGCATCTCAATACTTTTGACAATATAGTGTATATATGTTATCTGTACACAGCTTACTAATATTCAGCAACAGTCCTCCTGACGATGCCAATGTTGGCGAAACATGTTGACACCAATATTTTTTATTGTATATGCTAAGTAAAACGTTATGCATTTTTAAGAGATTTTAATTAATATTTATTAAAGAAAAATATATTTAAAGAAATTTGTATTTGTGTCAGCACCATAAAAGTCCCAGATTTGTTCAAGTTGGTATACATGATTTAAC
The DNA here is from genome assembly GCF_965119305.1 of Pelophylax lessonae. Classification (NCBI taxonomy): domain Eukaryota; kingdom Metazoa; phylum Chordata; class Amphibia; order Anura; family Ranidae; genus Pelophylax; species Pelophylax lessonae. The sequence goes on along the minus strand of NC_138775.1, from coordinate 183,389,827 downwards.
CACTTGCCAACTCCTCGCAGTAATATTACTGCGGCAGTGTGGCTCCCCTGGGTCCAGCGACGTAGACCTACAACGCGGTACTCCTGGTGATTCCGGCGGTGCGCGCGCTCCCGCTGTGTTTAGACACAGCCAAAGTTGGGCCAGAGGTGGAGAGGTGGCGATTGTCGCCTTCCTTCCCCGATCGTCGGGGAAACTGTGAGAAGATCCGCCTGCTTATGTAAACAAAGCAGGCGGATCTTCTCAGTGACAGACAGGCAGGAATCACTAGATTCAGCATAGCTGAACCTGCGATCTCTGTGTCTGTCACGAAACCCCCCCCCCCTCCCCCCTCCCCCCTCCCCCCCACACACACACACACATCAGTAAGCATGAGGCATACATTTAACCCCTTGATCACCAACAGTGTTAACCCCTTCCCTGCCAATGGCATTATTACAGTAACAGTGCATATTTATAGTGATGTCACTGGTCCCCCCAAAAGTGTCAACAATGTCAGTCAGTGGTCCGATCTGTCTGCTGCAATGTCGCAGTCCCGCAAAAAATCACAGATTGCCGCCATTACTAGTAAAAAAAAACAATAGAAATTACATAAATCTTTCCCGTAGTTAGTAAACGTGATAACTTTTGTGCAAACCAATCAAAATACGCTTATTGCGATTCTTTTTACCAAAAATATATAGCAGAAAACAAATTGGCCTAAAATGTAAAAAATTTTGATTTTAAAATTTTCTTTTTTGGGAATGTCATATAGCAGAATGTGAAAGTCATTGTTTTTTTTTTTTTTTTTTTTTCAAAATTGTCGCTATTTTTTTTGTTTATAGTGCAAAAATTAAAATTCAGTGATCAAATACCACCAAAAGAAAGCTCTATTTGTGGGAAAAAAAGGACGTCAATTTTATTTGGGTACATCATCATTTGCGCAATTTTACGTTAAAGTAACGCAGTGCCAAATCGCAAAATAGGGCCTGGTCAGAAAGGGGGCCAATCCTTCCGGGCTGAAGTGGTTAAGGGATGTTGGTACCATTTCTCATTATGCCTCATATCGCCTAAACCAGTAACATCATGTAAAGAGAGTTTACATGTAGCTGAATATAGGGGAAATATTTCCCAGAAGAGATTAATTATCTAAACCGAGAGTGAAAAACAAATAATCTCATTTTGAACAGAATCTCTGTCTTTAAGTCCTTGGACCTGGTATTGAGGGAAGTGAGGGATAGGAGTTACATCTATAAGTCATTCTCTTGTGTTGGAAATTTCTGCTTCAGCTACCAAACCCTGTAAACAACAGACTTTTTATAATACTGATAACTGTATGATACTAAAACATGTTTAACCACTTTACCACCAGAGGATTTTGCTGTCTTACGTCTGGGCCACTTTTTGCGATTCGGCACTGTGCAACTTTAACTGACAATTGCGCGGTCGTGCGACGCCGTACCCAAATGAAATTAATGTCCTTTTTTTTCCCACAAACAGAGCTTTCTTTTGGTGATATTTGATCACCTGTGCGATTTTTACTTTTTGCGCTATAAACAAAAAAAATTTTGAAAAAATAACATTATTTTTCACATTTTTTTATATGAAATTCCCCCCCAAAAAATGTAAAAATCTAAATTTTTTAAAATTTTTGGCCAATTTATTTTCTGCTACCTATGTTTGGTAAAAAAAATCTCAATAAGCGTATTTTGATTGGTTTGCGCAAAAGTTATTGCGTTTACTATCTAAGGGAAAGATTTATGTCATTTTGAGTAATGACAATGTCATTTGAGTAATGGCGGCGATCTGCGATTTTTTTTTGCGGGACTGCGACATTGCGGCGGACAGATCGGACCCCTGACTGACATTTTTGACACTTTTGGGGGTACCAGTAACATTACTACAGTAATCAGTGCTATAAATATGCACTGTTACTGTAAAAATGACACTGGCAGGGAAGGGGTTAACTTTATTGGAGAGGGAGGGGTTAATTTATGCCTGGTGCTTACTGACATGTGTGGGGGGAGGTGACTGTGTGACACAAGGACAGATCGAGGGTTCAGCTATGCTGAACCCTGCAATCTGACCCTGCCTGTCACTTCGGAGATCCGCCCGCTTGTGTTTACACAAGCGGGCGGATCTCCACACTCGATTCCCCGACGATCGCCGCTGCTCCTCCCCTGGCCCGACTCCCGCTGTGACTGAATACAGCGGGAGCGAGCCTCCGGCGGCGTGCACGCACCGCCTAGAAGGGGGAGGGTCTGCCGACGTAGGTCTACGTCGTCAGACCTACAAGAGCCACTTTGCCGCAGTACAGCTCTAGTGGTTGAAAGAGCCTAATATCTCCACCTGCTGGTTGGAAAGAAATACTGCATAACACTCATATGCATATCTAGCTAAAAAAAAAAACCTACACAGAAATAAAATATCTAATGTGTACCTTCTAATTTCTCAACCAAGCATTGCTGTAAATACAATAGCATAAATATGTCCAAGTTATATCACTTTTTATAAGAGCCATTAGGATCTTTTTTTTTTATTTTATGTTTTATACGTTGTTTTAATTAAAACAAGTATCCAGTGCTGTATTGAGTCTGTGTCTTGTGACCTGTGAGGCATGAAACATTATGCTTGCACAAACACAACCCTTGTTTACCTCATTGTTCCTTGATTTATTAGTTGCATGTAACTGGTTCATTTAGTATAAATTAATAGCAATCTATCTCTTACAACTGTTAGTCTGTGACAAATTGCTGCAGTGTCTGAATGCAAGTGAGCATGGATCTAATGTGTATCAAAAAAAGACTTTCATAACTGCAGCTTGACCTTATATTAAGTTAATTCAGGTATGACATATTTTCTAATCAGTTAGTAACTGAACAAGCTCTGGTGTGGGGAAGGAAAAAAAATCTAAAATAAAAGTTCAGAATAATTGCCAAAATTTATTTTAAAATTAAAGGAATCTATAGTTGTGAAAAAAAATAAATAAAATATATAAAAAGACACACATATGTATATACATAGAGAACCAATTCCTGCAATCTTAAAACACTGCCTGCTTAGTTAACCAGTTCTGGACCGGAAGATTTTCCCCCTTAATGACCAGGCCATTTTTTGCGATTTGGCACTGCGTTGCTTTAACGGACAATTGCCCGGTCCGTTAAAGTACCTAAATAAAATTGATGTCTTTTTTTTTGTCCCCACAAATAGAGCTTTCTTTTGGTGGTATTTGATCACCTGTGCGATTTCTATTATTTGTGCTATAAACAAAAAAGAGAGACAATTCTGAAAAAAACAATATTTTTCCACTGTCTGCTATATAACATTACCAATAAAAAAAAAATAAAATTAAAAATCTAAATTTTTCATCATTTTAGGCCAATTTGCATTCTGCTACAATTTTTGGTAAAAAAAAAAAAAAAAACCCAGCAAGCGTATTTTGATTGGTTTGCACAAAAGTTATCGCGTCTACAAACTAGGGGAAAGATTTATGTCATTTTTTTTTTTCCTAGTGATGGCGGCGATCAGCGATTTTTAGCGGGACTGCAACATTGCGGTGGACAGATTGGACCCCTAAATTAAATTTTTGGGGGGGGGTAGTGACATTACTACAGTAATCGGTGCAAAATATATGCACTGTTACTGTAATAATGACACTGGTAGGGAAGGGGTTAACCCAGGGGCAATCAAAGGGTAAATGTATGCCTAGGTGGGTGTTTTCTAACTGTGAGGGGGATAGGCTTGTAAAATTAACAGAGACCTGTCATCCTAAATGGGGAGGGGGAGGGGGAGGAGGACAGAGAAGACAGAGAGCAGGGTTGCAGATGATGGAGGCACGTACACTGACCATGGTGTCAGGGCTCAGCAGCCATGATACACTGTGGTCAGTTTACAGACCAGGATCAGCCAAGGTTTTTAGATTAGCCAGGTTTTTTAGGTGATACGGGGTGCCAAATAACACAGCACAAGCACTGTGCTGTATAACATGCTTTTTGTTTTTTGTTTTTTTAGGGTAACAAATGCTTTAATTGTGCAGTTTGGGTGGGATACCCAAACCGACCAGAGAGAAATTAATTTCTGGTAGATTAAATTAATCAAGGCCATTTTTTTTTACTTTTTTTATTGGTGGTTGATGTCTCTAAGTGTATCCATTATGCTGGGTTGTGTATTAGAGTTCCACGGCCTAGTGATAATACATTTTTCGGCTAAGAGTAGGTGGATGCTAACAATTCTAGTTCTTAGGGGCAGTTTGTCAATGCCTAAATGTAAATGTGGTAGGGTAAGGTCAGGGGCCTGTGTAAGGGAGGAGATTAGTGAAAAGTCCCAATTCCAATACGAATGTATAGATTTACATTAAGAGCAAGCCCATCTCTTCACACATGCATCAACTTCTAGGGGAAAATAGCTTGAATGGAGTTAGATACCATTGAGTATTTTTTGATAAATTACGCAATGGTTGGAGCAATATGGGACTTTATACATGGAGGGAAAAGGCTGAAAGGTGGAAGTCCTTGAGCAAGGAGTCAAACGATATGAGAGTATTTGTTGCGAGTATGTCACTGTTCCAAGTGATTCCTCTAGATTTCCATCCATGGAGGTTTAGGTCAGGAATAAACTGAGGCAAAATATCAATAGGGATTGTGATTTTTTAATGTGGAGAAGTTTTGTGGTTTAGAGATGAAGTTTCGACCCAAATTTTTTTATGGAATTGCTAGTGGTAGGTATTCAGTTTTAGGGTTAAGGAGTTAATACAATTATTTCTTATCTTGGCTGGTGTAAAGATCTAAACCTATGTTACTGCATTGCCACACTACTGAAAATTGACATCAGGCTTTCAGTGAGGTTTCTCCTTTAGTAAGCCAATAGGAAGGGGATGTGCATCAATAGGCTTTTTAGATAGGAAAAGGTTCAGGGTAAATTCAACAAAGGGGTACTAGTTCAATGAGCAGATAGGAGGGTTTAATACAAAAAAGCCTAGATAAATGAAAGCTCTAAAGTGTGTTGTCACCATCCTTTTGCTATTGGTTACATGATTTGAGTGTGTTTTGGCATGTTGATGTAAGATGGACTTTAAAGAGAACCTGTCACTAACTAGCATTTATAATAATCTTACTCTCCATTCTTAAATTTTTTTAATAATGTAACTTTATCTCACTTGGGGCTACATGACTTTTATTAACTTTCTTGCTCCCTTTCAGAGTAGAAATGTCTGGCTGAGTGTCAACCTTTAAGGCCACCTTGTCCCCTCGGCTCAACTTAGTGGTAAATAAAAAGATTGCCATCGCAAATACACAAATAACAATTGTAACCTGGACAGAGTGGCAGTTATCAGTTCTGAGCTCACATTGGAGACAGTACAGCCTCTGTAGGGTTATACAGCCTAACACTGAGCTGCAATGGCGGCTGGTGCTCCATGGGCCGGGGGGGCAGCAGATGGACCGCACTATACCCCCCTCCCCCGGACCACACCAGGCCGCACCAGGGCCGGCGCGACCCATAAGGCAGCTCAGGCAGCCGCCTGTGGGCGCCAGGGTGGTGGGGGCAGTAAATTGTCATACCCTCCTGGTCCTGGATTGGTCCTGGAGTCCCGACGAATCCTGGCGCAGAGCAAGTTCCGGCACTTGGCTCCAGTCATCTGCCCGGGAGGGGCGCGCCGCACGCTCATTTTGGACACACACACATCAGGCAGCAGCACCAGTTTCACCCCCGCCCCCCGCAGCCTGTGCAGTGCCGTACGATCTCCACTCGGCTCCACATTCTCCCCGGACCCCGCCCACCGGCCGCCTTACAGAAGCCGCCCTCTCTTCCTCCCACGGCTCTGATGTACTCCTGTAAACAAACAGGAGGAGTCGGGGAGGAGGAGGGAAATCATGCCATGCTCCGAGTCCGCGCTGATCTGAGGTCTGTGAACTGTGAGTATTACAATAGATGACACGGGGGGGGGGGGCAATATAGATGACACGGGGGACAATATAGATGACATGGGGGGACAATATAGATGACACGGGGGACAATATAGATGACATGGGGGACAATATAGATGACATGGGGGGGTGCGCAATATAGATGACAGTGGGGGGAGGACAATATAGATGACACGGGGGAACAATAGAGATGACACTGGGGGGGACAAAATAGATGACACGGGGGGAACAATATAGATGATACTGGGGGGAGACAATATAGATGACACTGGGGGTGTGGAACAATATAGATAACACGGGGGGGGATAATGTAGATGACATGGGGGGAACAATATAGATTACATGGGGGGGGGGAATAATATAAATGACACTGGGGGTGTGGAACAATATAGATGACTCGGGGTGGGGGGGGGGACAATATAGATGACACTGGGGGGGGACAATATAGATGACACTGAGGGGGACAATATAGATGACACGGGGGGGATAATATAGATGACACTGGGGGTGTGGAACAATATAGATGACACTGGGGGGACAATATAGATTACACGGGAGGGAATAATATAAATGACACTGGGGGTGTGGAACAATATAAATGACACTGGGGGCGTGGAACAATATAAATGACACTGGGGGTGTGGAACAATATAGATGACACTGGGGGGGACAATATAGATGACACAGGGGGGAGGGACTTATTCTAGTAGGGGGGATGGATATTAAATTCGACCACCACCCCCCTCAGCACAAAGCCTCCCTCCTCCAAAGCGCCCCGTAGGACAGTGATGACTTAGCTCCCACCATCCCACAAATTAATAAGATACTGGCTTCTACAAAGAGGCCAAACAAGGCATCTGGGACCCTTGGCACCCCGCTAGAGATGTGGATCAATCACCCCAGGTGCCCACATTAGTGCCGACTTGTCAGGCAAGTTAGTGGAGCCAGGTGGTGGAAATTTTTTTTTTTACTACTGTACTACACAATCCAGCACACGCAAACGCATTACATTTGCAACCTGCATTTGGGGTGTCATTAAGTTAACATTGACACCCACGGCAGATTGCAACTGCAGTGCGTTTTGAAGAATGCGGTGCAGGAAACGCACATATTATTTGTATTTGTGGGCTTTTGTTCTTTTCTCAGGAAAGTCCCACAAAAAGCAGGACAGTTGGGAAGTACTTTTGATTGATTTGTATTAAAAGGGGGAGATATGTACTGGGAAGGGGGAATTTAGGTGGGAGGATTTATGAGAGAACTGCACAGTAGACTGATGCTGGCATGGGGGATTGGGGGGGGGGGAGGATTTGTGTTGGGAAGGGGTATTTAGGGGGTGGAAAAATAATTGTGCTGAGTAGGGGGATTTGGGGAGAGAGAATTTGTGCTTTTGTGCTATAAATGGGGAAAAGATTTACTCTGGGAGATCTGCGCTAGAAGAGTGATTGGGTTTGGGTTTTTTTTTTTGCTGGGAGAAGAAATTTGGGGGGATTTGTTGTGCTGGGAAGGGGGATTGGTGGGAAAGAGGATTTGTGCTGGGGGTATCTGGAGAGGGGGTATTGAGTGGGAGAGCATTTGTACTTGAAATGGGGGGTTGTGCTGGGAGGGAGGATTTTGGGGGATGGAAGAGGATTTATTCTGAGAGGGGTATTGGGGGGAAGGAGGATTGGTGTTGGGAGGGGAATTGAGGGGTGTGGGGATAAGTGCCAGGACAGGGGGATTGTGCTGGGTCGGATTGTGCTGGGTCTGGGGAGGTAGAAGTGGGGGAGCATACAAGTTAGTGCTGGAGGGGAGGGAGTGGGGATTTTTGCTAAAAGGGTGAAGTTGGGGGGGGGGATTATTTTGTACTCTCCTTACCACTACACTCCTGTCCCCTGCATTCTGTACATTACACACTCCTGTCCCCTGCATTCTATACATTACACACTCCTGTCCCCTGCATTCTGTACATTACATACTCCTGTCCCCTGCATTCTGTACATTACATACTCCTGTCCCCTGCATTCTATACATTACATACTCCTGTCCCCTGCATTCTATACATTACATACTCCTGTCCCCTGCCTTCTATACATTACATACTCCTGTCCCCTGCATTCTATACATTACATACTCCTATCCCCTGCATTCTGTGAATTACATATTCCTGTCCCCTGCATTCTGTACATAATGTTCTCCTTTACCCTGGTCTCTGTGTGTCATGTATTCCTAAACCTAGCACTGACTACAGCTTTCTGTGTGTTAAACACAGAGATGTATAGTAACTAAGTAGAACTACTTCACTACTGTACTTAAGTACCGAAAGGCGGTATCTGTACTTTCCTAGAGTAGAGTATTACACACCCTGGACCCCTGCAGTCGGCGTTATGCATCCTTAACCAAACACTAACTGCAGCACCCTGTGCATTGCACATCGTCGACCCCTTGCCTTACATACTCCTGCACTATATACACAATACTGTACATTATATACTTCTCACCAAAGTCTTCATTATCTCAACAGTTACTGGTTGCTATGCAGTCCCTGACTATTTTAAAGAAGGTCTTCTTTAAGGTAGGCTCAGACAAAGTGTAAGCTCTGTGTATATTTTCAATGTCTGCAAAACCATATGCAATGGAAGCTTTGCATTCTTTTTTTTTTGTGATTATTGTGCTGGGGTTTATAAGTATTTGTGAGATTCTTGCTTGTAGCATAGCAGTAAAAGCATATTTTATGGGTACAAGTGTTTAACCACACTCTTAAAGCGGAGTTCCACCCAAAAGTGGAACTAACGCTGATCTGTTTGCACCACCCCCTCCAGTTTGGCACCTTTCAGGGGGGAGGTGGGAACGGGTACCTTTTTTTGACAGGTACCCCTCCCCACTTCCGGGAGACAGCGCTGCAGCGCCATCCCTCGGAAGTTCAGCCCCCTCCTCCTTCCCCCGCCACTGGGGGAAAGTGCGGCGCGCTTTACGCATGTGCAGTAGGGAACTGGCAGTGAAGCTGAAAGGCTTCACTGCCGGTTTCCCTTATGACAAATGGCGGCGGCAGCACCTGACAGCCGTTCCCGAAAATTGTCTGGGGTGCCCACATCGCAGGTTCCCTGGACAGGTAAGTGTCTATATATTTAAAGTCAGCAGCTACAGTATTTGTATTCTTTTTCCCCACGCAGAACTTTACTTTAAGCTACGTGCACCACAGGTCACTTCCTCCCTCAAGTCTCCCTCATTCTGAAGTTTAAAAGTTATAAGGAATGCAGGTGGCAGGTGAGGGGGTGGCACCAAAATGCACCTTCGCCTGTGTAGACAAAAATCCTTGTACCGGCCCTGCGCACACCATACCCCCCTCCCCGGACCACAGAAAGACAGGAGAGAGGGGAGACAGGAGAAAGGACAGGACCACACCTCACTCACCCTGCCTGGATGCAGCAGCAGGCGGTGGCGGCTTCGGCTTCTTCCCCCTGTCTTCTGCGTCTCCTCCCTCCTCCTCCATGCCCAATGGCATGGCTTCTCCTTTCGGCCAATCGGGAAAAGGGTCTCAAAACCCACTTCCTGATTGGCCAGGAGAAGGATCCGTTCGACTATAGCGAATTTTAATTCGCTATTGTCACACAACTGGGTGGACCATTGCGCCCCGAGCCCACCCTTTTTTTTTAGCCTGTGAGAGCCTCTGGCTCTAGTCACATGGTTAAAAAAAAAAAAGCCCCATTGAACTCCAAGCGTCCGGCGCCCCGCATGTAGGTTAGGGTGCCGGACGCATGGATAGGGTAGGCGGCACCCCTGCGCCCCATATACACCAGTCGCCACTGCTGGGCTGACATTTCTACTTTGTCAGTGGAAGAGAACACAGTGAATAACTGCAAGAGAGGTAATGCTGCATTAATAAAACAACTTTACAGACTCTTAAAAACTAATTTATAAGAAGTTCTAGTAAGGAAACTAGTTAACAGAGTAGCTATTCTTCATCATTATGCAGATATAAGCTTGACATTCATTTTTATAGTGTCCATATACATACCTTTACAGGGTTCACCGAACCAGTGAAGCTTACCATCAGTATCTAATTTCTCTATCACAATAATACAAGCAGACATACGTAAGGGCCAATGTAGGCAAAAGACAATTAGGGTTTATTCACACATGAGTGAGTTTTCTTACATGTAGAAGAACTTTGGAGAGAAGGATAAAAAAAAAACATGTTTGACCCATTTTCTATGTAATATCTAATGGTGACTGTATGTGAATATTTCCTGAACACTACTATGAGTTCTTTTCCAAACATACACTTTTTTTTAGTGCTATAAAATGTGTTAGTATGACTTTCCTACAAAACAGTCAGGCAAACCTGAGTATACCACGCACTGTATATACAGTGCATCTGGAAAGTATTCACAGTCCTTAATTTTTTCCACATTTTGTTATGTTACAGCCTTATGCCAAAATGGATTAAATTCATTGACATGCAAAAATCCGGAATATTGTTGCACTCATTGGTAACTTTATTGAAGTATTAAAATCACATCACAGGTATAACAGGAGCATAAAAGCTAAAGTCAGCGCTTACTCCAACCTCAAGGAGTTCTTACTTTTTCTGACATCCAAGTCAGTAACTTAGAGGGTTTCATTTTCTAAAGGAATAGAGAATAGTGTTGAGCGAACACGGACTGTATTATTCGTGTTCGTACCGAATAATTGGATTTTTTGTACCCGAACACGGACACGGACACTTTACTGTATGTTCGGGTAAAAATCCGTGTTCGGTCGTTTTATTTCCGGGTTTTGCATGCTTTGGCGCTCTTTTCATGGCGGGCTTTCAACAGCCAATCAACAATCGTTTAACTGGTGTGCCTTAAGCCATCCCAGCCATGCCTGCAAATGTCTCAGTAGCTGTGATTGGCCGTCTGAAGCATGTGACCAAGTCTTTATAAGTTCGAGGCAGCCGCAGCGGCGTCATTATGCTGCTTAGATTCAGGGACAGAGCACACATCAACGTGCTGGCTGCTGATTAGGGAAAGATAGGCAGGAAAAAACCATTTGTGTCCGGATAGAATTGAGGGACAGGTCGGAGTGTTTAGGCAGGGCGAGTTGTAGGCATTTTAGGGATAGAGTCTGCTGAATTATATAGGGTCAGTGTCTTCTACAAACTACAATCGATATTGCTGTGTGGGGGGTGGGGTCTGCACTCAATCCTGATCTACGATCTCTTCTCAATCCTGTTAGGGACAGAGTCTGCTGAATTTTAGGGAAACTGTGTTCTACAAACTACAATCGATATTGCTGTGTGGTGTGGGATTGGAGATAGGCAGGTGTCAGTGATCCACATCCATTTTTCTGTGTGTGAGCTGCAGTGAACACAATCTTTTTGGGCTGCAGTGAACACAATCTTTTTGGGCTGCAGTGAACACAATCTTTTTGGGCTGCAGTGAACACAATCTTTTTGGGCTGCAGTGAACACAATCTTTTTGGGCTGCAGTGAACACAATCTTTTTGGGGTGCAGTGAACAAAATCTTTTTGGGGTGCAGTGAACACAATCCTTTTTGGTGTGCAGTGAACACAATCTTTGTGGGGTGCAGTGAACAAAATCCTTTGTGGGGTGCAGTGAACACAATCTTTTTGGGGTGCAGTGAACAAAATCCTTTTTGGGGTGCAGTGAACAACATCCTTTTTGGGGTGCAGTGAACACAATCTTTTTGGGGTGCAGTGAACAAAATCCTTTGTGGGGTGCAGTGAACACAATCTTTTTGGGGTGCAGTGAACACAATCTTTTTGGGGTGGAGTGAACAACATCCTTTTTGGGGTGCAGTGAACAAAATCCTTTTTGGGGTGCAGTGAACACAATCTTTTTGGGGTGCAGTGAACACAATCTTTGTGGGGTGCAGTGAACACAATCTTTTTGGGGTGGAGTGAACAACATCCTTTTTGGGGTGCAGTGAACAACATCCTTTTTGGGGTGCAGTGAACACAATCTTTTTGGGGTGCAGTGAACACAATCTTTGTGGGGTACAGTGAACAGAATCTTTGTGGGGTGCAGTGAACACAATCTTTGGGGGGTACAGTGAACACAATCTTTGTGAGGTGCAGTGAACACAATCTTTGTGGGGTGCAGTGAACACAATCATTGTGGGGTGCAGTGAACTCAATCTTTGTGGGGTACAGTGAACACAATCTCATACTGAAGGTTTGAGGGTGCTGCCTGTTCCATACTCCCCCTACTCCTCATCTAGCCTTTTAGGGGTACAAACAATAGTAATTGGGGCCTAGTGTGGTTGTGTACGTGTGATATACATACACTTTTTTGGGATCATATTTTCTATTCCGCTATTTAATCAAAAACCTTTGGGGATCAGTTAAATTGGGGGATAGTCTGTGTTGGTACGTGTGAGAGAGATCCACCTTTCCAAGTTGTTGGGGTTCATCTCATACTTCTGAAGGTTTGAGGGTGCTGCCTGTTCCATACTCCCCCTACTCCTAGCCTTTTAGGGGTACAAACAATAGTAATTGGGGCCTAGTGTGGTTGTGTACGTGTGATATACATACACTTTTTTGGGATCATATTTTCTATTCCGCTATTTAATCAAAAACCTTTGGGGATCAGTTAAATTGGGGGATAGTCTGTGTTGGTACGTGTGAGAGAGATCCACCTTTCCAAGTTGTTGGGGTTCATCTCATACTTCTGAAGGTTTGAGGGTGCAGCCTGTTCCATACTCCCCCTACTCCTAGCCTTTTAGGGGTACAAACAATAGTAATTGGGGCCTAGTGTGGTTGTGTACGTGTGATATACATACACTTTTTTGGGATCATATTTTCTATTCCGCTATTTAATCAAAAACCTTTGGGGATCAGTTAAATTGGGGGATAGTCTGTGTTGGTACGTGTGAGAGAGATCCACCTTTCCAAGTTGTTGGGGTTCATCTCATACTTCTGAAGGTTTGAGGGTGCTGCCTGTTCCATACTCCCCCTACTCCTAGCCTTTTAGGGGTACAAACAATAGTAATTGGGGCCTAGTGTGGTTGTGTACGTGTGATATACATACACTTTTTTGGGATCATATTTTCTATTCCGCTATTTAATCAAAAACCTTTGGGGATCAGTTAAATTGGGGGATAGTCTGTGTTGGTACGTGTGAGAGAGATCCACCTTTCCAAGTTGTTGGGGTTCATCTCATACTTCTGAAGGTTTGAGGGTGCTGCCTGTTCCATACTCCCCCTACTCCTAGCCTTTTAGGGGTACAAACAATAGTAATTGGGGCCTAGTGTGGTTGTGTACGTGTGATATACATACACTTTTTTGGGATCATATTTTCTATTCCGCTATTTAATCAAAAACCTTTGGGGATCAGTTAAATTGGGGGATAGTCTGTGTTGGTACGTGTGAGAGAGATCCACCTTTCCAAGTTGTTGGGGTTCATCTCATACTTCTGAAGGTTTGAGGGTGCTGCCTGTTCCATACTCCCCCTACTCCTAGCCTTTTAGGGGTACAAACAATAGTAATTGGGGCCTAGTGTGGTTGTGTACGTGTGATATACATACACTTTTTTGGGATCATATTTTCTATTCCGCTATTTAATCAAAAACCTTTGGGGATCAGTTAAATTGGGGGATAGTCTGTGTTGGTACGTGTGAGAGAGATCCACCTTTCCAAGTTGTTGGGGTTCATCTCATACTTCTGAAGGTTTGAGGGTGCTGCCTGTTCCATACTCCCCCTACTCCTAGCCTTTTAGGGGTACAAACAATAGTAATTGGGGCCTAGTGTGGTTGTGTACGTGTGATATACATACACTTTTTTGGGATCATATTTTCTATTCCGCTATTTAATCAAAAACCTTTGGGGATCAGTTAAATTGGGGGATAGTCTGTGTTGGTACGTGTGAGAGAGATCCACCTTTCCAAGTTGTTGAGGTTCATCTCATACTTCTGAAGGTTTGAGGGTGCTGCCTGTTCCATACTCCCCCTACTCCTAGCCTTTTAGGGGTACAAACAATAGTAATTGGGGCCTAGTGTGGTTGTGTACGTGTGATATACATACACTTTTTTGGGATCATATTTTCTATTCCGCTATTTAATCAAAAACCTTTGGGGATCAGTTAAATTGGGGGATAGTCTGTGTTGGTACGTGTGAGAGAGATCCACCTTTCCAAGTTGTTGGGGTTCATCTCATACTTCTGAAGGTTTGAGGGTGCTGCCTGTTCCATACTCCCCCTACTCCTAGCCTTTTAGGGGTACAAACAATAGTAATTGGGGCCTAGTGTGGTTGTGTACGTGTGATATACATACACTTTTTTGGGATCATATTTTCTATTCCGCTATTTAATCAAAAACCTTTGGGGATCAGTTAAATTGGGGGATAGTCTGTGTTGGTACGTGTGAGAGAGATCCACCTTTCCAAGTTTTTGAGGTTCATCTCATACTTCTGAAGGTTTGAGGGTGCTGCCTGTTCCATACTCCCCCTACTCCTAGCCTTTTAGGGGTACAAACAATAGTAATTGGGGCCTAGTGTGGTTGTGTACGTGTGATATACATACACTTTTTTGGGATCATATTTTCTATTCCGCTATTTAATCAAAAACCTTTGGGGATCAGTTAAATTGGGGGATAGTCTGTGTTGGTACGTGTGAGAGAGATCCACCTTTCCAAGTTGTTGGGGTTCATCTCATACTTCTGAAGGTTTGAGGGTGCTGCCTGTTCCATACTCCCCCTACTCCTAGCCTTTTAGGGGTACAAACAATAGTAATTGGGGCCTAGTGTGGTTGTGTACGTGTGATATACATACACTTTTTTGGGATCATATTTTCTATTCCGCTATTTAATCAAAAACCTTTGGGGATCAGTTAAATTGGGGGATAGTCTGTGTTGGTACGTGTGAGAGAGATCCACCTTTCCAAGTTGTTGGGGTTCATCTCATACTTCTGAAGGTTTGAGGGTGCTGCCTGTTCCATACTCCCCCTACTCCTAGCCTTTTAGGGGTACAAACAATAGTAATTGGGGCCTAGTGTGGTTGTGTACGTGTGATATACATACACTTTTTTGGGATCATATTTTCTATTCCGCTATTTAATCAAAAACCTTTGGGGATCAGTTAAATTGGGGGATAGTCTGTGTTGGTACGTGTGAGAGAGATCCACCTTTCCAAGTTGTTGGGGTTCATCTCATACTTCTGAAGGTTTGAGGGTGCTGCCTGTTCCATACTCCCCCTACTCCTAGCCTTTTAGGGGTACAAACAATAGTAATTGGGGCCTAGTGTGGTTGTGTACGTGTGATATACATACACTTTTTTGGGATCATATTTTCTATTCCGCTATTTAATCAAAAACCTTTGGGGATCAGTTAAATTGGGGGATAGTCTGTGTTGGTACGTGTGAGAGAGATCCACCTTTCCAAGTTGTTGGGGTTCATCTCATACTTCTGAAGGTTTGAGGGTGCTGCCTGTTCCATACTCCCCCTACTCCTAGCCTTTTAGGGGTACAAACAATAGTAATTGGGGCCTAGTGTGGTTGTGTACGTGTGATATACATACACTTTTTTGGGATCATATTTTCTATTCCGCTATTTAATCAAAAACCTTTGGGGATCAGTTAAATTGGGGGATAGTCTGTGTTGGTACGTGTGAGAGAGATCCACCTTTCCAAGTTGTTGGGGTTCATCTCATACTTCTGAAGGTTTGAGGGTGCTGCCTGTTCCATACTCCCCCTACTCCTAGCCTTTTAGGGGTACAAACAATAGTAATTGGGGCCTAGTGTGGTTGTGTACGTGTGATATACATACACTTTTTTGGGATCATATTTTCTATTCCGCTATTTAATCAAAAACCTTTGGGGATCAGTTAAATTGGGGGATAGTCTGTGTTGGTACGTGTGAGAGAGATCCACCTTTCCAAGTTGTTGAGGTTCATCTCATACTTCTGAAGGTTTGAGGGTGCTGCCTGTTCCATACTCCCCCTACTCCTAGCCTTTTAGGGGTACAAACAATAGTAATTGGGGCCTAGTGTGGTTGTGTACGTGTGATATACATACACTTTTTTGGGATCATATTTTCTATTCCGCTATTTAATCAAAAACCTTTGGGGATCAGTTAAATTGGGGGATAGTCTGTGTTGGTACGTGTGAGAGAGATCCACCTTTCCAAGTTGTTGAGGTTCATCTCATACTTCTGAAGGTTTGAGGGTGCTGCCTGTTCCATACTCCCCCTACTCCTAGCCTTTTAGGGGTACAAACAATAGTAATTGGGGCCTAGTGTGGTTGTGTACGTGTGATATACATACACTTTTTTGGGATCATATTTTCTATTCCGCTATTTAATCAAAAACCTTTGGGGATCAGTTAAATTGGGGGATAGTCTGTGTTGGTACGTGTGAGAGAGATCCACCTTTCCAAGTTGTTGGGGTTCATCTCATACTTCTGAAGGTTTGAGGGTGCTGCCTGTTCCATACTCCCCCTACTCCTAGCCTTTTAGGGGTACAAACAATAGTAATTGGGGCCTAGTGTGGTTGTGTACGTGTGATATACATACACTTTTTTGGGATCATATTTTCTATTCCGCTATTTAATCAAAAACCTTTGGGGATCAGTTAAATTGGGGGATAGTCTGTGTTGGTACGTGTGAGAGAGATCCACCTTTCCAAGTTTTTGAGGTTCATCTCATACTTCTGAAGGTTTGAGGGTGCTGCCTGTTCCATACTCCCCCTACTCCTAGCCTTTTAGGGGTACAAACAATAGTAATTGGGGCCTAGTGTGGTTGTGTACGTGTGATATACATACACTTTTTTGGGATCATATTTTCTATTCCGCTATTTAATCAAAAACCTTTGGGGATCAGTTAAATTGGGGGATAGTCTGTGTTGGTACGTGTGAGAGAGATCCACCTTTCCAAGTTGTTGGGGTTCATCTCATACTTCTGAAGGTTTGAGGGTGCTGCCTGTTCCATACTCCCCCTACTCCTAGCCTTTTAGGGGTACAAACAATAGTAATTGGGGCCTAGTGTGGTTGTGTACGTGTGATATACATACACTTTTTTGGGATCATATTTTCTATTCCGCTATTTAATCAAAAACCTTTGGGGATCAGTTAAATTGGGGGATAGTCTGTGTTGGTACGTGTGAGAGAGATCCACCTTTCCAAGTTGTTGGGGTTCATCTCATACTTCTGAAGGTTTGAGGGTGCTGCCTGTTCCATACTCCCCCTACTCCTCATCTAGCCTTTTAGGGGTACAAACAATAGTAATTGGGGCCTAGTGTGGTTGTGTACGTGTGATATACATACACTTTTTTGGGATCATATTTTCTATTCCGCTATTTAATCAAAAACCTTTGGGGATCAGTTAAATTGGGGGATAGTCTGTGTTGGTACGTGTGAGAGAGATCCACCTTTCCAAGTTGTTGGGGTTCATCTCATACTTCTGAAGGTTTGAGGGTGCTGCCTGTTCCATACTCCCCCTACTCCTAGCCTTTTAGGGGTACAAACAATAGTAATTGGGGCCTAGTGTGGTTGTGTACGTGTGATATACATACACTTTTTTGGGATCATATTTTCTATTCCGCTATTTAATCAAAAACCTTTGGGGATCAGTTAAATTGGGGGATAGTCTGTGTTGGTACGTGTGAGAGAGATCCACCTTTCCAAGTTGTTGGGGTTCATCTCATACTTCTGAAGGTTTGAGGGTGCTGCCTGTTCCATACTCCCCCTACTCCTAGCCTTTTAGGGGTACAAACAATAGTAATTGGGGCCTAGTGTGGTTGTGTACGTGTGATATACATACACTTTTTTGGGATCATATTTTCTATTCCGCTATTTAATCAAAAACCTTTGGGGATCAGTTAAATTGGGGGATAGTCTGTGTTGGTACGTGTGAGAGAGATCCACCTTTCCAAGTTGTTGGGGTTCATCTCATACTTCTGAAGGTTTGAGGGTGCTGCCTGTTCCATACTCCCCCTACTCCTAGCCTTTTAGGGGTACAAACAATAGTAATTGGGGCCTAGTGTGGTTGTGTACGTGTGATATACATACACTTTTTTGGGATCATATTTTCTATTCCGCTATTTAATCAAAAACCTTTGGGGATCAGTTAAATTGGGGGATAGTCTGTGTTGGTACGTGTGAGAGAGATCCACCTTTCCAAGTTGTTGGGGTTCATCTCATACTTCTGAAGGTTTGAGGGTGCTGCCTGTTCCATACTCCCCCTACTCCTAGCCTTTTAGGGGTACAAACAATAGTAATTGGGGCCTAGTGTGGTTGTGTACGTGTGATATACATACACTTTTTTGGGATCATATTTTCTATTCCGCTATTTAATCAAAAACCTTTGGGGATCAGTTAAATTGGGGGATAGTCTGTGTTGGTACGTGTGAGAGAGATCCACCTTTCCAAGTTGTTGAGGTTCATCTCATACTTCTGAAGGTTTGAGGGTGCTGCCTGTTCCATACTCCCCCTACTCCTAGCCTTTTAGGGGTACAAACAATAGTAATTGGGGCCTAGTGTGGTTGTGTACGTGTGATATACATACACTTTTTTGGGATCATATTTTCTATTCCGCTATTTAATCAAAAACCTTTGGGGATCAGTTAAATTGGGGGATAGTCTGTGTTGGTACGTGTGAGAGAGATCCACCTTTCCAAGTTGTTGAGGTTCATCTCATACTTCTGAAGGTTTGAGGGTGCTGCCTGTTCCATACTCCCCCTACTCCTAGCCTTTTAGGGGTACAAACAATAGTAATTGGGGCCTAGTGTGGTTGTGTACGTGTGATATACATACACTTTTTTGGGATCATATTTTCTATTCCGCTATTTAATCAAAAACCTTTGGGGATCAGTTAAATTGGGGGATAGTCTGTGTTGGTACGTGTGAGAGAGATCCACCTTTCCAAGTTGTTGGGGTTCATCTCATACTTCTGAAGGTTTGAGGGTGCTGCCTGTTCCATACTCCCCCTACTCCTAGCCTTTTAGGGGTACAAACAATAGTAATTGGGGCCTAGTGTGGTTGTGTACGTGTGATATACATACACTTTTTTGGGATCATATTTTCTATTCCGCTATTTAATCAAAAACCTTTGGGGATCAGTTAAATTGGGGGATAGTCTGTGTTGGTACGTGTGAGAGAGATCCACCTTTCCAAGTTGTTGAGGTTCATCTCATACTTCTGAAGGTTTGAGGGTGCTGCCTGTTCCATACTCCCCCTACTCCTAGCCTTTTAGGGGTACAAACAATAGTAATTGGGGCCTAGTGTGGTTGTGTACGTGTGATATACATACACTTTTTTGGGATCATATTTTCTATTCCGCTATTTAATCAAAAACCTTTGGGGATCAGTTAAATTGGGGGATAGTCTGTGTTGGTACGTGTGAGAGAGATCCACCTTTCCAAGTTGTTGGGGTTCATCTCATACTTCTGAAGGTTTGAGGGTGCTGCCTGTTCCATACTCCCCCTACTCCTAGCCTTTTAGGGGTACAAACAATAGTAATTGGGGCCTAGTGTGGTTGTGTACGTGTGATATACATACACTTTTTTGGGATCATATTTTCTATTCCGCTATTTAATCAAAAACCTTTGGGGATCAGTTAAATTGGGGGATAGTCTGTGTTGGTACGTGTGAGAGAGATCCACCTTTCCAAGTTGTTGGGGTTCATCTCATACTTCTGAAGGTTTGAGGGTGCTGCCTGTTCCATACTCCCCCTACTCCTCATCTAGCCTTTTAGGGGTACAAACAATAGTAATTGGGGCCTAGTGTGGTTGTGTACGTGTGATATACATACACTTTTTTGGGATCATATTTTCTATTCCGCTATTTAATCAAAAACCTTTGGGGATCAGTTAAATTGGGGGATAGTCTGTGTTGGTACGTGTGAGAGAGATCCACCTTTCCAAGTTGTTGGGGTTCATCTCATACTTCTGAAGGTTTGAGGGTGCTGCCTGTTCCATACTCCCCCTACTCCTAGCCTTTTAGGGGTACAAACAATAGTAATTGGGGCCTAGTGTGGTTGTGTACGTGTGATATACATACACTTTTTTGGGATCATATTTTCTATTCCGCTATTTAATCAAAAACCTTTGGGGATCAGTTAAATTGGGGGATAGTCTGTGTTGGTACGTGTGAGAGAGATCCACCTTTCCAAGTTGTTGGGGTTCATCTCATACTTCTGAAGGTTTGAGGGTGCTGCCTGTTCCATACTCCCCCTACTCCTAGCCTTTTAGGGGTACAAACAATAGTAATTGGGGCCTAGTGTGGTTGTGTACGTGTGATATACATACACTTTTTTGGGATCATATTTTCTATTCCGCTATTTAATCAAAAACCTTTGGGGATCAGTTAAATTGGGGGATAGTCTGTGTTGGTACGTGTGAGAGAGATCCACCTTTCCAAGTTGTTGGGGTTCATCTCATACTTCTGAAGGTTTGAGGGTGCTGCCTGTTCCATACTCCCCCTACTCCTAGCCTTTTAGGGGTACAAACAATAGTAATTGGGGCCTAGTGTGGTTGTGTACGTGTGATATACATACACTTTTTTGGGATCATATTTTCTATTCCGCTATTTAATCAAAAACCTTTGGGGATCAGTTAAATTGGGGGATAGTCTGTGTTGGTACGTGTGAGAGAGATCCACCTTTCCAAGTTGTTGGGGTTCATCTCATACTTCTGAAGGTTTGAGGGTGCTGCCTGTTCCATACTCCCCCTACTCCTAGCCTTTTAGGGGTACAAACAATAGTAATTGGGGCCTAGTGTGGTTGTGTACGTGTGATATACATACACTTTTTTGGGATCATATTTTCTATTCCGCTATTTAATCAAAAACCTTTGGGGATCAGTTAAATTGGGGGATAGTCTGTGTTGGTACGTGTGAGAGAGATCCACCTTTCCAAGTTGTTGGGGTTCATCTCATACTTCTGAAGGTTTGAGGGTGCTGCCTGTTCCATACTCCCCCTACTCCTAGCCTTTTAGGGGTACAAACAATAGTAATTGGGGCCTAGTGTGGTTGTGTACGTGTGATATACATACACTTTTTTGGGATCATATTTTCTATTCCGCTATTTAATCAAAAACCTTTGGGGATCAGTTAAATTGGGGGATAGTCTGTGTTGGTACGTGTGAGAGAGATCCACCTTTCCAAGTTGTTGGGGTTCATCTCATACTTCTGAAGGTTTGAGGGTGCTGCCTGTTCCATACTCCCCCTACTCCTAGCCTTTTAGGGGTACAAACAATAGTAATTGGGGCCTAGTGTGGTTGTGTACGTGTGATATACATACACTTTTTTGGGATCATATTTTCTATTCCGCTATTTAATCAAAAACCTTTGGGGATCAGTTAAATTGGGGGATAGTCTGTGTTGGTACGTGTGAGAGAGATCCACCTTTCCAAGTTGTTGAGGTTCATCTCATACTTCTGAAGGTTTGAGGGTGCTGCCTGTTCCATACTCCCCCTACTCCTAGCCTTTTAGGGGTACAAACAATAGTAATTGGGGCCTAGTGTGGTTGTGTACGTGTGATATACATACACTTTTTTGGGATCATATTTTCTATTCCGCTATTTAATCAAAAACCTTTGGGGATCAGTTAAATTGGGGGATAGTCTGTGTTGGTACGTGTGAGAGAGATCCACCTTTCCAAGTTGTTGAGGTTCATCTCATACTTCTGAAGGTTTGAGGGTG
>NC_138775.1:180572817-180755317 GCF_965119305.1 Pelophylax lessonae | reverse complement strand
GAAATGAAAGTAATTAGACCAAGATTCGTTGCGGGACACCCTGGGAGCATATGACAAAGAGTTGACTGTTGTTTGATACTGTTTTAAGACTTATATGGACTGATGTGGACACTATCTGATAGAATGTGTTCTTACTTACCTGTAAAATCCATTTCTTCAAGTACATCACGGGACACAGAGCCGCAAATCATAACATATGGGTAAATAGCCACCTATAGGTAAAGGTGAAGGACACTGTGTCCCGTGATGTAAATTCATTTTTCTTTTCGTATATCACGGGACAAAGAGCCATAAATTATAACATACGGGACGTCCCAAAGCAATGCATCTGAGGGGAGGGGAACACCAAAAAAATACTGCCATTTGACCCTTAACCACTTCAGCCCCGGAAGATTTTACCCCCTTCCTGACCAGGCCCTATTTTGCGATTCGGCACTGCGTGACTTTAACGGACAATTGCGCGGTCCTGCGACGCTGTACCCAAATAAAATTGATGTCCTTTTTTCTACCACAAACAGAGCTTTCTTTTGGTGCCATTTGATTGTGCGATTTTTACTTTTTGCGCTATAAACAAAAAAAGAGCGAATTTTTTGAAAAAATAACAATATTTTTCACTTTTTTTTATATGAAATTCCCCCCCCAAAAAAAATGTAAAAATCTAAATTTAACATTTTAGGCCAATTTGTTTTCTTCTACATATTTTTGGTAAAAAAAAAAAATCACAATAAGCATATTTTGATTGGTTTGCTCAAAAGTTATTGCGTTTACTAAGGAAAAGATTTGTCATTTTTATTGTTTTTAACGAGCAATGGCGGCGATCTACGATTTTTTTTGCGGGACTGCGACATTGCGGCGGACAGATCGGACCCTTGACTGACATTTTTGACACTTTTGGGGATACCAGTGACATTATTACAGTAATCAGTGCTATACATATGCACTGTTATTGTAAAAATGACACTGGCAGGGAAGGGGTTAACTTTATTAGAGATGCAGGGGTTAAATGTGTCCATAGGGGCGTGCTTCTAACTTTAAAGGGGTGTGGCTTTTTATGTAACCACAGAGACATACGATCCTACATAGCAGGATCGTATGATCTCTGCCATTACACCAGGGAGAATGACAGGCTGCTTTGTTTACATTAGCCGCCTGCCTTTCTCCCTCTCCACCGGGAGATCGCGCGTGACCGGCGGACATCGGACCCGCCGGTCACACGCACGGGGATGCAGGGGAACGAGCGGGGGCGGGAGCGTTCACTCGCCCCCTACAGGCTCCTGGGCTAGCGACGTAGTACTACGTCACTTTGCCCAGGAGGCGCTGACCGCCGCAGTAAATGTACTTGCGGCGGTCGGCAAGTGGTTAACAGAAGGATTACATCCACGCCAGCAGTACACTGTGGCCAAAAGCAGACACCTCCTGGGTCCCAACATCCACTCTATAGAAACGAGTGAACATATGCACTGACGACCAGGTCGCGGCCTTGCAAATCTGAGCCATAGAGGCTTGATGGCGATGTAACGGCAAGGCACCTACTCCTCTGGAAGAATGTGCCTTTACATGGAAAGTTGGAACCTTTCCTACTAAACCATACGCCTGGTTAATAACCTGGTGAATCCAACAGGAAATTGTATCTAACAGGATATAAAAGGAATAGGGGTGATGGCGCTGCCTATATAATTTAGATATAATAAAAATGTAATAAGCTGTGATGCAAAGTGCCTTAAGCTAAAAACAATAATGTGTAATATTCAAACAATAATATATTCCATAAAAACTTCAATTAAGTGCAAGTGCAAGGTATAAAAGTGCCTGCAGAAAGATTGGAAAGTGACTGGTGCAATAATTGTATGAGCAATAAATAATATTTAACATGCAATATTAATGTGCTAAAAAATATGGTGCTATATAAAGTGAGCTGTTCCACTCATACCACGTGTTGATATGGGGAATAAAAAAGTGCCAACAGAGCAAAAATAGAAAAAAGTTATTATTTTAAAAAAATACAGCTTGCAATGTCCAATAAGGAAAGATCCAGTAGAAAAGTCTATATCATGTGCGGTGACTTCAAAGGCAATAAAGGTGACAGCACTCGGAACAAACCGACACTCAGGTGAAAAGGTGACCCCGTGGTGGGTGGTAAGGTGCTGGGATTCCTTTGATAAAATTGCACACTTACCAGAGACACCCACCCCACACAGGGGTATAGAGCGGGTGTATTTATGGGTCTGGCAACCTAGCGGTATCCTCCTATCCCTGGGTGGAGGGCGTGTGCCGAGGATCAGGCTGGTCCTGGTGTGGATGTACCCTAGGATGGTCCCCTGTGTGCCTTCCTGCCTAGGTATGTTCCGAGGGATCCACTCAGCTCCACTCCCGATATTTAAACCTGTTTCTCCTGATCCTCATGTCTGCATTAAGGGCACCACCATATGGCTTCCAACAAACTCAAAGATGGCCAAGACCACAAGGAAGGCAAGGCTGGGGAGGCCCCCAAAGGTTCAACAACTGGAACACTTTCCACCCCAGGAACCGAAGACCGGTCCCACCCAGAGGAGGAGGAGGATACCAAGGGACATGGAGAGGTCAACAACAAACAGGATACTTGAGACCACAATACCAGAACCAATACTGGGAAAACGAAGACGTACACGAGGGAAGAGAGGAGGCCAGAAGAAAAAGAAGACGCGAATTTTAGGACAGGGCATTTTTAATCTGACTGATGTTGTTTTTACCCCAGATGAACTTTTTATCCTAGATCTTGGTCTTAAATATGCCCCAAATAAAGAAGTGGATCCCTTTGAAGTTTTTATAGATTTGCACAAGTTTTTAAGAAAACTCAAAATAAAGAAGCATTTTAGTCTGAAAGGTTCCACGCAAACATCAGTCAATTCTAAATTTGAGCATTCAGGGTTACGGAATAAATCCCTCTTTAACCCTAAAGTACCGGGAGCAGAATGCATTAGTGCATTTAAACAAATGGTAGAGGCGGATCTACGTAAGATAAAAACCAATCCAAGAAAATACAACTACATCCAACACACCATAAAGAAACTAGAGAAAAAGAAAAACATAGTCATCAGGCCCGCAGACAAGGGAGGTGGCCTGGTCATTTTGAACAAATCTGATTATGAAGCCGAAATGAGCCACCTTCTCAGTATACCTGACACATATAAAAAGCTTAAAAGCAATCCTACCAAAACATACAAAAAGAAACTTAAAAGCCCTTAATGCAGACATGAGGAATGAGGATCAGGAGAAACAGGTTTAAATATCGGGAGTGGAGCTGAGTGGATCCCTCGGAACATACCTAGGCAGGAAGGCACACAGGGGACCATCCTAGGGTACATCCACACCAGGACCAGCCTGATCCTCGGCACACGCCCTCCACCCAGGGATAGGAGGATACCGCTAGGTTGCCAGACCCATAAATACACCCGCTCTATACCCCTGTGTGGGGTGGGTGTCTCTGGTAAGTGTGCAATTTTATCAAAGGAATCCCAGCACCTTACCACCCACCACGGGGTCACCTTTTCACCTGAGTGTCGGTTTGTTCCGAGTGCTGTCACCTTTATTGCCTTTGAAGTCACCGCACATGATATAGACTTTTCTACTGGATCTTTCCTTATTGGACATTGCAAGCTGTATTTTTTTAAAATAATAACTTTTTTCTATTTTTGCTCTGTTGGCACTTTTTTATTCCCCATATCAACACGTGGTATGAGTGGAACAGCTCACTTTATATAGCACCATATTTTTTAGCACATTAATATTGCATGTTAAATATTATTTATTGCTCATACAATTATTGCACCAGTCACTTTCCAATCTTTCTGCAGGCACTTTTATACCTTGCACTTGCACTTAATTGAAGTTTTTATGGAATATATTATTGTTTGAATATTACACATTATTGTTTTTAGCTTAAGGCACTTTGCATCACAGCTTATTACATTTTTATTATATCTAAATTATATAGGCAGCGCCATCACCCCTATTCCTTTTATATCCAGTGCATAGTCTCCGGACTATCATCCAGGGAGGCTGCAGCCTATTTTTAGATATATCTATATATATATATATATATATATATATATATATATATATTTTATATTTTATACATTTACTACATATTTTTTATTCATTTATTTATACACATTTTTTTCACTTAATTATTCACTTATCTATCCATTTAGTCCATAGCGCGGAAGTTCTTATTTTTTTTGTATCTAACAGGAAATCGTTGATTTAGATGCTGCCAATCCCTTTCTGGGGCCTTCTGGCAGCACAAAACAAGCTCTCTGTCTTACGAATCTGAGAGCTTTCCTGTAAATAAAATTTAAGTACACTCATTACATCAAGGGAATGCAATAACCTTTCCTCCTCTGAGTGAGGATCTGGAAAAAAAAGTAGCATAATGTCCTGATTCAAATGAAAGGCATACACTACCTTGGGCAAAAAATCTGGGTGAGGACATAAAAACGCCCCATCTTGATAAAATATAAAGAATGGCTCTTTACAAAAAAGAGCTGCTAGTTCCAATACCCTTCTAGCCAAAGTTATCGCAATCAAAAGACCAGTTTCTTGGTCAAAAGGCCTAGGGGAACCTGCCCCAGAGGTTCAAAAGGCTGTTTTTGCAAAACTGCCAACACCAAATTTAAGTCCCAAGGACACAACGGTGGCTTCACTGGTGGAAGCAAACACAATCTTCCCCCGGACAAAGGTTTGAACCAACAAATGGGAAGTGATCGGTTCCTAGAAAAAAAACCCCAAAAAAATGAAAAAGCTGAAATCTGCCCCTTAATCGTGCTCAGGGCTAATTTCATATCTACCCCTGCTTGCAGGAAGGATAGAATTCTCCTGATAATAGATTTATTGGGATGCCATTTTCTGGCCTCACACCAGGCAATGTAGGATTTCTAGACCCTGTAATAAATACTTCTAGAGACTGGCTTCCTGGCGTTTATCAGTGTATGAACTGGGGGGCCAGATACAGCCTGCTCTTCCCAGATTAAGGCTTCAATAGCCAAGCCATCAAATTTAAAGAATGTATAGCAGGGTGGAAAATCGGACCTTGAAATAGCAAGTCTGGACACAGTGGCAGAACCCAGGGCCTCGTCACTGCCAACCTCTGGATTTGTGCATACCAAATCCTCCTCGGCCAAGCCAGAGCTACTAGAATTACTGGTTTCCCCTCCAGCTGGATCCTGCGCAACAAACGCAATACCAGCTGTACTGGAGGAAAGGCATAGATCAGGGAATACTCCTCCCAAGGAGTCACCAAAGCATCTACTTCGACTTTGAGTGCATCGCTGGTCCTAGACACAAATCTCTCCAATTTTTTGTTGAACATGGATGCAAACAGATCTATGTCTGAGACCCCCCCAGCGTAGGCAGATCATTTGATAAATCTCAGAATGTAAAGACCACTCCCCCGGAAACATCTGTTGACGGCTTAAGAAATCTGCCTGCCAGTTCTCTATTCCTGGAATGAACACTGTCGGTTTGCACCCTGATAGGGTGACCCCCAAAGTCTGGGCGTCCAGAATTTCAGAGCCCGACTGACTGCACGAATTTCCAAAATGTTGATGGGGAGACAACTCTCTACCCAAGACCATTTCCCCTGGACAGTGGCTTCCTCCAGAACCGCTCCCCAGCCGGAGTGACTAGCGTCTGTATTCACCACTTTCCAGGTCACTGGGAGAAAGGATCTTCTTTTCTCCAGATTTCTCGTCAACAACCACCAATTCAGACTCTGGCGTACTCTTGGTAGCAGAGATATGGACCGGTCCAAGGACTGAACTTTTCCGTTCCATGCAGAAATAAAGTTGTTCTGCAAGAGTCTGGCATGGAATTGAGCATCAGGAATTGCCTCGAATGTGGACACCATCTTCCCCAGTAACAAAATGCAAAGATGTATGATGGATTTCTCAGTCTTACTATAGATCGAACCTGACCATTCAGGTCTTGGACCATTTTTGCTGGCAAGAATAGCTTTGCCTGTACCGTGTCAACAAGAAGCCCCAGGTATTCCAGATGCTGGACTAGCTGTAATGCTGACTTTGCCAAGTTCAGTATCCAACCCAGATGTTTCAAAAATTGTACAGTCTGAAGGATATATTGGCTTAGAGCCGACGCCGATCGATCTATTAGTAATAAATCGTCCAGATATCCTATTACAGATATTTCTCGGGACATTAATAGTCAACACTGGAGCTAGGATCTTTGTCAACACTCTTGGAGCTGGGGCCAACCCGAAGGGTAGGGCCACAAACTGGAAATTATGGTTTCCATTCATAAAACGAAGGAACCTTTGAGGAGTCTGAAATATAGGCACATGAAGATACGCATCCTTCATGTCTATGAATGCTAGAAACAGGCCTCACATCCCCATTTGGTTTGGGGATTATGAATTTGTTTGAGTAAAAACCCTTGAACCTTTCATTTTCTGGAACCTCGGTTATCACCCTCTGAGCTCTCAGCTGATCCAATGCCTGAAAGAGAGAGCTTTCTTTTAGGGGATCTGTTGGTATACATGACCTCACGAACCAAGGATGCGGAGACACCCCAAATTCCAGCTTGTATCCCTGTGAAATGATGGAGACAACCCAGTTGTCTTGAATTAACTCCACCCATGTCCCTGAGAACTGCAGGAGCCTTCCCCCCACCCAGGCGAGTGGGGGCGCCCCTTCACTGAGAGGGCTTAGAGGAAGACTTGGCTGATCTCGGGGCCCAGGGCTTTTTCTGACCTTGCCCCAAAGGCTTGGGTCCGGATGCAGACGGTTGAGGCCGTCGCCACTGCCTGGAACTGGAAGTACTGGTATTATGTGTACTCTCTCCCCCCCTGAGATCTTTTGGATATACTTATCCAGATCATCACCAAAAAGGCGTTCTCCCTGAAAGAGGAAGCTAGCCAGTAATTTTTTACATGGCAATTCCTCAGACCAGCTCTTTAACCAAAGGATTCTGTGCATATGCACTGTCATCATAGCATACCGTGACATTTGCCTTATGGAGTCCCTAAGAGCATCTACTGTGAAACACAAAGTGCGAGGTAGATCTGACAGATCTTCCACAGACTCTCCTTGAGAAGGAACTGTCTTATGCCACTCGCTTTATGCGGTCCTTCAAAGACTGACCCACTCCTATGGCTGCTACTGCTGGTTGTACTGCAGAACATGCAACCGCAAAGGAGGCTTTCAATAAAGATTCCAACTTTTTATTTGCTGGACCTGGGCATTATCCACAGGACACGTTAAATTCTTGTTAAACGAAGAAATGGCTGCATCCACAGTGGGAATTTTCCATCTCTTAGAAAACGTATCCTCCATAGGATAGAACAATGAAAACCTTTTAGGAGGAACAAACATCCTATCCGGATGATCCCAGTCATACACTTCTTGCTCCAAGAGCGGATGCATGGGAAATGACCGAGGAGGGCGCAATGAACCTAGGGAGGAAAAAGAGGTTTCAGTAGTCTCTAAGAAAGGGAATTTAAACTCAACTCGGACCTCTCAGCAAGAGACTGGATAAACAATCTTTGGGATGGAGAGGCTGATAGAGATTCCTCTGACTCCCCAGAAGTGGAACATTCAGCATGACCTTCTATAGGGTCGTCCTCAGCTACATCTTCCACATCCTCTGCCCAATCCTAAACTGAGGGGGGCGGCTCTGGAGAGGGGGATCTAACCCACTTCTTTCCTCCATGTGGTGCTGCAATCATGTCAGCAATCCTACCCTCTAGGCTGGCTAATGTTGATGCCAAATCGTCCTTGGTAACATAGGCTGTGGCAGAAGAAAATGGCTCAGATTGGCTAATTGCCTCTGGCTTATCAGGAGTAGACATAGTGGAAACACGACTAGCACCTTCAGGGCCTGACAGTGGCATCATTGTGCCCTTTCTAACTGTGCTCCCTCCAGCCCTTTTTTGGGCAGACATTGCTTTATAGCAAGACAAACGTGAGGTACTACCTTTAAAGTGAAGTCAAGGTCTGTGCCAAGCTTATACAGCCTAATGCACACAACACTGATTACCTAAGATACAGGACCTATTAGTGCCAGTAACATACACCCACAGTAACTCACTCAATCCAGCTGCTGCTGCTCTGTGTCCCTTTCAGCCTTTTCAACACAGAGGCTAGTGTGTTGGAAACCGTTTCTTGCAAAACGCGCACTTTTATGCATGTGCGGCATGGTGCATGGCGTCCACATGCATGCCAAATTGCATTAGAATACTCCCAGCACGTGGCTTACGCCTGTACTTAAATGCAAAGATGCCGCGTACGCCATAGACACGCGATCCAGCAGAGGGGAACATGCGAACGCTTATGCGCCAGGGCGAACACAACAAATAACGGGGGGAGAGAGCAGTTTAGACTGAATCTTGTTTGTCACAGCTGATATCGTTCAGGTAATCAGTTCAGGGAAGAGAACAGTGTAACAATATGCTTTAAACCATGGGTGTCCAACCTTTTGGCTTCTCTGGGCCACATTGAGTGTAGAAAATTTTTTCGAGCCGCATATAAAATATATACTATAGTTATGGTATATAAATAAAATGCCGCAGCGCCCTTCTCGCGCTGCCGCGCCCCCTGCACTAATTGAACACAACTAGAGGATGATCAAATGAAATGGAATCAGTATACAGAGGCTTACTGCTTCTGAGAGATAATAAAGGAACACTCTAACCACCATGACCACTTCAGTGATTTGAAGTGGTCGTGGAGGTAGGAGTCAGAAACACTGCACATGCTCGACCTCCCCCCATCCCCCCCCCCTCCGAGGTAGCCTCTACCTACCGTTAGTTGGGAGTTGCTGTGGTCATGCCCCCGACCCGACTTCCTTCATCCCCAGCAAAAAAAATAAAAAAATTTCAGGGGGCAGTGGGCCGCATTGCCTGCGGTTCCGGGCCGCAGGTTGGACATGCCTGCTTTAAACAGACTTTTAACATACTTTGCATAAACCTGCTACAATGTAAATACAAGCAGAAATACACTTGGCACAAGTCTCTGTAATCTTATTAAAGGGAAGAGTGCTTAAAATATTTACAATTTTGCAATTTTTAACCTTGTAAAGTTTTTGTTTGCTACATAAATATTTAAAAAGGACTCACCAGTCCTGCCGCAGGAAACTGCTATAAGCAAGAATCCAATCTTCCCTCCTTACGGTGAGTCTCAGAGATCTTCAGGGACTGGGTCCCCTATATAGAGGGGCAACGGCCTTGGAACTGTAGAGCACCCTGCACGGAGCACCTTTGGGGTTTAGTATTGCAAGGGTCCGGATCCCAGGGTCCAGCTCGTAAAAAGGACAGCGTTACAGGCAAAACCTTGTATCCTCCCCAGCCGGATAGGCTGGTGTCCGTGGTTACCACAGTACAATACAATGGGAGAAAGCACTACACCAGGGCAAGTCCTAACAAGCCAAGCCACCATAGAAGAGCAGTCTGACACCAGGTTTTCCAAAACCGCAGTTAAGGCAGACAGGGGTTGCGACCTGGAGGTCCTTGCAACCGCAAGTAAGGGATCTGTAGGTGAAATTAGTTTTTGGGACTGCATATGAACCCTGGAATAACAGTGTCACTTTAAGAAAACTGCATAAAAAAAGACGGACGGCACCGCTGCACCAGACGTACTACAAGTCCCAGCCACTAGCACTTCCGAAAGCAGTGTGAGAGAGGTAGACCTACAGGGACTCCAACAGACATATCACCAATCGATATGGAGGAAAACAGAATCGTTCTGCTGTGTAGAAAAACAATCTTCACAGTAAGAGGAAGTACCTCGGTCATTCACTAGAGTAAAGGCCTAGCATCTCCCTGCTGCACAGCGATCGCAGACTCAGAGAAAATGGCTGCCCATGACTTTTAATGGAAATTCTGCAAAATGAGGCTGAACGATCCTATGAAAAAATGGCGTCCCCCACGGCGCGCCATGCGGTGTCCAGAACTCCCTAAGGCGGCCAAACGGTTAGTGGCATCAGGGGGTCCCTGCAAGGACTCCTACCAGGATTGACCACCCCCTCCCACACGCGCGGATCCGCTATAATGGCATTGGCGTGTCCACCCCCCCCCCAGTCTGAAACCCAGTCCGGTTGTTGATTGCGTGGTAAAGATTTTTCCTGCCTATTGTCCTACTCCTGTAGGGGGCAGTATAGCCCAATGGAACATGGAGCTGCGTCTGTCAATGAATGATAGCGAAAAAGGGATTTTTGTACTTACTATAAAATGGGATTTTTTTACTTACCGTAAAATCCATTTTCTGAATTCGATGGACACAGCACCCACCCCAGCTGAGGAAAGCCCATGGGCGTAGTCAGGTGTTTTTTCTACTGCCTAGTCCTACTCCTGGAGGCAATTTAACCCACTAGCTATGATTTATGGAGCGCTGTCAGTCGTTGAACTCAGAAAAACTGAATTTTTGTAAAATCTTACCTGTAAAATTCCTTTCTCTGAGTCCTCCGACAGTCGCCGCCATCTTCATATTCGTCACAATGGGGTATTAGACTTTGCTCCGTAGGAGTAGCTAGGCAACAGAATAGGTCAATATTAAAGCTTTTAACATATCCCCACCCCAGGGGGTGGTCCCCTCAGTCTATACCCTCCTGCTTCCTGTTTCATACCTCAGTTTCAGTGGAATAGCAGTAGAGTACCTAAACCCCAAAAGAGGGGCGGAGGCGGCGACTGTCGGAGGACTCAGAGAAAGGAATTTTACAGGTAAGATTTTACAAAAATTCAGTTTTCTCTTACGTCCTCCGACAGTCGCCGCCTCTTCATATTCGTCACAATGGGGACGTCCCAAAGCAGTGCAAACATGAGGGGTGGGAAACGCAGCCGCGCCTAAAGGCAACGCAGTCTCCACATCAAAGAAAGTAACCTTACCAAAGGAAGGAAACCAGCTGGGCAACATGAGAAAAAACTTGCTCAACGGAAGCAATAACCCAGGAAAAAAACAAAAACCCAGGGATAAAAAGAAATCCCAAACAGCCCAAAGGTCCAAAACAAGGGACCCTAAGGAACCGCCGCACTAAGAACCTTGCGGCCAAAGAAAGCATCAGCCGATGCTTGAACATCCACTCTGTAGAATAGAGTGAAGGTGTGCACGGTCGACCAAGTCGCCGCCCTACACACCTGGGCCACAGAAGCCCCATGACGACAGGCCCAAGACGTACTCAGAGATCTGGTAGAGTGCGCCTTCACAGGCATAGGGGAAACTTTTCCCTGCAAAACATAGGCCCGTTCAATGACCTGTCTGAACCAATTAACGACGGCAGAAGCCGACGCCGCTACGCCCTTCCGAGGACCCCCGGAAGGACAAACAAGAATCCGACTTGCGAAAAGATTCAGACGATTTTAGGTAAATCCTAATCGCCCGAACAACATCCAAGGAGTGCAACTCCACCTCCTTCGGATGTTTAGACTTCGCGCAAGGCGAAGGCAAGACAATGTCCTCATTGAGGTGAAATTCCGAAACCCTCTTCGGAAAAAAAGAAGGGTTAGGTCGCAAGACCACCTTAACCAAGTGAGTGACCAGATACGGACATTTGCAGGACAAGCTGCCAGCTCCGACATAATGTGAGCCGAAGCGATCGCCACCAAAAAAGGTGACCTTCTAGGACAACATAGACAACGAGATCTACCTGATCCGTTCAAAAGGACCATGTTGTAACACGGACAGAACAAGAGTCCAGTCCCAAGGAGGCAGAGGCACCCTCCTAGGAGGGACCAGATGCCCCTGAACAAAAGTGCCAACCAAGGAGTTAGATGCCACAGGACGTTGAAAAAGAACGGCCATCGCAGACACCTGACCCTTGATCGTAGCCAGCGCCAAACGCCGGCAACACCCTTTCGAAGGAAGGACAACACCCTAGACACCGAGTACGGGCGAGGTAAAAACCCCCGGACTCACACCAGGCAAAATAGGCCTTCCAAGTACGGTAATAGACCTTCCCCGAGGAAAATTGCCTCGCGTCGATCAAAGTGTGAATGACCTCAGGGGAGAGACCCCTATCCCTCAGGACCTCGGTTTCAACAGCCAGGCCGTCAAAGCCAGCGACTGTAAAGCAGGATGGAATATCGGCCCTTGAGACCGGAGATCTTCTCGAAGAGGCAGACGCCACGGGGCGTCGACCGCCAAATGCACAAGGTCAGCGTACCAGGACCGGCAAAGCCAGTCCGGTGCCACAAGAATCACTGTGTTCTGGTTCCGAGGTCAACCTGCGAAGGAACCTGGACAGCAAGTGAAAACGGTGAAAACGCATACATCAGTCGATACTGATGCCACGGAGCTACCAACGCGTCTGACGCGTCTGCCCGAGGATCGCGCGGCCATGCCACAAACCTTTTCACCTTGCCGTTCAGACGAGATGCGAACAGGTCTACCTCCGGAAGACCCCACTTCGCGCACAACATCTGGAAGACATCCGGGTGGAGGGACCATTCCCCCTGGTCCAGGGACTGGCGGCTTCAGATAATCCGCCTGCCAGTTCTCCACCCCCGGAATGTGAACCGCCGATATCGCCGGGACGTGTGTCTCGGCCCAAGACAGAATGTCGGCCACTTCCCGAGCCGCTCGGGCTCACTTGGTGCCCCCTTGGCGATTGACGTAAGCCACCGCCGTGGCATTGTCCGTCTGCACCCGAACCGGACAGCCCTGCAGCCTGTCCGTCCAACGTCGAAGGCAGAGATTTATCGCACGCAATTCCAGAATGTTGATCGGAAAGGAGGATTCCTCCTCTGACCAAGTTCCCTGGGCGGACAGAACGCCCAGAACACCACCCCAGCCCGACAGGCTGGCATCCGTGGTGACCACCGTCCGTGAGAGAGGACGAAAAGACTTGCCCCCCGACACCGCCGGGGACTGGAGCCACCACAGAAGATCCCTTCTGGTGCGATGGCCCAACGAAATCTGGAGATCCAGAGAGTGCGGCCGCCCGTCCCACCTGGACAGGATCTCCGCTTGGAGACCCCGCGTGTGAAACTGGGCGAAGGGAATCGCCTCGAAAGCCGAGACCATCAATCCCAGACATCTCATGCGCGTCCGGAGTGACGAGCACGGAACGTCCCTGAGGGACCTGACTTCTTCCTGAAGAGTCCTGAGTTTGTCGTCCGGTAGGAAGACCTTCGCCTGGACCGAGTCCAGAATCATTCCCAGGTAGGGAAGGCGAATCGACGGACACAGCATCGACTTTGGGAAATTTATCGTCCAATCAAACTCCTGTAGAGTCAGCATCGTGATGGACAGGTCCTCCTCCAGACCCTGGCTGGTCGCAGACCGAACCAGAATATCTTCCAGATACCCCAGGACAGAGATGCCCTGGGCTCTCAACAAAGCCAGAAACCTGTGCAAGCACCTTGGCGAAAACCCGTGGAGCCGAAGCGAGACCAAAAGGTAACGCCACGAATTGGTAGTGATCCTCCGCAATGGCGAATCGAAGGTCCCTCTGGTAATCCTCGAAAAACGGGATGTGAAGGCACGCATCCTTCAAGTCGATGGAAGCCATAAATTCCCCTGGAACCAGGGCAGCCACCACCGACCGCAGGGATTCCATGCGGAACTTGCGAACCCGTACAAAGCGGTTCAGAGCCTGCAAGTTCAGAATTGGACGTACCCTGCCCTCCTTCCTGGGCACAGTGAACAGATCGGAAGAGAACCCCCGAAATCTGTCCCGATGAGGCACCGGAACCTCCTGAGGGAAAAAATCTGCTCTCCGGCCGAGAGAGAAAACTCGATCTTGTAGCCAGAACGAACGAGTTCCTGAACCCACCTGTCCCGAACACGGGCCAACCAGGGTGAAGAAGAACCGAGCAAGCGTCCCCCCACCCCAGAACCCCTTCAGGCCGCATTGTTATGGGCAGCGGGTTCGGACTGGCCGGACTTCTGCTTACCTGACCACGGCTTCTTTTGGGAGCCTTGACCTTTGAACGGCTTGCCCTTATAGTGCGCCCGAAAAGCACGAAAGGACCCCGGAGAGGGCCGAAAAGAATCATGCTTCTTACCAGGAGCCACCATAGCCTTTTGGATTGGGACAAGAGCGTGCTCTTACCACCCGTGATCCCCTTTATCAGTGTATCCAAGGATTCTCCAAAAGGGCGAGATCCATCATAGGGCAGATTGGCTAAGGTCTTGCGCGAAGATTGGTCCACAGACCAACACTGCAACCAAACCAGGCGGCGAGACAATACCGCCACACTGTGTACACGTGCAGCCAACGGTACTATATCCAAATCCGCATCACACAAATACATGACACCCTGATGGATTTGATCCACCATATCCAATGTCGCCGGTGAGGCCGAATCAGCCACCAGGACGCGCCTAAGCACCTGCGTCCAACTCGCGACAGCCTGGGCTGCCAGAAGAGAAGCAAATAGAGCTTTTAGCATAAAACCCGCAATAGAATAAGTATGACGGGCAAAAGACTCCAGCCTCCTGTCCAAGGCATCCCGGAACACCGGGGCATCCTCTGCAGGAATTGCAGCGGACTTATTCAAAACCGCTACCGCGTGATCCACCGGAGGCGGTACACACCACCGTTCATCAGAAGCGGGCGTGAAAGGATAACGCAGCTGAACCTACTTGGCACAGCAAAAGGCTTGCGTATAGTGCGCCATTGCTCCTTAACAGCGCGCTGATAATCATCAGTGCAGGGAAAGACCTGCGATGTCTGGCGTCTTTTCTGAGTCCCCCAAGCTGCCAGGGCAGCAGGAGGACATGGTTCCTCCTGCAAACGCAGCTTTTGTTCAATAGAAGCAACCAATTCATCCATGAGTGCAAGCTCTTCAGACGAGCCAGGGGGAGAATTATCAACCCCTTTAACCTCAGCCTCCACCACGGACCCCACAAGATCCCGGGAGGAACGGGACCCCGATAAGGAGACCCCAGCCATAGTAGCCCCATCACCATCACCCTCTGAACCAGAGGAAATTGAAAACTCCGGGCCGTATTGTGGATTGAGCAGCCATAAGCATTTTCACCTAAACAGCAAGGTTAGCCACAACCGCAGCCAAATCCCCCCCCTGGGGGGGAAAACAGCAGTCCCTTGGCCTCCCACCAAGTGGCAGGAGATTTGCTTCCCTGAGAATCCATTGCCCCCAAACAATATGCTGGAGAATAAAAGGTTAACTGCCCCTTTAACAAGCGCGGCGAGCGCAGCCCACCGCACTCACACACTAGCACAAGAAGACCCCCACAGGGATAAAAAGCTCAACTCAGGCAGGGATATAGGGATAGAGAGGATAAAAACCTGGATAGACCACTGCTGCCTCGATCGGTGCGCCCAGGGAAAAGGAATGATGCAACTCAGGGCGCTCTATCAAAGCCTATGGAAGGCTACAAGAAAATGGCCGCCTGCAGTGTTAACATGCGGCCGGAGCGAGCGCAGCCAAAATGGCGTCGTTTGGCGCCGAAAACGCCGCTCCTCCACCTCAGTGAAGTGAAAAAAACACACCACAGTATAGTAAAACATGGCGGACCGCCGCAGCGGTCGCTGTAATGTGCCCCAAACACGATATAATCATGCCCCACAGCACACAGTCTTTCACACATTCACAGTCTGACACAGCTAGTGCAGCACAGCCCCCCCTCCTTGCAGCCCACAGCATGCAGCCAGAGAGATAGGGAACTTAACAGTGTGAACACAGGCAGGGTTACACAGTCCCAGACTGACACCCCCCAAACAGACAGGTCCCCACACAAATACACTTACCTCCTAGATGGCGTGGGGAACCCGCACAGGCGAACAAGCCACTGCACATGTGACAGGGAGAGTCGCATCCAGGACGCAGCAAAACTGGGGTTGAGAAACCGCACAGCGTCCAGTGAGGTAGCCACCTCACCATAGCATCCCTGCACCGAACAGGGATGGGTCGTTCATTGTGCCAGGAGCAGTACCTGACTGAACGCTCGAAGGCAGGCTGGGAAGCCACTGACCCACAACCTGCGACCAGGGGGATCAGCCCGAGACCCAGCCCGCACGAATCCTCTTCATCAGAAGAACTAACTAATGCTGACTAAAATAACAGCTAAGAGAGAGAAAAAACAAACAAAAATCAAAAAAGAATAGAGAAAGGCTGAGACAAAATGCCCCAGCATAGAGACATCCAGCTACTCCTGACAAGCTAGATATTGAAACTGAGGTATGAAACAGGAAGCAGGAGGGTATAGACTGAGGGGACCACCCCCTGGGGTGGGGATATGTTAAAAGCTTTAATATTGACATATTCTGTTGCCTAGCTACTCCTACGGAGCAAAGTCTAATACCCCATTGTGACGAATATGAAGATGGCGGCGACTGTCGGAGGACGTAAGAGAAAATTGATTTTCCCTTTCGTTCGTCGACGGACACAGCGCTCCATAAATCATAACTAGCAGGACATCCAAAAGCAGTGCCAAAAGGAAAATGAGGGGTGGATAAAATAACCCAAGGCAAAACATAACAGGGGCCTTAACCGGGTCACAGGAGCGCTGTCTGAAAAATAAAAGAAAAAACATCCCTCAAGCGGGAACCGCCCCTCTTGAACAGCAGTCCGCAAAACTTTGTGGCCAAAAGAAGCATCCGCAGATGCCCAAGTATCTACTTTAAAGAATTTAGTGAAGAAATGTACCAATGACCAAGTGGCCACCTTGCAAACTTCCAAAATTAATGCCTGATGACAGAAGGACCAAGAAGCACTCAGCACCCGAGTAGAATGAGCCGTGACAGGGAAAGGTGAAACCTGACCTTTAATGGAATAGGCCTGAGTCACCGTCTGTCCGATCCATCTGGAGATGGTAGCCGAAGACGCGGCCAGCCCTTTTCTTGGTCCGTCTGTAACCACAAAAAGCGAGTCAGACCTTCGAAAGGAACTCAGTAGCTGTCAGATACACCCGAATCGCACAAACCACATCCAAGGTATGCAAAGCAAATTCCTTGGGATGAGCCGGCTTTGGACACAAGGAAGGCAACACAATGTCCTCATTCAAATGGAAGTCAGAGATAACTTTGGGTAGGAATGATGGACAGGGATGAAGAACCACCTAATCCCTATGGACCACTAAATAAGGACTGCGACAGGATAATGCTGCCAATTCAGATTCCCTGCGGGCCGAAGTAATAGCCACCAAGAATGCCACCTTCTGGGATAAAGTAGGCAAGGGAATCTCCTGAATATTCTCAAATGGAGGTTTCTGAAGAACCGAAAGCACTACATTTAAATCCCATGTCGGCAAAAGAGACCGTACAGGTGGAGCCACGTCGAACACCCTGAATGAAGGTACGAACTAAAGAGTGCGTGGCTAGGGGTCGCTGATAGAAGATTGCCAAGGCAGACTTAAAAGATACTCTGACTTAAAAAGGTCAAATTCTGATCAACGCCCTATTGAAGAAAGTTCAAGATCCGAGCCACAGAAAAGGATCAAGGATGAGCGTCAATCAACTCGCAACAAGAATTGTATGCTTTCCACGTACAATGGTATATCTTGCTGGAAGACAATTTCCTCACCTTCACCATAGTAGGGATCGCAGATCCAGACAAACCTCTATCCCT
The DNA here is from genome assembly GCF_965119305.1 of Pelophylax lessonae. NCBI lineage: Eukaryota > Metazoa > Chordata > Amphibia > Anura > Ranidae > Pelophylax > Pelophylax lessonae. The sequence continues at coordinate 180,737,802 of NC_138775.1, read as the reverse complement.
CAGTACCTGGCTTTCAATAGCTAAGCCACTAAAACCAGCGACTGTAAAGCAGGATGGTAGATTAGCCCTTGGGACAACTGTTCTTCTCTGAGAGGAAGCCCCCAAGGGTCGTTTACGTCCACCAGCATGATTGAAAGATCCTCGCTCTTGATTCCTCACAGGAATTGTGGAAGAAGCCTGAGCCGAGGATGATGCTGGCCTTAACGTGGTCCTTGGATGCCTGCGATGTCTGTCAGAGGAACCTGTGATCACGCCATGAACTTGGGTATCCTCCTGTGGGGCGAACCTGCTAAAGGAGCTGCATGTAGGACTGTGTAAAAAGAACTGTCTTGAAGATGGATACCACCAGACTCACAACCTGTATGCAAATCAGGAGAGAGAACTGTTTGTGTGACAGCAGCTGGTGAATCACAGCCTTTGGTTCAAGAAATTTGTCCAGAGGAAGGACCACCCTGGTAAGAATTAAAATCACACCTCGGTAATTCAATTCCCTTAGGTAATTCGGACATCACCAGAGCCTTTGCAGGAATTAAATCCGCACAAGGAGATTAAGAACATAAAAAGGACACATTTTGTCCCCCTTTACGGGGACCCCCAGAAGAAACCTTTTGCGTATCTCCTTGACACTCACCAAAAAAGTCCACGGGGCCGGAAACCAGCGAAGATGTCCCCCCACCCAAAAAATGGGTGAGGGCAGACCTTCTTGTTAAACAGGGTCTTGTCTGCGGGTCCAGAAAAGCTAGCTCTAGGTTTACTAGACCAAGGTTGCTTGAAACCTCCTGGGGAAGGTTTAACCACTTAAGCCTCGGAAGATTTTACCCCCTTCCTGACCAGGCCCTATTTTGCGATTCGGCACTGCGTGACTTTAACAGACAATTGCGCCTTCGTGCGACGCTGTACCCAAATAAAATCGACGTCCTTTTTTTCCCCACAAACAGAGCTTTCTTTTGGTGGTATTTGATCACCTGTGCAAGTTTTTGATCATGCGCTATAAACAAATAAAGAGCGACAATTTTGCAAAAATAACAATACTTTTCACATTTTTTTATATGAAATTCCCCCCCAAAAAATGTAAAAATCAACATTTTTAAACATTTTAGGCCAATTTGTTTTCTAAAGTGCAGTGCAAATACAGCGCAAAGAAAGGGGGTGTTAAATATGAAATATAAATAATGGTTGGCTAAATTGCATATTACCATTAATAAGTGAAATAAATGAAACCAAAATGCAGCTGTTCATAAATAATGGTGATAACCAAAATTCTCAAGTGCAAAAATGTAAGAACTCAGTGCAAATCAGTATTGAATGTGAACAATACACAAAAATGTTATCTACAATGTAGAGCTCTTAAAAGTGCACCGTGCAATATTAAGTGCAAAAATGTGCAAAAAAAGCTTGAGTATAGAGAACGTAATAATTAATAAAATCAATAAATAAGATAAGGTGCCAGTCCAGATAAAGTTAGTCCAATAAAACTTCTAATAAATAGATAACTATAAGCAATTCCAAATGGGTCCCACGAAAGTGCTGGAGTGCCAAGAAGAAAGTGCACAATCATGCAATCATTCCGGTGCAGTGAAAAGGTGCCGATCCTCCCCCTTTGGGTATTCACTTACCGGACAAAAATGACCCCTTACTAGGACACAAGCTTTGTCGAGCCTTATAGCTGTATAGCGTAGGGGTCATTTTTGTCCGGTAAGTGAATACCCAAAGGGGGAGGATCGGCACCTTTTCACTGCACCGGAATGATTGCATGATTGTGCACTTTCTTCTTGGCACTCCAGCACTTTCATGGGACCCATTTGGAATTGCTTATAGTTATCTATTTATTAGAAGTTTTATTGGACTAACTTTATCTGGACTGGCACCTTATCTTATTTATTGATTTTATTATTACGTTCTCTATACTCAAGCTTTTTTTGCACATTTTTGCACTTAATATTGCACGGTGCACTTTTAAGAGCTCTACATTGTAGATAACATTTTTGTGTATTGTTCACATTCAATACTTACATTTTTGCAATTTGTTTTCTGCTACATATGTTTGGCAAAAAAAAAAAATCGTAATAAGCATATTTTGATTGATTTGCGCAAAAGTTATTGCGTTTACTAAGGGAAAGATTTATGTCATTTTTATTGTTTTTTTTTTTAACGAGTAATGGCGGCAATCTGCGATTTTTTTTTTTTGCGGGACTGCGACATTGCAGCGGACAGATTGGACCCCTGACTGACATTTTTGGGGGTACCAGTGACATTACTACAGTAATCAGTGCTATACATATGCACTGTTACTGTAAAAATGACACTGGCAAGGAAGGGGTTAACTTTATTGGAAAAGGAGGGGTTAAGTGTGTCCCTAGGGGCGTGCTTCTAACTGTAAAGGGATGTGGCTGTTTGTGTAACTACAGAAATATATACAATCCTACATAGCAGGACCGTATGATCTCTGCACTTACACAGGGGAGAATGACAGACGGCTTTGTTTACATTAGCCGCCTGCCTTTCTCCCTCTGTACCGGACGATCGCGAGTGACCAGCGGACATCGGGTCTGCCTGTCACACGCGCGGACATGTTAGGGAGCCAGCAGGGGCGGGAGCGCGCCTCCGGTGGCACGCACTCGCCCCCTAGAGCCTCACAGGCGAGCGACGTAGCCCTACGTCACTTTGCCTGTGAGGGACTTACTGCCGTCGTAAATAGTCGTGCGGCAGTCGGCAAGTGGTTAAAAGATCCATTAAGCTTATTCTCAGTCCCAGAAGCACAAATTAATTTTCTATAGGTTGAGAAGGAGGGCCCCCGTCTGTGACGAGGCTCCTTCCCTTTCCTGGATTGTGGAAGTAAGGTAATCAATCTCTCCCCCCCTCCCCCCGTGTTACCCTTAATGATGTCATCCAGGGGCTTGGTCTGCGGACCAATTCTTAAGCCACAGCAAGTGCCTAATCACAACCGCTGAAACAGAAAATTGGACAGCACAGGAGCTGTGTCCAAAGCTGCATCACAAAAACTGTAGCCATGGACCAACTGGTCCGCTAAATCAACATAAGCAGCGGGGACCTGCTCACCCCCCAGGCCCTGGCGCACAAGCTTGGCCCATTCAGTTAGGGTCTGAGACACCAGGGCTGAGGCAAAGCCTGGCTGCAATGCCATAGTAAACATGCTGTGTGCCACAGCCTCTGCTTTCTTGTCAGCTGGGTCCTTAAAGGACGGGGATTCCTCTACTGGAACCATGGTTGCTTTATTCAGGAGCAAATTTTGGTTCCTCAGGTCAAAGGAGATGGGACTTTAAGGGCTCAGTAAAATAGTGTATTTTATTAAAGATATATTATTATGTACTGATAACAAAATAATAATACAAACAATGTAACACAATAAGTGCCAATGGGTTATAGACCCATGTGAGGAAGTGAAATAGAGCGAAAGGTGACAATGTGAAATGGTGACTTTAAGAACTCTGTCTATTTAGGCTCATGTATGTGAGCTTGTTGAGAAAGAGTGTCTTGTCAAACTTCCGACGCGTTTCGGCATTAGTATATTGCCTTTATCAAGGAAGCGGGGAGAGTTCACCATATATGTGATTAAGCGGTCAGGTCCCAGGCTTTGGTATTCCCATTGCTTTCCCAAAACTATTCACACAGGATTGAGGAATAGCTGTATGGCGTAAAGATTGCTTGATATGTGTGAGGAGGGAGGAGATCCTTCTCATTGGCAGTTGGTGATTGAAGTCTTAGTTATAATGATCCAATTATTAATTTGGAGGCCGGTGGAGAGTATGTTCTTGCTTTACTTTACTTTAGCATTGAAGGGAGTTCCGGATTCAAAACAGCAGGGGGAGCCCTGGTCATGGATCCTGGTAATTCCGGTTAGTAGGGCTGGGTTGGCAAAATGAAAGTCCAAAGAAGCGTATCCTAGGGCGTCCGTACCGTCCCTCAGCTACCCTTCCCTCCAGTGAATAGTTTTGGGAAAGCAATGGGAATACCAAAGCCTCGGACCTGACCGCTTAATCACATATATGGTGAACTCTCCCCGCTTCCTTGATAAAGGCAATATACTAATGCCGAAATGCGTCGGAAGTTTGACAAGACACTCTTTCTCAACAAGCTCACATACATGAGCCTAAATAGACAGAGTTCTTAAAGTCACCATTTCACATTGTCACCTTTCGCTCTATTTCACTTCCTCACATGGGTCTATAACCCATTGGCACTTATTGTGTTACATTGTTTGTATTATTATTTTGCTATCAGTACATAATAATATATCTTTAATAAAATACACTATTTTACTGAGCCCTTAAAGTCCCATCTCCTTTGACCTGAGGCACCAAAATTTGCTCCTAAATGTTCTCTTGGGACGTTGGCTACACCCACTAATTTAGGTATCAGGGATCGAACCCTTTTCTCATCTGGTTGCTTTATTCAACCTGGAAACAGGAGGGTCCCCCACTGATGGACTAGTCCACTTCTTTAACAATGACTCCTCAAAAGGGTAACATACAGCAAACCTTCTGGGGACCAAAAATGGTAATTTTGGTTGTTCCCGTTCCGTACAAGAATACCTTTTAAAAGAAGGCACATAAGGAAACACCTTTGGAGTGCGAGGTGATTTGCGCGTACCAAACGATAAGGAGGAGTGAGGGGAAGGAGTTATCCCAGAGGCAATATCCAGTCCCATCGAGTTGATAAGCCAGAGGAGAATTGATGTGGAGGAGATTGGTGGAGGATTGATCCATCCTAATTGAATACGGATCAAAGGCTCCATAGGTCTGTGTGATCTGATGCGATCTGGTAAGCAGGATGGATTACCACAAATATCACAAAAAAGCACGAGGTGGAGCACTTGAACTGAAGATTCATCTATTATATGCTTTGTGCACCATAGTATTACACGGACTAAATAATCATCATTTTGCTCAATATATTGTTTTAATTGTTTATTTAAAATTTGCCACTAACCACAGTCACCGATTGTGCACATAAATTGTGACAACAGTGTCAAGTTAATTTTATTTATTGCTTATTGATTGTAAATTGATTATTGCATAATTGTAGTTATATGTTGGCCATCCTTGAGCCATTCAGGTGACACACTTAGTCACCAAGGGAACAGATTTCTGTTTGGGTTTATTTATTATTTGGATTGAATCATTGAATTTTTCCAATTACTGGGCCACTGTAAATATATGTATTTCATAGTTTGAATACACAGAGGTATACTTAGTGAGCATGCAACCACATACGAGGTAATTGGTGTTACGTCTTCTCACACCAGTACTGCACATTCAAACTATATATAGTCACCCTTGAATAAGGAATCCACAAAAACCAGCGCCTTCTTTATTCATTATTATCAGTTTTATTTTGTGGTATACACAAAAGAAAGGGACAGCAGGTACCAACTCAATACCATCGAGCAGAACCAGGCGCCTTCACCCACATAAATACATATAGCCAAAACAACCAATTCCTGCACAAGACAGCTCTAGAGTGTTTAGGTTTCCATTACAGCACAATTATGAAATCTTACTTGAGGAATCGTAGCCATTGTCTTTTTACAGTTGCCAAATTGCCAAAATCAGGATAGTAGACCTGAACGTCCTCGGAACTGATAACGGAATGGACAATAACCCGGTACCACCAAACATCTCCAGCCACACGGACAGCATAGATTTCACCAACAATGACACAATCGTCAGGTACCACATAGCGATCAGATATAATGTCATTTGAATAGCAGCTTCTAGAAGATAAAGTATATGGACAGTTTACAAAATGCATTATGATTTAAATCTGTTAAAGTGATACTAAAATGTAGTTTGTTTCTCTTTAAAAATAACAAACATGGTATACTTACCTGAACTGTGTGGTAGTTTTGCACAGAGCAGCCTGGATCCTCTTCTCAGAGCCCTTGCTGGCGCTCCATAGCAGTTTGCTATGGGGGCACCTGAGCCACAGCTCTGTGTCCATTCAGTCCCCTCTCTCCTCATTGGCTAACTGACTTTGATTGACAGCAGCGAGAGCCAATGGCGCAGCTACTATGTCTCTGCCAATCATGAGGCAGAGTCCCGGACAGCCGAGGCACTGGTGCACATCGCTGTATCGAGATGGGGCTCAGGTATTAGGGGGGCTGAGGGGGACTGCTGCACACTAAAGGTTATTTATCTTAATGCATAGAATGCATTAAGACAAAAAAAACCTTCTGCCTTTACAACTTTAAAGGGTAACTTTCATGGGGGAAAAAAATCTGCAAATAAAGAAAAAACAATATAGCGTATACAATTGCGACACAAATCATATTGTAATTGAATGGTATTTAAATTACCTTTCCTTTTCAATCTGCAGCTGTTGTAATTTTCTGAAAATGCAATATAGCTACCTGGAGCTGTTCTGTATACAGAATGTGTACTGACCACACCCCAGAAACATAATTTCCTGCTTGTGTGATTGGCTCACCAATTTTCTCAGAAGTCTGCACTAAGATACAAGTCAGATTTCTGGCATCCCCCTGCAACAAAAATTTAATTTGTGGTGAAATACTCCCAAAAGGAACATGTCTAAAGGGATGCAGTCCCAGCAGCTTTCCTCAGAGCCCTGTAGGTGCCACAGCTGATAATTATGAAACCACTCCCATTACACCCACTCAGCACAGAGGAACAGTGATTTTTACAGAACAACAAAAGGTAGGAATCTTCAACAAAGTTTGTTAAAATCCTTGCAATGTACAGAGATCACCCAGAGGGGAATGTTTTTTTCTTAACAAAAGTGTAGTAAGTTCTGTAAGAACCATTTTTTTTTTATATACTTGATTTTAATAGTGTTCTAGAAAATATGATTTTGCATAGAAGAAACTATATTCATAGAAAACTAAACTCCCCATGAAGTGTTTGTTAAATATAGGGGTAGAAGAATAAGGTGCAATACTTAATCTTAGTTATCATTTTAGCTACCGGCCCAGCATTGTAATTGATGACATCATTGTGTACCCTCTAGCTGGAGCATCTTAGAGAGGAGGCTTTGGGGAACTGGCCACATAGCGTGGTGGAACCCAGCTGCAGTGAAGAATCAAGTTATATATCTTATTCCTTTACCTCTGAATGTAAGGAGCGTTTCACCAATGCAATGCAGTGCAGTGCAGGGGTGGGGTCCCTTGAAGCAAAAAGTAGAAATAAAAAAACAGCATATCTAAAAGTAGGAGCAAGAAGTTTTCTTAATGAATTTTTGAAGCATAGTTGGGCTGCTTTTGGTTAGCACCCAGAGGTACGGGGCGAGAGGTTTTTATGCAAGCTAGGGGTAGAGAAATCTTTCTACATGCATAAAGCAAATCTTTAAGGGCTTGTAAACATTAAACACTAGAGCTACATTAACATCTTCGCAATGCAACACTTTTTCCTGCTTTTTTTTGTCATGATGAATGAGCTGCCCTACATGTGACAAACTTGCCAAAGTAGCTCCTGCACCATTTTTGACAGTCAGCCAAGTGCATTCTTGCAAGGCATATTTTGGCATGTTTTCAGTACTTGGAAAAATTTAGCTTCTTTCTGGAATTCCTTTTATGCCTACAGCCTCATAGCTGAATCTCTGCAATGAGAGATCTAAGACACTGCATCCTCTTAACAGATATTCTCAAAATATAAGGAGTGGTATTTTAGTGATATCACTATGCACTACCCATGGTTCTCCTTGCTGGAGGCTTGGACATCAGGAAGCTAAGTCCTGCCTCTATCCAGATGGCTGCTTCCACACAGAGACAGTGCAGAACAAGGCAAAGTAAGTCAGTAGTGGAGAAAGATTAATTGTAGGGATCTCAAAGGCAACAACGGTAACTGGTGTTGTGCTCTTTGCTTGCCTTTTTTGTTCAAGAGTTCAGTTCTTTTTAACTGTAAACAACTTATCTAGGCGCTCCTCAGACAATGGGCTTTCACGCCTTCAGCTTGGGAACCAGCTTGCTGAAATGAAACTCCACAACTCTTTCTATGCTATTATACAACGAGAACATCCTTACTTGTCAATGTACCTCAGTCATTGAGTCAAAAGGATAGTGATATGACCCTTAGTGACAAAGTGTGGATCACAACAGCACACAGACAAAACTTTCCACCTCTAAAGCAGAAATGCTAGATTTTAAAGTTTTCTAAGACTAGAAAAATTGGATTTACCGTAAAATCCTTTTCTCTGATGTTCATTGATGGACACAGCTCCAGAATCGTATTGACCATTAGGTTATGCTACCCACTACATGAGAAGGACATAAGGCAAAAACATTACCGCGCCTATGGGGCAGTCCCAGGGGATAGCCTCCCACACTGTGCTATAGGCATTCAGTTTTGTTGCAAGCAGGGTCAGAAGAAATATAACCCAACTCAATTGAGGGATGGTTTCTGTGTCTGTCAATGAACATAAGAGAAAAGGAATTTAAGCTAAGACAAAAATCCAATTTTTTCTTTAGTTCACTGACGGACACAGCTCCAGAATCTTCCTTACCATTAGGAGGTCCCAAAGCAGTGTCAAACTAGAGGGGTGGGAAAAACAACAGAAAAAAACTCCCAAAGGCTAAACTTAGCCAACCAGGTAACATGGAGCTCAACCAGGGACTGGAGCTCATCTGATAAAACATACACCCTCAAAGAGGAATAGTCCTCTCAACCAGCAGCTTGCAAAACCTTGCGGCCAAAAGCAGCATCCGCAGATGCCAGCACATCCACTTTGTAAAATTTTGTGAAAGTGTGCACAGACGACCAAGTGGCTGCGTTACAAACCTGCAGCACTGACGCCTGACGACGGAAGGCCCAGGAGGCACTAAGTGCCCACGTAGAATGCTCCTTAACAGGGAAAGGAGGAACCTGACCCTTGATTCAATAGGCCTGCACCACCATCTGTCTGATCCATCGGTAAATGGTCACGGCAGACACAGCCAACTACTTGCGAGGTCCATCCATAAGGACAAACAGTGAGTCTGATTTCGTAAACGACTCAGTTGCCGCCAGGTACACCCTCATCGCCCGAACCATATCCAGAGAATCAGTAACAATTCCAGAGAATGCAAGGCAATTTCCTTAAGATGCTTAGGCTTTGGACACCGGGAAGGCAACACAATGTCTTCATACAGATGGAAACCAGAGACAACCTTAAGAAGGAATGACTGTAGAGATTGACCCATTATCAGCAACACCGATATATCGGGGGCCGATATGCACTTTCCCCGATATACCTGTATCGGCCTTTCGATTTATCGATATTGCCGATATTTTCGCGACGTCATCGCGTATATTGCGCCACACGCACTGGACAGCTCTTAGGCCACGCCTCCTTCTGCCTCATTACAGTGTCTTTTACCCGCCACGGCCACACTGGAGTCTGCATGCGGCACAGACGGATCGGTCAGGACTCGGGACAGTGAGTTCTTCTACATCTAGTGAGTGAACAGTGACCAACAGTCTTGACACACGTTCTGCATCTGTTCTGAAACACAGCCAGCCAGCAACCCAGTCCCAAACACCCACTGTGTAACCAGCCAGCCACAGGCCCTGCCTGAGACCTGACTATACCAGCTAGCCAGCCACAGGCCCTGGGCATTTACGTGCCAGGCCAGCCACCACACGGTGCCAGCCATCCACAAAAGGGTGCCTGCCAGCCAGCCACCAAAGGATGCCAGCCAGCCACCAAAGGTTGATGGCAGCCAGCCACAAAAGGGTGCCAGCCAGCCATCAAATCGGTGCCTGGATATAGGAGGAGTCCCCTGTAGTGCATTTGCACATTTTTCCCAGCAAGGAGTATTATCTCCATGGGTTAGAAAGGCTGGATCCATCTCTTTTTCATGGATAGTGTAGGACCCACTGATAATGGGGTACTTTGACGCAGTAGTGGGCTTGAGCACGATATGGCCATATGGTGGGACCAAACCCCCATTTTTTTTTTTAAGGACTCTCTTCAGATTTGGTAGTAATTTCCTTTGCATTTGCGAGCTAATCTTTTTTAATATCAAATCGGTGCCAGCCACCACCACAGGGTAGCACTGCCAGCCAGTCACCAAAGGGTGCCACCCACCCGGTGCCAGCCAGCCATGAAAGGGTGCCAGCCAGCCACCCACCACAGGGTGCCAGCAAGTCAGCCACCCACCACAGGGTGCCAGCAACCCACCACAGGGTGCCAGCCAGACAGCCACCCATCACCACAGGGTGCAGCCAGCCACCCACCACAGATTGCCAGCCACACAGCCATCCACCACAGGGTGCAAGACACCCACCCACCACCACAGGGTGCCAGCCAGCCACCCACCCACCACAGGGTGCCAGCCAGACAGCCACCAACTACAGGGTGCCAGCCAGACACCCACCCACTACAGGGTGTATGCCAGCAAGACACCCACCCACTACAGGGTGTATGCCAGAAATTTTGTTTAAGCCAATTAGTGTCTCTTTCTTGTTTCAATGGAGATGGAGATAGAAAAATTAAAAGTGTGGTCTGGGACTATTTCTCTTCATCAACTCCAGGAAAATTAGCAGCACTGTGCAACCGTTGGAAAAATAGAGTTTTTGTAAGAACTTACCATAAAACTCTTTTCTCAGAGTCCTCTGACAGATGCAACCCGTTCAGTATACCTTCACGAGTGGGGTAATGGCGGCCTCTGCAGGAATAAGCTAGGCAGTGAAAGATTAATGGAAAAAACTTCACACTGAGACACACCTCTAGGGGGCCGTCCCTCAGCCATTATCTTTACAAAGTGAGCACTGTTCTCCAGTTTCGTAGCAAGCAGTACCGGAAGGCATCGACCCCAAAGAAAAAAAGCAGAGGGGCAGGGGCTGTGACTGTCAGAGGACTCGGAGAAAAGAGTTTTACGGTAAGTTCTTACAAAAACTATTTTCTCCTACGTCCTCTGACATTTGCAGCCCGTTCGGTATACCTTCACGAGTGGGACGTCCCAAAGCAGCGCAGGTGTGAGGGGTGGGAAGACGCAACCTACAGAAAAGGCAACGTGTCAACCAGGCCAGAGCAAAAAAACGAGCCAACAGGGCAACAGGAGACAACCCACAACAAAAAAACAAAACACCCCAGAAAAGATACGTAACAACACGTCTCTTCAAACAACCGCCGCACTCAAAACTTTGCGGCCAAAGGAAGCATTCAAGGATGCCATCACATCAAGTTTGTAACATTTTGTGAAAATGTGCACAGACGACCAGGTCGCTGCTTTGCACTCCTGAGCCACAGAAGCCTGATGGCGAAACGCCCAAGAGGCACTGACCGCTCTAGTAGAATGTGCCCTCACAGGGAAAGGAGGCACTTGACCCTTTAGTGAATAGGCCTGAACAATAGTCTGTCTGATCCATTTGGAGATGGTTGCAGCGGACGCAGCCGAACCCTTCCGAGGTCCCTCGGGAAGGACAAACAGGGAATCAGTTAAAATTAGGGAAAAAAATTGAATGATTAATTCCAGTAGCGCAGGGATGGTGGTATCCTCTCACTACCACTTAAATATAAATACAATTGTAGGAGTGATGATCACCCACACACACAATCATATGCATGAACTTATGTGTAACATTTAAACACAAATTAAATACAAAATGAATAAAAACATTAATGGTCAAAATCATCAAAAAAGTCCAATAAAAGTCCATAAAAAGACATATAAAAGGACAATGAGCGAAGTATCCAAGGAATAATGAAAGGATGTGGAATGAGATACTGTGTCACCGCTCTCCACCACCACCGTGTCTGGGGAAGATCTGAAATGCACACTCACCAAATAAAGTTGCTTACCCACTCTCGTGGCTAAGTTAGAAGGCATAGAACATAGACACATCCAAATGAATCACCATGGACATCCCTTCTATAGATGAATGCAGAGCCGCAGCAGTCCAGATCATGTGGAAAGAAAGACAATCTCCACTAGTGCAATAACGTTTAAAAAGCATTTAATCACATCCATCGCTTCTCGGCCTTTTGCCTAAGATCAAGTGTAGTATCTGTTCTTATCAGTTGGTATGGACCCTGAAGGTTAGTAGGGGCAGGGGCTGAAATGAACCAGGGTGCTCCAGGCGAAACTGGAGGACTGGGAAGTAGGAACTGCCAAAGAAAGCCAGATGGATCCATTGCCTTCTGATTTGAATGGGATCCGCCCCTATCAGTTTGAAGGGAGCGAGAAAGCTGGTCGCCCCTTGAGGCCGGTTAGTATTGGATGTAGCTTACCTGGATGTAATTGGTAAGGAATTTGGATGGTGGTGGGAGGGCTTCTCCTCCTGGGTTGAATCAGGCCTTGCAAAAGGCTTGTCCCCAGTTGAAGGTAAGCTCTTCCTAAGCTGTCTACGTTCCAAGCCTCCTGGTAGGTAAGGGCTACACCGGGTCTGGCCAGGGCCGAGACCGAAAAAAGCCTGTGGTGTACGTGCCCCTGAGGTGGCAGCCCAGGGGTGCCTTAATTCTCACTGGTGAGGGGCAGCTCGCCTTGAGTTTTTCGGCACCTTGGTCACTGCACCATACACACTTTTTTCCGCACCTGCCTCTTGGGCCAGGCCTTTTGGCTTAGACCAGAGGAATTTTTTATTCCGGCCGAAAGGCCTGCGTTTGTACCTCACATTGGCACCTAATGCACTTCTCCACTTCCCTTCCCCCACCTTTTTGTTTGTGTGTGTTTTATTTGGCGTGTGTCACTTCAATATCACCTTTTTTTCCATGCACGACAAGTACGGTGTGGGTCCTCGGGCCTGCCTTGAACGTCTTGGGAGGGAGTGGATATGGCCTTCTGGCTAAGTTCACCCTCTCTCATGGGGTCTCCCTTCGGGGTAGCCCCTCCTAGTACTTGGGGTGGGCTGTTTCGGCAGTCCCCCTGGAGAACAGGGTTTGCCTGGTTTCGGCCAGGCAGACCATTGGAAGTACCTCAGTCCCTGTCAGGAGTCCTGCGCCCCGGGGGATCAAGGTCAGGGTCCAACCTCTTCGGAGGTAGGACCATTTCGCACACCCTGTGCAGTTTTTGTGTTTCTCTCGTTTTTTCACTGGTATTTTTCCTGTTTGTTTTCTTTTTCTTGGTATTATGTGTAGCATGATGACCATTATTATCACTATTATTAATATTTTTTGTATTCGGTTATTCTACTATGTTTTAACTATTTTAATAGTATATGGTTTTATATATAGTCTGATCTTGGTACAAGGACTATGGACTTTATACCTGTAATCATATCCAGGCTTAATGTTGTGAACAGGTGGCTGGTGTATGGGCCATATTTTATATGTATAATAAAATATACTGTTGTATTTTTATAGTTTAATATGGTTAATTTTATGCAGGGCTCCTTCCCTGCTTTAGGCACAGGGTAATTTTTTGGTGGATTTATGATTCGCCTTATGTCTTTAGTAACTTTTATGTCATCTATTAAGATGGGTGACCTTGTCCAGCTTTATTGACATGATTTCGGAAGTTTATGCTCGCAAGCTCATGAGGTGTCCATTTATACCTGGGTCTCAGGGGGTTAATTGCACATACGGATACCTGCTGTAGAGTGCCGTTACGGAGCAGTGAATGATTAACTGTGATTCTGCCTAATGAATCGCCGAGTTCCGCCGAGAGGGCAGGGTTGGTGTGGGCTTATAGCTAAATCCATATATGGAGACCTGCTTGTTTGTGCCTTTATGGAGCAGGGAAAGATCAGCTGTGCATTTGCATAATGACTCGCCGATCTCCGCCTATAAGGCGGGGTTGGTGTGAGTTTATAGTTGAACGCCGCGTCATCATGGTCACGCCCCCGGTAACGAAGCCGGAAGTGACGAAACGAGTCGGGGCGTGACCTGACGGCGTCAACAACTACTGTGTGAGGAGTGCTGTTCTACCCGGAAGATCTGTTTTTCCATGGCGTGGAGCCTGGATAGAGACCCTGAACGGTGAATACCTCCCTCTGTGACTACATGTGTGATTTTAAAGCATATAAAGTGAGTGTAATACAAGGTGGATTTGATTAAATGCTTTTTAAACGTTATTGCACTAGTGGAGATTGTCTTTTTCCACATGATCTGGAGTGCTGCGGCTCTGCATTTATTTATAGAAGTGCTGTCCATGGTGATTCATTTGGATGTGTCTATGTTCTATGCCTTCTAGCTTAGCCACGAGAGTGGGTAAGCAACTTTATTTGGTGAGTGTGCATTTCAGATCTTCCCCGGACACGGTGGTGGTGGAGAGCAGAGACCCAGTATCTCATTTCACATCATTTCATTACTCCTTGGATACTTCGTTCATGTCCTTTATATGTCTTTTTATGGACTTTTATTGGACTTTTTTGATGATTTTGACCATTGATGTTTTTATTCATTTTGTATTTAATTTGTGTTTATATGTTACACATAAGTTCATGCATATGATTATTGTGTGTGTGATCATCACTCCTTCAATTGTATTTGCATTTAAGTGGCAGTGAGAGGATACCCCCATCCCTGCGCTACTGGAATTAATCAATTTTTTTCCCTAATTTTATATGTTTTTAGATAAGTAGCAGCATAGCGATTGTATCTCCTAAAGCGCTTGGGGTTGCCCATTGCTTCTCTTTTGAGTCACTATAAGGTACTCCGTTTAAACAGGGAATCAGACTTCCTAAAAAAGACTCAGTGGCAGATAGGTAAACCCTGACCGCCCGGACCACATCCAAGGAATGCAAGGCAAATTCCTAGAGATGCTTGGGTTTTGCACAAAGCGAAGGTAAGACAATATCTTCGTTGAGGTGGAAGGCAGATACCAACTTGGGAAGAAAAGATTGATTGGGTCTAAAGACCACTTTACCCTATGAACAACCAGATAAGGCGAGCGGCACGACAGAGCTGCCAGCTCAGACACTTTGCGAGCAGAGGTGACAGCCACCAGAAAGGCAACTTTTTGGGACAAAACAGGCAGAGGTAATTTCTCTTATGTTCTCAAAGGGAGGCTGTTGCAAAATGGACAAAACCAAGTTCAGGTCCCATAGAGGCAAAGGAGACTACCTTGGGGGAGCCAGATGACGCACCCCTTGAATAAAGGTGCGAATCAACGAATTAATCGCCAAGGGACGCAAGAAGAAAACGGCTAAGGCTGACAACTGACCCTTTATTGTGGCCAGCGCCAAGCGCCGATCCACACCTTCCTGCAGGCAGGCCAAAATCCTCGCCACCGAGGAGGAGTGTGGATGAAACCCTTGTGAATCACACCAGGCAATATACGCCTTCCAGGTACGATAGTAAATCTTCCTGGAGGTAGCTTTCCGTGCCTTCCGTAAGGTAGGAATGGCAGCATTCAAGATACCCTTGTCTCTCAAAATTTGGCTTTCAACAGCCAAGATGTAAAGCCAGAGACTGTAAAGCAGGATGGAAGATTGGCCCTTGAGACAATAGTCTCTCAGCGGAAACCGCCAGGGTGCCGGTGCCGTCTCTCAGCGGAAGCCGCCAGGGTGCCGGTGCCGTCTGCGTACCACGATCGACACGGCCAGTCTGGGGCCACTAGAATTACCTGCACCTGTTCTGACGCCAACTTGCGGAGGAACCTGGACAGCAGTTGAATTGGAGGGAAGGCATAAATCAGCCGATACTGGTGCCAGGGCACCACCAATGCGTCCGTGGCGTCCTCCAGAGGATCGCGGGTTCTGGCCACGAACCTTCCCACCTTTTGGTTGAGACGGGATACAAAACAGATCCACGTCCGGAGTCCCCCACCGGGCACACAGAAAGGCAAAACACCTCTGGATGCAGGGATCACTCCCCCTGGTCAAGGGACTGACGACTCAGATAGTCCGATTGCCAGTTTTCCACACCCGTAATGTGAACAGCCGAAATCGCTGGAACATGCGTCTCGGCCCAAGACAGGATCTCGGCCACTTCCTTGGCCGCCCGGGCACTCTTTGTGCCCCCCTTGGTGATTGATGGAAGCCACCGCCGTGGCGTTGTCCGACTGAACATGAACTGGGCGACCTTGTAGCGGAGTTGTCCAATGGAACAAGCATAGCTTGATTGCTTAGAGCTCCAGGATGTTTATCAGTAAGGAGGAATCTTCCGCCGACCACGTCCCCTGGGCACAAAGTGCGTCCAGAACTCCACCCCGGCCCGACAGGCTGGCATCCGTGGTCATCACAGTCCGAAAAGAATTTGCCTTGTGTTAGAGCTGGCGACAGGAGTCACCACGAAAGGTTCGTCCTTGTGAGGTGGCTCAGACATATCCTCCTGTGCAACGACTGAGGTTTTCTGTCCCACCTGGCAAGAATCTCTGCTTGCAGAGTTCTCGTGTGAAACTGAGCGAACAGGATGGCTTCGAAGGCCAAAACCATCAGACCCAGAGACCGCATGCAGGCCCACAGCGAAGAGAGATCATTGTCCCTGAGAGACTTGATCTCGCCCTGTAAGGCCAGAAGTTTTTGCTCCGGGAAAAAAAACTTTTGCTTGAGCGGAGTTTAAGACCATCCCCAGGTAACTGAGGCGAACTGATGGGGTCAGAGCCGACTTCTGAAAGTTGATGGTCCACCCGAAATCCTGGAGTGTCTGAACTGTGACGGTCAGATCGCTCGCCAAAGTGGCACACGAGCTCGCCCTTAGCAGGAGGTTGTCCAGATAACCGAGGACCGCAATCCCCTTCATGTGCAGCAAAGCCAGCACTGGAGCCAAAACCTTGGTGAATACCCTGGGAGCTGAAGCGAGACCGAAGGGTAAGGCCACAAACTGAAAATGTTCCTTTGCCACTGCGAAGCGGAGATACCGCTGATGACCATCGAAGATAGAAATGTGCAGATACACATCTAAGTCGATGGAGGCCAGAAAGTCCTCTGGACTCAACGATGCAATTACCGACCGGATGAATTCCATCCGGAACTTTTCTAGCCGCACAAAGCAGTTGTGACTTTAGGTCCAGAATTGGACGCACCTTGCCCTCCTTCCTGGGCACCGTGAACAGGTTGGAATAGAACCCGCAAAACCTGTGCCGCTGAGGGACTGGTACAATCACTCCTTGGGCGAGAAGATCTTGCACCGCCCCTTTGAGATCCCTAAATCGGGAGTCAGACGGAGATTTGATGGAAAGAACCTGTCTGCGGGGCGAGATCGAAACTCGATCTTGTATAATGAACAAATCAGTTTGTGAACCCACCTGTCCCGAAGTTGGGACAACCAGGGTTCCTGAAAGTAACGCAGACGTCCCTCCACCCCTGCAATGGGTGAGGGCGTCCCTTCAGGCGGAGGAGGGCTGGGCCGCCGAACCAGCCTGACGGGCCTTGTGTTTCCCTGACAATGGCTTCCTGGGGCCGCCTGAAGTCTTGAAGGATTTACCTTTTACTTGTGCCCCTGAGGCACGAAAGGACCCACAATGAGCCTTGAAAAAAGGACCCTGCCCAGCGCGGAGAGATTTTCCCTTAGAGGCTTGGGGCAAAAGGGTAGTTTTACCACCCGTAAGACCTTTGATAAACTCATCCAAGGTATCCCCAAAAAGGCGATTACCCACATAAGGGGCATCAGACACCGTCTTTTTGGAAGCTTGGTCAGCGTGGTCAACCAACTTTTTAACCATATAATGCGGCGGATTGCGACCCCAACCGCAGACAACCTTGCGACCAAAGGAGCCTCGTCCAAGGCCGCATCACACAGGTACATCGCAGCCTGAGCCATTTGATCCACGTCAAGGGCAGCCGGTGAAACCGATTCCGCCACTAAGGTGCGCCTAAGCACCTTGGACCATTCCGTGACAGCTTGAGAAACAGTGCAGTCCACCCTTTGGTGATACCGTCCAACGATAGTCAACAGGATCCGCAGGGATAGCGGTATTTAAACCGCTTAGACACCGCCAGCATATGCTTGATGCAACGCCATTGGTCATTCACAGTTTCGTGAAACTCCTCGGGGCAGTGAAAAACTTGACCCGCCTTCTGGGCTTTGCGGGACCCGAAGGAAACCCGCTTACCTGATTGGGTGGGCTCATCATAAATATTTAAAGTCTCCCTGATAGAGCCAATGAGTGCATCCACTATAGCGCGTTTCTGCTCTGCAGTAGAAGAGGACTCCTCCTCCCCTTCCGAATGTGAGGACTGGGACCCCTCGGGGGGACGTTGATCGCGGCAGCCAAAATCAGGCTCTGAGTCAGAAGACAGAGGGCATCGGCCGTTTTTAGTAGTGCATTCAGGCATCAACAGATCCACCTTGGATGCCAAAGTTGCAAGTGCAGCAGATGAGGAGGCCATGGAAGAGGATTCAGGGGTTCCTGAAGCATCGACCAGGTCTGCGGGGAATTTGTAATTCTGGGACTCCATTTTGCAATAAAAAATTTTTTTTGGGGACACTGGCACTTTAAAACGGCGGTTCCCGCAGTCCACACTGCAAATCTGCACCGCCATTGGAGACCCCTTAAATACAGCTTTAGCCACGGAGAAAGTACCGTTTTTGCAGGAAAATGCCGGAAAAAACAGCCAAAAATCACCCCACAGTGTCACAGTGTACTTGCCCAGACCTCCACACATGCTGCTGCAGTGAAGAGAAGTAAAAAAGGAAGTGTCCTCGTGCACTAGAGGCCGATGCATGCACTAAACCACAGTAATATGGTGCCTAATAGAAACAAATGGGAGGAAGCACTCGCAAAATGGCCTCCGCCCTTACTAGGTGGCCGCCCATAGTAAAGATGGCGCCCGAACCGGTGTAACGTTAAAAAACCATACCCCGTGGAGAAACCATACCCTCGTCACTTCCGGGCTGAAACAGCTGAGCAGCGCAGCAGTGCGCATGCTCAGAGCCCCGGATACGTGATTGAACATTAAAGTATTAGACAAGTGCGCATGCTCGGTGGGCATGAAATTCTCACGGCACTGTGTCTAATGTAAAACTTGCGGCGCTTACATTAAAACAGCTCCTCTGAAACGTAAATCATCTCCGCTCTTCGCCCTGTCACTGCCCTCATCTCCGGGAATAAATATAAAAGCGGCGGCGGGTGTATGTGATGTAAATGTGACGGCGATCGCGGCTCCGTGATCCGCTTTTATATTTATTACCGGAGATGAGGGCAGTGACAGGGCGAAGAGCGGAGATGATTTACGTTTCAGAGGAGCTGTTTTAATGTAAGCGCCGCAAGTTTAACTACCGTGAGAAATCTATACCCTCCGTAGCGGAACCGGAAGTGACGAGGGTATGGTTTTCTCACGGGTATGGATTTTTCACGGAACACCGGCGCCAGAATGACAGAAAAAATGGCTGCTGCCAAAACAGCCTGCCCTCACCCAAAATGTCAGCCGAGTGATCGGCGTCCAGGTAGTGTAAAACCTAGGAGCTGGCCACCGTGGGGAACCTCAGAAATACCCCCAAGAATGCACTAAGCCCCCACACCCCCCATCCATAGCAGTGTACACCACAGTGCGCACCCAGCGGGGGCAGGGAGATAGGGGCCAAACAAAACGGCCATGAGGGTTGATACCACAGAGACCACCTTTTATGCCATCCCCCATGAGTGGGTCCACATAACTACCCACAGACAACTGTCCCAGGGACACGGGGGTAGCATCACTCACCATTGCATGGATAGCGGGCTCCGCTCCAATACGGAACACCTCCCACCCTGAGTGGGGGTGCCGTCAGCCAGGAAGAGATGTTAGCAACACATGGGCATTCCGAAGTTGAGACATTCTGGCGAAGATGCATCTCCGCAGGCTCATCCCCGTCCTCAGGGGCAGCGTCATTGCGAGGCCTGGGGGCACCAATGACCTGCGACGCTCATTGGCAGGCTGGGACTCCATAAGGATCTAGATTATCCAGTGCAAGGCCCAGCTCTGCTGTCACTTATAGCTCTCCAGGGATCCTCCTGACAAACTAGCGATAGTGAGTGAAAGAGAAATAAAAGACTATTTTCATAGAAAAAAATTTTTTTTAAAAGAAAAAAAAACAAAAGAACTGAGACATAGGTTCCAGCTGGTAGGACCTAGACCTATTCCTGACGCTAGGCAGCATGAAACTGGAGAACAGTGCTCACTGTGTCAGGATAATGGCTGAGGGACGGCCCCCTAGAGGTGTGTCTCAGTGTGAATTTTTTTTATTAACCTTTCACTGCCTAGCTTACTCCTGCAGAGGGCGCCATTACCCCACTTGTGAAGGTATACCGAACGGGCTGCGACTGTCAGAGGACGAAGGAGAAAACAATGTGAGCATGGGATCAATAACTGCAAAAAACAAAAATGCTTCTAATCTTTGGGCCCATCTAAGAGTTCATCATGTTGAATTGTATAATGCAGCACAGAAAAAACAAAATGAATTACAAGGTGAATCATCCCTATCCCAGGCAACAATAACCAATATGTTTCAGGAAAAAAAAACAGGTGGCTAAAATCGGATGGAAGATCCCAACTGCTGGACAGAGTAATCACAGAGATGATGGTGACTGATAACCAGCCATTCACAATAGTGTCTGACTCTGGATTTAAAGTGGTTGTAAACCCACTTTAAATACTTTTACCTATAGATAAGCCTATATTAAGGCTTACCTATAGGTGCTATAAATATCTCCTAAACATGCACTGTTTAGAAAATATTTACAGTGCATGCAGCCGATAGCATCATCGGCGTAGAACGGCCACCCGTGCCAATCCGATGGCCGGAGGAGGGGAACCAGGAAGCAAGACGGCCGAACATGTCGGCCATCCTGTTGCCGAGCGGGCAGCACTGCGGGGGCTTCGTTTTAAGGCAAGTACAGTGGAACCTTGGTTTACGAGTATAATTCGTTCCAGCAGCTTGCTTGTAATCCAAAACACTCGTATATCAAAGCAAGTTTTCCGATAGGAAAGCATTGAAACTCAGATGATTCGTTCCACAAGCATTTATAGAAATATAAAGATATGCTGTTATATATAAAGAAGTACATTACTGTACAGTATAAGTATGCCATCTCCTTTGTTAAAGATTATGTGTCCCTGTGTTCGTGCTGTACATAACAGATGCCGATTATACTGTATTAGTGCTTGTCTAGCTGTTCACTCACTTCACTGCAGCCCTCTGCTTCCTCCTCCCCTCCTCCTCAGATGACGTCAGAAGGAGTGATCGGCCCCTCCCGCCGGGTAGAGCACAGACCCGAGGTGAGAGAGAGGCAGAGAAACGAGGAGACACATACATACAGTAAGTGCAGGGACACACTGAAACAATATAAATCGGCATGTTTATACACTGTACAAGCACTGGGACACATAATGGTATGTGAGAAAGTGCATTAACAGAGGGGATGACATGCTTTTAGAGTATAAAACTGCTCGAATATCAAGACAGTGCTCGTATACCAAGACAGTTTTTTTAAAAAATGTTGCTCGTCTTTCAAAACGCTCGTAAACAAAGGTTCCACTGTATTTCATAATGAGCTAGTATGCAATGCATACTAGCTCATTATGCCTTTGTCTTTACAGGTTTTTATTTTTCTCATTTTTTTTTTAGGAGGGTTTAATTCCTCTTTAAGCGGTTGATGTCCATAGTTGAGCCAAGGTACACACTGAAGAGTGACAAGTTTTATCGAACTGAAATGCTGCAAAAGATTCACCAAAAGGTTGTTGACAAAGTAAAGACTGCTGCAACCAGAGAATGCTGGCAATTCACTCTCATTCACGAAGGACTGCTGGTCAGGACAAACAGAATAACTAATGAATTTTACATGTCACTTCATTGACTGCGGATGGACAAGAAGGCATTTGGTGTTGAATACAAAAGTGATGCAAGGATCCCACACTGGGGAGTACATTAGAGAAATGTTTCTAGGCATGCTAGGAGAATGGGGAATCGGCAAAGACCGAGTGATGCTTGTGCTGCGAGACAGTGGAGCGAACATGGTTAAAAGTATGAGACTTGCTGAATAGTCAGACCTCAGTTGCACGGCACACACCCTCCAACTGGTGGTAAATGATGGTCTGTCATACCAGAAAGCTTTGTTGGACCTTGGCCTACCCAAAAACAACCTGATACAGGCTGTTCCCAACACGATGGAACTAACGCTACACATGTTACAAAGGATATTGGAGCAGAAGCGAGTTCTCACTATACATTCTGGTGAATATGGACTTGGAGGACATTCTTGCCCTACTGCAGATCAGTGGGACATAGCAGCTAACATTATAGAGACGCTCGTACCCATTGAGGAAGTGACACTGGAGGTTGAGTCATTACGACTCATCTGCTTCCTCTGTGATCCGTTGTGTGAGAGTCCTGAAGAGGGTTTTCAACAGAACGAAGGACCCAACACATGTGGCAACAAAGCATGTAGGCAGGCCATGAGGGACAGCCTCGCCAAAAGGTTTGAGAAACATGAGGAGAACAAAAATGTTGTGCTTGCATGTCTTTTGGATCCTCAATACAAGAACCATCCTTTCTCTTCTGATGATGTATTGGCCAAGGCAAAGCAATGGCTGAAAGAAGATATTCAACAGAAGGTGCAGGAGGTTCCTCCCGACGAAAAGAAAAGTCAAGGACAAGAAGAGAAGGTTTCTGATGTGGAAGAGCAGGACGCAGGAGAAAAATGTCCCAAAAGACAATGGAGAGAGGAGAAAATTCATTGTGGTCAAATAGATGCAACGTTCAGCGTTTTATTGGGGCCTCATGCAGAGGATTCATCAGAATCGGCAATAATGAGCCTGGATGATGAACTTCATCTCTATTTGAAGGAACCAGTAATAGACAGAGAAGTGATCCTCTTCAGTGTTGGAAAGAAAATGAGGCACGCTACAAAAGACTTGCTTCCTATGCTAGAAGATACCTTTCTGCTCCTCCTTCCTCAGTACCAAGTGAGCATGTTTTTAGTAAAGTGGCAGCAATTTATGAAAAGAAGAGAAGCTGTTTAACTGGTGAACATGCTGAAATGTTATGCTTTCTGCACTATAATTTTGTTCTACTTAACTGGGATTATTGATTTGAAAGTGTAGTAGTAGTGTCTGTCCACCAGTCCACTGAGTCTGTCCAATCCACTGTCTAGCTTGTGTCTATCTATTATTTTCTAGCAGTTTTGCACTGACTGCGCTGCGCTGCAGTCAGTGCAAAAGTGCTAGGAAAAAAAATAGACATAGTAGACAGTGGATTGGAGTCAGTGCCAGTGGACTACTGCTGCAGTAGAACGCCACTCACTGCTGCAATAATTTTAAATCCCTACTGCAGTAGTGCAGTAGTGATTTAAAATTATTGCAGGAAGTGAGTGCCCTACTGCAGCGGTAGTCACTCACTACAGTCCAATCCACTGTGATGTGTAGCAGTTGCCTTGCTTTTTTTCTACCAGTATTGCACTGACTGCAGTAGTTGCAGTGAGTGCCATACTGCACACAGAGGTAGTCCTCCACTGAGTCAGAGTCCAGCCCAATCCACTGTGGCATGTGTAGCTGTTGCCTTGCTCTTTTTACAGCAGTTGTACACTAACTGACTGCACACTGCAGTCGTTGCAGTGAGTGCCATACTGCAGAGGTAGTCCTCCATTGACTCCAGTCCAATCCACTGTTGTGTAGCTGTTGTTGCCTATTTTTTTTTCTAGCAGTTTTGCACTGACGGGACTGCAGTAGTGAATTAAAACATATTGCAGTGAGCGAATCCACTACTGCAGCACTGTAATATGCATTATTGCAAAATCAGATGATGTGAAATGCAAATGTCCTTGCAATTGAAGTTTTGCGATCAGTTTTTATGCCGTTAAAGGTGTGAAGAACGAGCACGTAATGTTAAAAATGTTAATAAATAAAGATTAACATGTTTGTTAAGAGATTTGTGTCGAAATTTGTGTTTTTTTTGGCAAAATTTTACATGTGTGAAAATATCGGACGATATCGGCCGATACCGATATGCGATCGGCAAAATATCGGTATCGGCAACGAAAAACCGATATCAGTCGATCACTAAATGACTGACAATGACGAAGCACCACTTTACCTCTGTGAACCACCAAATAAGGTGAACGACAAGGCAAAGCTGCCAGCTCCGACGCCCTGTGTGCAGAAGTAGTCGCCACCAAGAAGGCTACCTTCTGGAACAATTTAAGCAGAGGAATCTCGCAAATATTTTAGAAAGGCGGTTTCTGAAGAACCAACAGTACTAAATTCAGACCCCACGGAGGCAACGGAGACCACAAGTGAAGCCAAGTGGCGAACCCTCTTGGGGGTAGCCAAAGGTCGTTCAAAGACAAATCACAAAGGCAGAAACATGGCCTTTGATGATACCCAAAGCCAGGCACTTGGACAAACGCCAAAACCCAAGCCATGAAATGGAATGGGGGAAAACTCCAAGAGACTCATACCAAGCAATATATGACTTCCAGATGCAATGGTAAATCTTCCTAGAGGTAGATTTTCTAGCTTTTAAAAGCATAGGAATCCCTGAGTCAAACAAACCCCCTATCCTTCAGTACCAGGCTTTCAACAGCTAAGCCGTTAAAGCCAGCGACTGTAAAGCAGGATGGAAGATCAGGCAAATAGGTCTTCTCTGAGAGGGAGTCGCCAAGGGACATCAGCGACCAGCTGTACTAGATCCGTGTACCAAGACTGGCGAGGTCAGTCTGGGGCCACTAGGATGACTGTAATACCTCCTTCCTCGATCCTTTGCAGAACTCTCGGCAAAATATTGAGGGGGGAGCGTATAACAGACGGTAATGGCCCCAAGAATCCACCAGTGCGTCTGTGGCGTCAGTTAGAGGATCCAGAAACCTTGCCATGAATCTAAGCCAAAAGGTCCACATTGGGAGTTCCCCACCGGACACACGGCTGATGAAACACCTACGGATGAAGTAACCATTCTCCCTGGTCCAAGGCCTGTCCATTGAGGTAATCCGCCTGCCAATTTATAGACACTATCAGGCCCAGCACCCGCATGCAAGTCCTGAGAAACGACCGACTGATGGACAACAGAAGGCGAATGGCATCCTGCAGCTTCTGGAGCTTGTCCAGCGGAAGAAACACCCTGGCTGAGGCCGAGTCCAGAGTCAGACCCAGATAGTCCAACTTAGTGGACGAAACCAGAGCAGACTTCTGGAAATTCAATGTCCAACCAAACTCCTGCAGTGTCTGCACAGTGATGTCCAGATTGTCCTTTAGAGCAGTCAGAGACTCTGCTCGCAGAAGAAGATTGTCCAGGTACCCAGTACCGCAATCCCCCTCTGTCGCAACAATGCTAACACTGGGGCCAACACTTTTGTGAATACTGAGTAGCTGAAGCGAGACCAAAGGATAATGCCAGGAATTGATAATGTTTCTCGCCCACGGCAAAGCGGAGGAAGTGCTGATGCCGGACATATCGGGATATGGAGGTAAGCGTCTTTGATACCGATAGAGGCCAGAAGATCCCCTTGATGAAGGACAGCCGCTACTGTACGGATGGACTCCATCCGGAACTTCTGCACCCGCACAAAGCAGTTCAGGGCTTTGAGGTCCAGGATTGGAAGAACTATGCCTTCCTTCTTGGGAACTGTAAACAGGTTTGAATAAAAGCCCGAAAACGTTCCGAATTTGGAACAGGTACAATCACCCCTTGCAGTAGCAAATCTTGTACCTCCCCGAAGAGACCACGCAGGGGGTCTGCGGACAAACGCAGGTCGGAAGGAAAAAACCTCTCTGGAGGATAAAAACGGAAATTCGATTTTATAGCCGGAACAGATCAGCTTGTGGATCCATCTGTCTTGATTTAGAGAGGTCCACGGGTACTTGAGGCAGAAGAGGGCTTGTCTGCAGGTCTGGAAGGACCTGCTTTCGGCTTACCAGGCAAGGGCCTCTTGGAACTTCCGGAGACGTTCCTACCGAATTTGTATCCTTTGTCCTGAGACCCTGAGGGACGAAAAAAGCCGCTTATGAGCAAAGAAAAAAGGACGTCTGCGAAGAGACGCCTTGCCCGTGGAAGCCTGTGAGAGGAGAGTACTCTTCCCTCCTTTGACTCACTTAATGATCTCTGCCCTCAGGGTGCGTGGACGCAGACCCAGAAGAGTGACTCGCGTCCGTGGCGGCAAGATCAGACTCAGAAACTGAGGAGACAGAGGAGGCAGGTGAAGGTGGTGGACGCTTTTTGCTGGTCTGTTTTTGCAGGACCATATCAACCATGGACACTAAGGACTCAACAGCCGCTGTCATTGCAGACAGGGTGGACTGGGACCCAGAAGGGCCTGTCGCCTCTGAGATGGGATCAGAGGGTAAAATTTGCTCCAGAGACTCCATGTTAACCAGAGAATCACACAGGCAAGGTGTGGGTAAATTTGGGGGTGTTAACACGGGGGACATGGACATATGGGGGGGGGGGGACGCTGTGTGGGAAGCAGGGGAACCCGGGGGTTCAACTGTCCCAGGGAGGGGCCCACGTCCATCTTAAAGGCCACCAGGGAAGGGGGGACACTACTTACCATACTATGCACCACTCCAGGCAGACCACCTCTCCATCAGAATGGGGGTGCTGCAGGCCAGGAGGCATGCTGCAACTCAGGCCTGGACCAGGTCAAATGCGCCCTCACGAGATGTTTAACTCGAAGGCCGGCCCCCGTCCAGTGGGACTATGTTGCGGCCGACTTAGCGCGGAACTGAGGTATGCACACGCTCGCTGGCCGGACTGGGGAGACCGTATGGATCTAGAATATCCAGTCCAGCGTTCAGTCCAGCAGTTGCTTTAAGATCTCACAGGAACAGAAAATAACAAAAGAGGGAAAAAAAATCTGTTTAAAAAGAAAAAAATGCTAGGACTAGAGATCCCAGCAAGGAACTAGGACTAGAGATCCCAGCAAAGAACTAGGTCCTTACTCTTGACTAGGCAGAAAAAACGGAATGCCTATAGCAGAGTGTGGGAGTATATCCCCTGAGACTGCCCCATAGGCATGGTAAAGTGTTTTCCTGCCTAATGTCCAAAAAAAATTAAAAACCAGCAGCTAAAAATACTGTAGCTGCTGTGCGACTTGAAGAAACTTTGAAGCAGCTTCAATGGGATTTCATGTCACGTGACTTGAGGTCTCACAAGTCGGATCCCAAGTTGTGGCAGTATGAACAAAGCCTTAAGCTGGATACACACTATCCAACTTTTGTGGTTAGATTTCCTTCAGATTTACCTTTTCTATGTAGTGACAGGGGCTGCCAGATTGCATACAAATTGAAAGTGTGTAGGTTTGACCTCATATTATATGGTTTTGGTAAGTCTAAAGGAAAAAGTCTTCAGAAAATCTTATAGTGTGTATGGCCCATAACCCAACCTGGGATTCAGTGTTGTCCTCACCCGAGCCAATCTGGCATCTTAGGTATAGCCAGATCCCACTGTGCATGTGTGAGAGGCGCTGCGTATTGTGAATGGACGAACTTCCGCTCAAAGTGGGAGCGAAAACTTGTAAAACCAGCTTCACCCCCCCCCCCCCCCGCCCTCAAAACATACAGTATTTAAAAAGTAAACTTCCTCTGCAGACATTTACCTATTTACCTATAGGTAAGCCCATATTAAGGCTTACCTATACATAGAGAAAATATCTCCTAAACATGTATTGTTTTAGGAGATATTTACATTACATGCAGCCAGTGACATCACTGGCACATGCGCCCTCTGAAGGAAAGGTCACAGGTGTTGTTCCTTACAAGCCTTATGCAGTGAGCGGCAGCTCCTGCAGCGACATCATCGCAGCTCAGGCCAATCACAAGTGCCGGAAACAGTGAACCGGAAACCGTGAACCCAGAAGAAACTCAGGGGGAAAATGTTAGCCGTGTCAGTGGTGTGCAGGCGCAGCTGGAACAGGTTTGTTCTAAGGCAGGGATATGCAAACTGTGGCCATCCAGCTGTTGCAAAACTACAAGTCCCATCATGCCTCTGCAAAAAAATATTTTGTTTGTAATTTAGCTGTATAATTTCTTATTTCTACCATAACCTACCATCTAAGAACAACCCAAAATAATATCTCCTGCTCTTGCCGATCGCAGTGATACTCAATAGGTGTATGGTATTTGTTCTTTGTACCCTTAGTAGGGCCCAGAAACAATAGCATTTTGCTTCTTTTTAACTAAAACACGCGAACACTGACACTAATACTAATTTTAAAAAATGTTGCCCAAAATATACTGACCCTGACCTTTAACCCTTACTTGACTCACACACGAATCCTGGCGCTGACCTAGATGAAACCTTGATCTAGGTATTTTTTTTTTATTATTTATTCATTTTTTACACATACTTTCTCTCTGCAAGGAGAGAGAAAGCTATAATGTATCTTTCCCCTCCATTCACAGAGAGAAACTCAGGCGCGGGCTTCACAGTGACTGATCACTGATGTAGTCAATCAGAGGCTACCACAACAAATCAGGTGACCCAGAATTGGGAGTTCCGGGTCCCGTTGTTAGTACCAGACCTGGGGCTCTAAGACCCCGCTCTCTGTGCTAGACGCGCACTGTGTGTTCCTAGCACAAAGACATATAGCCATGTATGCGGCCCCACGGAAAAAAGCAGAGCCCAGTGAGGCTGTATATATGTGTTATGTTGGCATGAAGAGGTTAAAGAACGCAAGGAAATTAACAAAAGCCCAGTGGCATTTCAGAGAAGCAGCTCTATCTGTAAGAAAAAACTGAATTTTTGTAAAATCTTACCTGTAAAATTCCTTTCTCTGAGTCCTCCGACAGTCGCCGCCTCCTCTAAGTCATCACTGTTGGGTATTGTCTTCCTATCCATAGGAATAGCTAGGCATATAGACTTAGTCCAAAGACAAAAGGCATTAGCATATACACACCCATGGGGGCTGTCCCATTCGGTCAATACCCCCCCTGCATCACCACTCCCAACTCAGTTTGGTAGCATAGCAGTAGGTAATAAGAACCCCAAAAGAGGGGCGGGGGCGGCGACTGTCGGAGGACTCAGAGAAAGGAATTTTACAGGTAATATTTTACAAAAATTCAGTTTTCTCTTACGTCCTCCGACAGTCGCCGCCTCCTCTAAGTCATCACTCATGGGATGTCCCAAAGCAGTATAGACATGAGGGGTGGGAGACGCAACCGTAGAAAAGGCAACGCAGTACCCACATCAGAGAAAGGAATCTTACATGCACCGAAAGAGAACCAACCGGGCAACAGAAAACAACAATGCTCAACAGGAGCAACAGCCCAGGAAAGCAAATGCCAACAGCCAGGGACCCAGAGAAAAATTCAAGGGTCCATCATGGCACTGCCGCACTGAGAACTTTGCGGCCAAAAGAAGCATCAGCTGATGCCAGAACGTCTATTTTGTAGAACTTGGAAAAAGTATGCACCGACGACCAAGTCGCCGCCTTGCACACCTGAGCCACCGAGGCTCAATGCCAATAGGCCCAGGAAGCACTCAAAGACCTAGTAGAGTGCGCCTTAACAGGGAAAGGCGGAACCCGTTACTTCAAGGCGTAGGCCTGCTCAATGGTCTGTCTGATCCATTTGGCAATAGTTGCTGCAGACGCAGCCGTGCCCTTCCGAGATCCCTCAGGAAGGACAAAGAGGGAATCCGTCTTCCGAAAGGATTCCGTAGACGACAGGTAAACCCTGATCGCCCTGACAACATCCAAGGAATGCAAGGCAATCTCCTTTGGATGTTTAGGCTTCGTACAAAGCGAAGGCAGGACAATGTCCTCATTAAGGTGAAATTCAGAGATCACCTTGGGAAGGAAGGATGGGGGTGGTCTCAAAACCACCTTATCCTTGTGAATGATCAAGTAAGGGGAGCGGCAAGACAACGCCGCCAGCTCCGACACTCTGCGAGCCGAAGTGATCGCCACTAAAAAGGCAACCTTTTTTGACAGCAGAGGCAACGATATCTCCCTGATGTTTTCAAAGGGAGCACGCTGTAACGCGGACAGAACCAAGTTCAAGTCCCATGGAGGTAAAGGCTCCTTCCTGGGAGGAGCCAGATGTCGCACACCTTGAATGAAAGTGCGCACCAAGGAATGAGAAGCCACCGGGCGTTGGAAAAGGACAGCCAGTGCAGACACCTGGCCCTTTATCGTGGCCAGCGCCAGGCGCTGGTCCACTCCAGACTGGAGAAAAGCCAAGATTCTCGACACCGAGTAAGAACGAGAGGAGAACCCCCTGGACTCACACCAGGTGAAATAGGCTTTCCAGGTACGGTAATAGATCTTAGCAGAGGAGGATTTCCTAGCCTTGATCAGGGTAGGGATAACCTCAGGGGATAGACCCTTGTCCTTCAAGACCTGGGTCTCAACAGCCAGGCCGTTAAAGCCAGCGACTGTAAAGCTGGATGGAAGATCGGACCTTGAGACAGGAGATCTTCCCGCAGAGGCAGACACCACGGAGGCGCCACAGCCAGGTGAACAACGTCGGCGTACCAGGACCGGCGAGGCCAGTCCGGTGCCACCAGAATCACCATGTGCGGTTCAGAGACCAATCTGTGAAGGAACCGGGATAGTAACTGAATCGGAGGAAAGGCGTACATCAGACGATACTGATGCCAAGGGGCCACCAACGCATCTGAGGTGTCCGCCAACGGGTAGCGCGTTCTTGCCACGAACCTTTCCACCTTTCGATTTAGCCAGGATGCGAACAGATCCACGTCTGGGGATTCCCACCTCGCACACAGCATCTGAAAGACCTCCGGGTGTAGGGACCATTCCCCATGGTCCAGGGTCTGGCGGCTCAGATAGTCGGCCTGCCAATTGTCCACACCCGGAATGTGAACTGCCGAGATCGCCGGGACATGAGCCTCAGCCATAGACAGAATGTCAGTCACCTCCCGGGCCGCTTGAGCACTCCTGGTGCCCCCCTGGTGGTTGATGTAAGCCACCGCGGTAGCATTGTCCGTCTGTACGCGAACAAGCTGGCCCTGGAGACGGTCCGACCACTGGAAGAGACCGAGTTTTATCGCTCGTAGTTCCAGCACATTTATTGGGAGGGAGGACTCCTCCTCCGACCAAGTGCCCTGGGCAGACAGGTTGCCCAGGACTCCACCCCAGCCCGACAGGCTGGCGTCCGTGTTAACCACTGTCCACACCAACGGGCGGAAGGACTTGCCTTGAGCCACCGACGGGGACTGGATCCACCACAGAAGAGCCAATCTGGTCTGGCGACTCAAGGAGACATCCAGATCCAAGAACTGAGGAAGTCTGTCCCACCTGGCCAGGATCTCCGTCTGGAGAGCCCGCGTGTAGAACTGGGCAAAAGGCATCGCCTCGAAGGCCGACACCATCAACCCCAGGCCCCGCATGCAGGTCCTGAGTGACGAGGACGGATTGTCCCTGAGGGACCTGAGTTTGTCCCGTAAAGTCCGGAGCTTGTCCTCCGGCAAGAACACTTTTGCCTGAGCAGAATCCAGAACCATTCCCAGATAGGAAAGGCGAAGCGACGGGGACAACGCTGATTTTTGAACGTTGATGGTCCATCCGAACTCCTGGAGCGTCTGTACCTTGATGGACAAATCGCGCACAAGGTCCTGGCTGGCACCTGATCTCAGAAGCAGATTGTCCAGGTACCCCAGGACCGCAATGCCCTGGGCCCGCAGTAGGCCCAGGACCGGTGCCAACACCTTGGTAAACACCCTTGGTGCCGAAGCGAGACCGAAAGGTAACGCCACAAACTGGTAGTGGTCCTCTGTGATAGCAAACCAAAGGTACCGCTGATGACCCTCGAAAATGGGGATGTGCAGGTACGCATCCTTCAGATCTATCGAAGCCAGGAATTCTCCTGGACTCAAGGAGGCCACAACCGAACGGAGAGACTCCATTCGAAACTTCCGAACACGCACGAAGTGGTTCAGCGCTTTCAGGTCCAGAATAGGACGCACTTTGCCCTCCTTCCTGGGCACAGTGAACAGATTTGAATAAAACCCCCGAAACCTGTCCCGATGAGGCACCGGGACAATCACTCCCTGAGCAAGCAGGTCCTGCACCGCTTGATGCAAGTCCTGCAGACGCCCCGGAAGCAGATGGAGATTTGAGGGAAAGAATCTATCCGCCGGCCGGGAAAGGAATTCGATCTTGTAACCTGATCGAACGATTTCCTGGACCCACCTGTCGGATATCCGGAGCAGTCAAGGTTGGAGGAAACCGCGCAAACGTCCCCCCATCCCTAAAATGGGTGAGGGCGCCCCTTCAGGCAGAGGCGGATAGTCCCGCCGAGCCGCCATTGCCGGCCTTCTGCTTACCCGCCCAGGGTTTCTTCTGGTTGCCCTGGGCCTTGAAGGGCTTGCCCTTGGATTGGTTCCGAAAGGCACGAAAGGACCCCTGATTGGATCTAGGCGCAGAACCCCGCTTGCCTCGGAAAGACTTGTTCTTCGGGTTCTGGGGCAGCATAGTGTTCTTGCCCCCCGTGACGCCCTTCACTAGGGTATCCAACGCCTCGCCAAAAAGGCGAGAGCCAGCATAGGGAAAATCAGCAACTGTTTTCCGTGAGGACTGGTTGGCCGACCAGCTCTTAAGCCATATCAGTCGCCGGTTAAGTACCGCGACACTAGAGAGGCGAGCCACCAAGGGAACCTCATTTAAGGCTGCATCACACAAATACACGACTCCTTGGTGGATCTGATCCACCATTTCCAGTCGGGCAGGCGGCACGTCATCAGACACGAGATTGCTTCTAAGCATCTTAGTCCAATCAGCCACCGCCTGAGCCACCAGAACGGACGCGAAAACAGGTTTGAGCAACGAATCCGCCACCGTATAAGAATGACGGGCTAGAGACTCCAACCGCCGGTCCGTGGGATCCCGGAAAATCGGGGTATCCTCAGTAGGAACCAAGGTAGGTAGGTGTTCAACACGGCCACAGTGTGGTCTACCTGTGGGGGCACACACCATCGTGATTCCGTAGCCGGCGCAAAAGGATAAAGCAATTTGAACCGACTAGGTACCAGGAATGGACGTTTCAACGTGCGCCACATTTCATTAACAGTGTAATGAAATTCAGCTGGGCAGGGAAAAACCTGCGCAGACTTGCGGGTCCTGTGCGTCCCAAACGAGGACACAACGCCCGGAGGACAGGGCTCATCCTCTAAATGTAAGGTTTCTTTAACAGAAACAATTAACTCATCCATGGTCGCCCGTTCTTCAGGTGACCCTGGGGAGGATGTGTCAACACCCTCCATGTCAGCCTCCCCCTCAGACCCCGGGGGGTCTAAAGATGAGCGGGACCCTGAAAAGGGCACGCTCGCAGCAGCAGCAGCAATATCCCCATCTGAATCAAAAGAGAGAGACAACCTGGGCCTCTTTCTCGCAGCCCGTTCAGACATCAGCATTTCCATATTTGCCACCAAAGTCGCAACTACAGCAGCCAGATCAGGTCACAGCGGGACCACAGGAGAACTGGGGCCCCCCCCCCCCCACTAAAGCTGGAGGAAACTTGCTTTCCAAACAAACTACAGTGCAAAAAAGTGTACTGTCCCCTTTAAAAAGCGCTGCGGTGTGCGCAGCCCACCGCTACTGTCACAGTTATGAAAGACCCCCAAAGGAGAAAAGAAACTGAGCCAGAAGCAATATACAGAGGGAAATTGAGAGGAATAACCTGCAGAGCCCGCAGAGCGTTGCTGCCAGTGTCCTTGCTGCTGATGGAAAAGGAAGTGCTGCTAGAGAGGGCTGGACTATAAGCCAGACCCCGGGAAAATGGCTGCCCCATAGGGATGCATTGGAGGCTACGCCAAAATGGCCGCCGACATGTGGCTGGACCGATCGTTCCACCGCCCACAAAATGGCGGCGGATGGCGCCAAAATTACATGCATGATCGCCCCAGAGGAGCTATACATGTGTGCCCACAGTAAAGATGGCGGACCGCGCGAAAATGTAGCGCTGTGGACGCCGCACAAACGTCTGCACCCCCAACATGCACCTAAGGTGACACAGGGACAGGGACCCCCAAGGCAACATACAGAAGTGCACAAGCGAACCCCGCAGGGATCGCACAGGGAGTCACACAGGCACAGACACGGGGAAACATACAGCAACACAGACTGTCACCCCAAACAGAGGCCCCACACAGAAAAGTACTTACCTGTACCAGATGGCGTGGGGAGCCTCCATGCACGGAAAACCTCTGTCCTCATCTGACAGGGAGTGCCGTGAGCCAGGGACATGACGCTGCAGCACCGCAGACTAGTCCTGTGAGGTAGCCACTTCACGGCTGCATCCCTGCAGCGAACAGGGATGGGTCGTTCCTAATGCCAGGGGGAACCATAGCTGAACGCTCGATGGCGGGCTGGGGGTCCATCTGACCCTCTGTGCCCTGGAGAACCAGGGCGGTCAGTCCGAATCCCAGCACCGCATGATCCATCTTCATCTGAAGAGAAGACTAACACTAGAGCTGACAAAATAAACAGCTAGTAAAGTGAGAGAAAAAACTGACATTTTCAAAGAAAATCAAATAAAAGATTAGGAAGGCTGAGACTGAAGCCCCAGCACAAGGTATTCCTGACGCTAGGCAGATTAAAACTGAGTTGGGAGTGGTGATGCAGGGGGGGTATTGACCGGATGGGACAGCCCCCATGGGTGTGTATATGCTAATGCCTTTTGTCTTTGGACTAAGTCTATATGCCTAGCTATTCCTACGGATAGGAAGACAATACCCAACAGTGATGACTTAGAGGAGGCGGCGACTGTCGGAGGACGTAAGAGAAATTCGATTTTTGACTTACTGTAAAATCCATTTCTCTGATGTACACTGACGGACAAAACTCCTGATAATCATAACCACTGGGTTATACTGCCCCCTACAGGAGTAGGACACTCGGCAGAAAAGAATTCTCGCTACAAAGTCCCGGGGGTTAGCCACTCAGTTTTGTTACAAGCAGTGTCAGGAGAATTATAACTCAACAGAGGAGTGGGGGCTGTGTCCGTCAATGAACATCAGAGAAATGGATTTTACGGTCAAAAATCCCATTTTCTCTGTCTTTCATTGAAGGACACAGCTCCTGATATTTATAACTATTGGGACGTCACAAACCAGTGTTAAACATGAGGGGTGGGAACAAAAAAATTCCCAAGGCTAAACATTAGCCAACCAGGCAGCAGGAGCTCAACCAAACTGAAGCCCATCTGAAAAAAACAACAAACCTTTAGAGGTTCAGGTCCTCTTAACCAGCAGCCTGCAAAACCTTGCAGCCAAAAGAAGCATCAGATGATGCCAACATAGCCACTTTATAAAACATTGTAAAAGTGTGCAACAACGACCAGGTGGCCACCCTGCAAACCTGCGTCACTGACGCTCGACGACAGGAAGCCCAGGAGGCACTAAGCACCCTAGTAGAGTGCGCCTTGACAGGGAAAGGAGGAACCTGACCCTTGATGAAATAGGCTCAAACCGTCTGTCTGATCCATATGGAAATAGTCGCAGAGGAAGTAGACAACCGTTTTCAAGGTCCATCCATGAGCACAAAGAAAGAGGCTGACTTCTTGAAAGACTCCGTAGCTGCCAGGTACGCCCTAGCCTGGACCACATCCTAGGCATGCAAGGCAATTTCCTTCAGATGTTTAGGCCTGGGACATAGGGAAGCCAACACAATGTCTCCATTTAAATGAAAATCAGAGAAAATCTTTGGAAGGAACGACAGACCGGGGCGAAGAACCCCCTTATCCCTGTGAATCACCAGGTAAGTGAACGACAGGATAATGCCGCCAGATCCGACACCCTGCGCGCAGAGGTGATAGCCACTAAAAAGGCCACCTACTGGGACAGCGTAAGGGGAATCTCCCGAATATTTTCAAAGGGGGACTTCTGTACAGCTGAAAGCACCATTTTAAAAACCCAAGGCGGCAACGGAGCCCGCACTGGAGAGACATGTCGGACACCCTGAAGAAAGGTACGCACCAGGGAGTGTGTGATCAAAGGTCGTTGGTAGAAGACCCCCAAAGCCGACACCTGAGCCTTGATGGTACTAAAGGCCAATTTCTGTTCAACCCCCGTGTTGAAGGCAGGTCAAGATCCTAGCCACCCAGGATCGAGGAAGAACCCAAAGAGACTCACACCACGCAATGTACGTCTTCCAGGTACGATGGTAGATCTTCCTAGAGGTAGATTTCCTAGCTTTCTACGGTGTAGGAATCACTGACTCAGATAAACCCCCATCCTTCAGCACTTGGCGTTCAACAGCCAAGCCGTCAAAGCCAGCGACTGTAAAGTAGGATGGAAGATCAGTCCTTGGGACAGCAGATCCTCCCTGAGAGGAAGTTGCCAACATTGGAAGTTGAACATTGGCAACCAGCCGCAACAGTTCGGCATACCAAGCCGGCAAGGCCAGAATGACCAAAATGCCTACTGCCTCGATCCTGCACAGAAATCTTGGCAGAAGCTTGAGAGAAGGGAAGGCGTAAATCAGAGGATACTGACCCCACGGGGCCATCAGCACATCTGTGGTGTGCGCCACAGGATCCCTTGACCAAGCCACACAACAGATGGCTCAGACAGACGGTGGTTCGTGCCTATTCCATTAGGGATCAGGTTCCTCCTTTCCCTGTCAAGGCGCACTCTACTAGGGCTTTCTGTTGAGCAGAGATGCCAAGTGATCCACCTCCGTGGTGCCCCACCGGAGACACAGCTGATGAAAAACCTCCGGATGAAGAGACCACTCCCCGTGGTCCAACGCCTGCCAACTGAGGTAGTCCGCCTGCCAATTTTCCACCCCGGGAATGTGTACGGCGGAGAAGGCTGGACCGAACCATTCTGCCCACCTTAGAAATCTGGCTACCTCCAGAACTGCCAGGAAACTTCTTGTGCCCCCTTTGTGATTGGCATAGGCCACGGCCGTGGCATTGTCCGACTGAATGTGCACTTGACAACCCTGAAGACGATACGTCAAATGATCTAGACACAGTCTGATCTCTCCGAGTTCCAAGACATTGATCGGTAGTCTGACTCTTCCAGTATCCAGATCCCCTGAGCAGAATGTTTTCAGAGGACGCTTCCCCAGCCGGCAGGCTGGCATCCGTGGTGACCACTGTCCAATACAAGGGGAGGAAGGAAATTCCCAGCCAAAGCATGGGAGAACGAAGCCACCATATCAGGGACTCCTTTGTGCCCTGACTCAGCACAAGGGTCCGGAAACCAGTGAAGACATCCCCCCCATCCTCATGCAGTTGGAGCCTTGTCCATGGGTCTGGAGAAGCCTGATCTTGCCAGAGCATGTTTGTTTGGATCCTCCAGAAGAGGCCCTTAAAGGCTTCGAGCCCTTGTCAGTCAACCCTGAGGGTTGAAAAAAACTTATGAGCTGGGAACCAAGGCCCACGTCTAGGACGAGGTTCCTTGCCCTTAGTAGCCTGCGGAAGAAAAGTACTCTTGCCCCCTGTGAGACCTTTAATGTCATCCAGGGTAGCTCCAAACAGCTGATCTCCTTGAAAAGGAAGATCAGTCAAAGCCTTTTTTGAAGTCTGATCCGCAGGACCAGCACTTTTGTAAAAAAAAAAAAAAAAACGCCAAAGGACCACTGCCAACACAGAGGTGAGCCATCAAGGGAGCCAAATTCAAAGAGACATCACAGATAAACTGCAGCCCCTGGACCAGCTGGTCCAACAGCTCGGCAAAGGCAAGGGGGAGCTGTTCCCCATCCAGGTCACGGGGTAGGGGCTTAGCCCACTCGGTCAGAATTTACGACACTAGTGCAATGGTTAATACTGGCCTCATTGCCTAACCAGCCAGAGTGTATATAGTGCGGCCCACAGCCTTTCCGGTCACCCGGATCGTTAAAGGTCGGGGACTCTTCAACCGGAATCATGGCTGCCTTGTTTAATCTGGAAACTGGAGGGTCCACCACAGGTGGCACAGTCCACTTCTTAAGAAGGGACTCCTCATAGGGGTAAAGCCTAGTAAAGTGCTTAGGGACCCCAGGGGGATGCTTTGGTCGTCCCCACTCTTAAGCAACAATTCTGTCAAAATAGGCAGGGAAAAGGAAACACCTTTGCTGCTTTGTAAGGCTTGTGAGTGCCAAAGGGAACATGCACCTGCGTCGCAGCTTCAGCTACGTCCTCCATCTTCAGGGTCTCATGCACAGATAGAATCTGTGCTTCCTCTAACGCCTTTTTGTGCGCGGTCGCAGACGTGGAGGAATTATCCTCACTATCAGAAGATTCCAGGCGCGTGGTTGCAGATCCAACAGGGTGACCTACGTCCGTGACGGCCGAATCAGATTCAGGATCAGATGAGACAGATAAAGCAGGGGATAGCGGGGGCGCCTTTTGCTAGTCCGACGCCCACAAGCCACCTCCACCCGCGACACAAGGAACTCTAGGACCGGCATCAGTGCATGGATGGATGGTTGGGACCCAGAGGGCCCCACAGCCTTAGAGAGGGGATTAGGTGGAGAAACGTGCTCCAAAGACTCAGTGAGTAACCAGGGGGACCCAACAAAAAGTGTAAAACACTGCTAAGGGACAACCCCTACTGCGCTGGCAGCAGCACCCAGTGGCTAGGCACAAAGTACCAAGCAATCCTCAGCAGAGAGGGAGAGGACGCCACCAGACTCACCACCCACAGAGACAGGCACCTGCAGCCACCAGGAGAATCTGCACTACACGTGCTGCGATCAGGAAGTAAAATGATCCAGCAGTCAGCACCAAAGATAAGGAGGGGCTCCCACTGCCAAAATCGCCACCCACAGGGCTCCACTGTCATGGCCACTTATTTTCAATGACAAACCACAGGACTACACAAACATGGGCGCCGTGTATAGAAACACACAGGCAACAGCAAAATGGCGGCACCACAAGGCCTACAGGGACCCAAAAGGGAGACCAGGCCAAAAAGACAGATCCAGGCAGGATCGGGGGTCCTGGCAGAAGCCCCCACCAGGTACAATCCCCCCTTCGCACAATCGATCGTCTGGTCGCCAGCCCCCATTACCACTTAGCGCCCTGTCCCCATCTCAGGAAAGTGGCCAGACCAGCCCCAGCATGGAGGGGGGGGAGGGCAGGATGAGGGAATTGGCAAGGGGGGTGCCTCCAGAAAAGAGGGAAACCCGGGGGTCCGACCGCACCTAGGAGGGGCCCACGTCCATCCCAAATCCATCCAGGGGGGTGAGGGGGGGACAGCTACTCACCATACCAGCAACCAGGCGGGCGCTGCTTTGAGCAGAATCGCTCTTGAAATGGGGGCTGTCGGCCAGGAGGAACCCTGCGACTCGGGCCGAGACCTGGTCGTATGTGACCTCACAAGGCGTTTAACTTGCAGGCAAGCCAGGTGTCCATGTCAAGGCCAACCTGGCGCAGAGCAGAGTTCTGCGCGCGCTCACTGGCCAGACTTGGGTAACCACCGGATCTAGATTATCCAGTCCGTCGCCCAGCCCGGCAGTTGATTGTAGATCTCACATAAAAAAATCCAGGAGAAAAAAATTTTCTATCCAAAAAATGATTGCCAGGACCGAAGATCCCAGCAAGGAAATAGGTCCTTACTCCTGAATAGGCAGAAAAAAAACTGAGTTCCTATAGAAGGGAGGGTGGGAGTATATCCCCTGGGACTACCCAATAGGCGGGGTAAAGTTTTTTCCTGCCTAATGTCCTACTCCTGTAGGGGGAAGCATAACCCAATGGTGAAAAAGATTCTGGAACCATCCATTTCTCTGATCTTCATTAATGGACACAGCCTCCACCCCACTGTGGAGTTCCCGAAACGGGTTACCACCCCCTTCCGCGTCATCATCAAGTTCATGCGGTTGGCCCGCCCTCCA
Organism: Pelophylax lessonae; assembly: GCF_965119305.1. Taxonomy (NCBI): domain Eukaryota; kingdom Metazoa; phylum Chordata; class Amphibia; order Anura; family Ranidae; genus Pelophylax; species Pelophylax lessonae. The sequence goes on along the minus strand of NC_138775.1, from coordinate 180,698,279 downwards.
GTGACGCATCCGCTGCCTCATTGGTTGATAATCTCCCGTCTGTTACTGCTGCTGCGAGCCAGTCACAATGTCTCAAGACAAACCGCGGCCGGCCCTCCCCGCTGCCTGATTGGGTCATCTCTTCGGCTGCTGCTGGCCAATGACAGCACGCGCATACCGTGGACCCAGAAGGAAGCTAATACAGCGAAATGTAAATACAGTATGTGGCACTATATAATCATAAAATAATTAAAATAATTAAGCATCCGCTCCCCCACAGTAATTAAATTCCATGACTTTTCCAAAACCTAGTGTGTTTCCTAATTTTCCATGACCTTTCCAGGCTTGGAAAGTGTCATCTACAAATTCCAAAACCTTTCCAGGATTTCCAGGACCGTACGAACCCTGTACAGTAGAGAATTTCTGTTTTATATTTCCCATGTTTAGTTGTATAAAACTCTGTGCTTGCTCTGTGCTATTCACATGGCTTAATTTAAAGGATAAGTCCAGTCAACAACAAACTAACGCTAAACCTGTTCTATGCCACATTCTAAGACTATTCTATCTAACCCTGTAAAGCAAGGGTCTCCGAACTATGACCCTCCAGTTGTCCCGGAACTACAATTCCCATCATGCCTAGTCATAACTGTGAATGTATGAGTTTTCCAATGCCTCATGGGATATGAAGTTCCGCTACAGCTGGAGGGCTGTAGTTTGGAGATTCCGGCTGTAAAGTAAAAATCACAATGACAACAGCTGTGAAATGAATGTAAAGTGACGTCACCCATAGACTTACTATGGGGCTTCTGTTGTCGAGGGCCTCTCCTGCACCCACCCTCCACACTGAAGCCGCCGCCGCTGACAGCTCAGCATGGGACCAGACCGGATGTAGTAAAGGTAAGTACAGTGATTTTTGCTTTACAGGGTGAGATAGAAGTTATAGAATGTGGCAAAGAGCAGGTTTAGCATTCCTTTTTTGACTGGTCTTATCCTTTAATACTAAATGTTTCCCTCACCAACCATCAACTAGACCAGCCTTTTTCAACCAGGGTGCCCAGGCACCCTGGTGTGCCTTGAGGTTTCTTCAGGGGTGCCTCAGCAAAATGCCCCAACAATTTCCCACAAATTGTATAAAATGCAGCAGGTGGATGAAGTCTGCCTCTTACGTTACACAAAGTCACAGGTTTTCATTTTGCACCATTACGACTAGTGATCGAGCGATATAGTTTTTTTTTTTTTTTTTTTACCGATATTTTGGTCATCCGATATCGATATTGGCCGATATTTTCGGACATTTAAAACATTTTTTTTTTCCACAGGTACTCTGGTGGAGGGATCTGGGGGTCCCCTCCTCTGCACTTAAAAGCATTCAAAACGCTATGGCTGTCATGACATCACTTCCGGGTTTTTTACATGGAGAACCGATCAGAGCCGAATGCAGGTAGGATGCCCGGGTCTCCTGGTGGGACGGGAGACCTGGGCGAGCCACGGAAGGCAGCAGGTGGGGAGAGACGTCCCCTCCCGCTCCTTGCAATGACAGCCGAGCAGCTTCTCAGCCGCATCGGTTGTCATTACAAGACAGCCGACCGTCGGCTATGGACACCAGTACCGGGGTGATGCCTCTAGCTGCAGGCATCACTCTGGCACAGCACTTTCCCAAAATATCAGCAATATCGTTAACCTCAGGGGCCGATTGACGATAATCGGTCGATCCCTAATTACGACCCTCTAGCTGCCAACCTGCTAACAACCAATGACATCATCATTTGACAAGGAGGATGTCAGTTGCCTGCGTAGCATGCTTGTTTGACCTTCCCCTGCTTCTCTCCATAAGTTTTGGGGTCATATTTGCTGAGTGATGGAGAAAGACTGAGGAAAAAGAAACATTGGAATACTAGTCAGTACCAACTTGTACCTCTAACGTTGGGCGTCCTACGTGTGTGTGTGTATGTTGCTGCATTATGTAAAACTTATAGAATAGTTTTTACATTTTATGATGGGGCGACTCAAGACTGTCCATAATTTTACAGTGTGCCTCAAGACTGTCCATAATTTCTAGGGTACCTTGACTAAAAAAAAGGTTGTTGAGAAACACTGAACTAGACAATACCAGAGCCTTTATTATTCAATGAGCCTCAGCAAATGAACTTCTGAATAGAGGGATTGGGGCTTAGATCTGGCAGAGGTGGGGCTAAGCATCAACTTGGGCAGAAGTTTGTTCTTTGTATAATGCATGTCCCAAGAATCCAGGAAAATGACTGAAAATACTTACTGTAGGTACACCTAGGTGTCTACAGTTCAAAAGTACTGGTATATTAAACATTTAGCATTACATGATAGATTCAATTTAAATATGTTTGTGCACAATTGATTTTAACTTATTTGGTAATTGGAGCTCTGTAAAATTAAAGATCAAGTAAGTGAATTCCAAAGTAATTTCACACCTCATCTCTAACATCATGTCCTCCAGTTTCTGAGACGTGTCTTTGCTGTAGCAACGAATATAGAACTCACTGGGAGAAGTCGCATTCTCTACAAAGACCCCAATAAAAAAGTCACGTTTCAAGTATGGTAAACAGTGAAGCTTCTGCTTTCTCACAGCATCAGGTGGGATCTCTTGTTCCTTATCAGAAAGCGTCAACTCCTGGTGTATCCACTGAAAGAGAAAACAGATCAAGAAATATGCACAAAAAAAAAAAAAACCTAGATATAAAAAAATGGCATTTTGTGCATTCAGTAAAACCTATTTCTTGGAGTTCATTCAGGGAATTTAGAGACTGTTGGGTTATACGTCCACCTATAGGAAACTTTGGACACTGGCAAATAAAATTGTAGGCTAGCATTATTCAAGAGAATAATCATAAATTTAGAAAGGTGCGAGCAGCATCCATAAATACCATAAAATCCTTTTCTCTGAAGTTCATTGACAGACGCAGATCCATATTCTTAACCATTGGGTTATTATTATACATGATTTATATAGCGCCAACAGTTTGCGCAGCGCTTTACAATGTGAGGGAAGACAATACAGTTGAAAACAGGAGGAACTAGAGGGTTATGCTGCCCCCTACAGGAGGACATTAGGCAGGAAAAAACTTTCACATCTATGGGGCAGTCCCTGCCGCCATACACCCACTCACTCTGCTATAGGACTCAGTTTTGTTGCAAGCAGTGTTAAGAGGAAAAAAAACCAACCCACTCAGAAATATAGAGGCGGGTGCTGCGTCTGTCAATGAACTTTGGAGAAAAGGATTTTACGGTAATTCAAAAATCCAGTTTTCTCTATCGTTCAATGACAGACGCACCTCCATATTCTTCTTAACCATTGGGATGTCCCAAAGCAGTATTTGCATGAGGGGTGGGAAAACGCAGAGAAAGAACAGAATTCCCCAAAGACTAAACCTAGTCAACCAGGTAACAAGGAGCTCAACCAGTAATAATTGGAGCTCAACTAAAATTACATACACCCTCAAAGAGAATATTTTCTCTTTTAAACAACAGCTTGCAAAACCTTGTGGCCAAAAGAAGCATCCGAGGATGGCAACACATCTACTTTGTAGAATTTAGTGAACGTGTGCACAGACGACCAAGTTGTCGCTTGCAAACTTGTATCACTGACGACTGATGGCAAAAAGCCCAAGAGGTACTCAGTGCCCTAGTAGAATGCGTCTTCACTTAAGTGAATACGTCTGTACCACCATCTGCCTGATTCATCTTGATATGGTCGCAGCAGACGCAACCAATCTCTTCCGAAGTCCTTCCATGGGCACAAAAAGAGTCTGATTTCCTGAAAGAATCAGTAACCGCCAGACAAACCCTAATTGCCCAAACCACATCCAAAGAATGCAAGGCAATTTCCTTGGTATGCTTGGGCTTAGGACAGAGTGCAGGGAAGCAAAATGTCTTCATTGTAATGGAAAATCAAAAACTACCGTAGGAAAAAACAACTGATTAGGTCGGAGTACCACGTTCACTCTGTAAATGACCAGAGAAGGTGAACGGCAGGACAGCGCCGCCAATTCAGACACTCTGTGACAGAGGTAATAGCCACCAAAAAGGCTATCTTCTGTGAAAGTGTAAGCAAAGGAATCTCCCTAATGTTTTCAAAGGGAGGTTTTTGAAGAACAAACAGTACCAAGTTAAGATCCCATGGAGGTAACGGGACCGTATCAGAGGAGCCACATGACAAACTTCCTGGATAAAGGTGCGAATCAAAGAAAGTGTAGCTAAAGGGCGTTGGAAAAAAAAACACCTCCAAAGCCGACACCTGGCCTTTAATAGTACTCAAGGAAAGCTGCTCAACCCCTCTTTGGAGGAAAACCAATATCCTAACCACTGAAAAGGAGCGTGGATGCACCTTCAGCGATTCACACCATGGATTTACGATTTTCACGTACCATGATAAAGCTTCCTGGAGGTAGATTTTCTAGCCTTCAACAGTGTAGGAATCACTGAGTCAGAAAGACCCCTATCCTGAAATTCCTGGCTGTTAACAGCCAAGCCATTAAAGCCAGCGACTGTAAAGCAGGATGGAAGATCTGCCCTTGAGACAGCAGAACTTCCCTGAGAGGAAGTCTCCAAGGAGCATCGGCGACCAACCTTACCAGATCTGTATACCAAGACCGGCGAGGCCAGTCTGGGGCCACCAGAATAACTGGAATCCTTTTCACCTCTATTTGAAAAAAGTCTCGGCAGAAGTTTTAGCGGAAGAAACGCATATATCAGCTGATACTGACCCCAAGGAGCCCCCAGTGCATCTGTGGCGTTGGCTAGAGGATCCCGAGACCTGGCTACAAACCTCTGTATCTTCTTGAGTCGAGAGGCCAACAGGTCTACATTGGGTGTCCCCCACCGGACACACAGCAGGTGAAACACCTCTGAGTGTAGGGAATATTCCCCCAGTTCCAACACCTGACGACTCAGGTAATTCACCTGCCAGTTCTAAACTATGAGGGTATGCACGGCGGAGAGGGCTGGAACAAAATGTTCTGCCCATTTTAGGATCTCACCAACCTCCTGGTGCGCCAGGACACTCTTGGTGCCTCCTTGATGATTGACGTAAGCCACGGCCGTGGCATTGTCTGATTGAATCCAAACTGGACAACCCTGTAGACGATTTGTCTAGTGACTTAAGCAAAGCTTTATCGCTCTGATTCCAGAATACTGATCAGAAGTCTGGACTCTTCCAGAGACCAGGTCCCCTGGACACAAAGCTTTCCAAGTAGTCTTCCCCAGCCGGACAGGCTGGCTTCTGTGATTAGCAATGGAAGGAAGGACATGCCCTGACGCAGGACCAAAGAACAGAGCCACCACAGAAGAGCACTTCTTGTGTTTTGTGAGATTCCTGATGACGCCATATCTGGGCGAGATGCATTGAGGGTCCAGTGCACTTTTGAATGCGAGTTCATCTTTTACCTTGATTGTATTTAATAAAACACTTACTGCACCATGAGATTTTCTCCCTGAATTTGTTGGAGATTTTATGGATAGATGTCACCTTGAGCCTAACACTTAGGAGACATATTGGATAGATGTACCCCTGAATCTTCACCTACTAGGAGGTGGTCGCTTCTGGTAAGTAGCCACTACTTACTGGGTGGAGGATCAGATTTTCTACGTTACCACTGAACCTCACCAAGGCAAGAAGCACAAGCACAAAATTTGATATCACCTCACTTAATTAGTTCATGGGCACTCTCCTATTTTTTGTGTCATTATCTACTCAATATTCACTTACTTCTTGAGATTCTATTTTAGAATATTTATTGTCAATAATTTTTCATTGCACTGAGCACCTTTACCCGCAGTCCCATTACCTGTACTTAGTGCACACGCTTCACCTATAGCACCTATCTTTATTCATTAGTCATTGGTTGATTATTTCACACACGACACTATTGTCCATTTTGATACATATTTTTTTGTAGTGCACTAATTTATTCAGCATTTATTGCTATCACAACACCTTCTATATCAGCACTGGTAATATCTTTTTTATCATCCAATTTTATTTGTTTGCATTTATTGGCGTCACTACACCTTTTATATCAGCACTGGTAATATCCTATTTATCTATTTTTATACTGTGTCACAATTGGTGAAATTTACAGTTGCAAATGCGTTTAGTGTTGGATTTGTTGTAAAATATATTTAGTTGGTTTTCATATATACTTATGGCATAGTGGCAGTGCCTCACCACACTTACGTCTTGTGTTTTGACTCAACCAAATCAGATTGTAAAAAGATTTTGGATCCTTGTTCCATTTGACAAGAATTTTACTTTGCAGAGGTCTCGTGTGGAACTGAGCAAACAGAACCGCCTCAAAAAGGTAGGCACCATCAGGCCTAGAGCTCGCATGCAAGTCTGCAGAGAGGACAGGTTGCTGGAGAACAGCAACCGAAATGCCCTCTGCAACTTTTGCAGCTTTTCTGGGGGAAGAAACCCCCTAACAGAGGCTGAGTCCAGAGTCAGTCCCAGATAAACCATTTTGGAGGCTTGGACCAGAGCAGATTTTCTGATATTGATGGTCCAACTGAACGCAGAGTCCGTACAGTGATTGACAGATCGCCCACCAGACTGAGTGGGAGTCTGCTCTTAAGACGAGATCGTCCAAGTACCCTAGTACTGCAATCCCCCGCAGTCACAGTAATGCTAATACCGTAGCCAACACTTTGGTAAAGACCCTGGGAGCAGAGGCGAGACCAAAAGGGTAACGCCACAAATTGATAATGCTCCTCTCCTACAGCGAAGCAAAGAAAGATGCTGGTGTCCAGTGTAAAATAGGGATGAGCAGATATAAATCCTTGATATCGATAGAGGCCAATTAGTTCCCTTGGTGAAGGGACGCCACTACCGTGCAAATGGACTCCAATAGGAAACCTCTGTACCTGCACAAAGCGATTCAGAGCCTTGAGGTCCAGAATTGGACACACTTTCCCTTCTTTCTGGAAACAGAAAACCGGTTTGAAAAAAATCCTTAAAATTGTTCCCAAGAGGGAACCGGCACAAAGGAGTAGATTGGACAGGCAATATCTGTCCGATGGTCAGGACATGCATTTGATCTTGTAACCCAATCAGATCAACTCGTGGGCCCATTTGTCCTGAATTAAGGTGGTCCCTGGTTCCGGAAGGAAAAAAGACGTTCCCCCACCCCAGATACGGGTGAGGGCGTCCCTTCATGCAGACAGAGATTTGACCGCAGATCTGGAGGGTCCTGTTCTCAGCGTACCCAACCACGTTTTCCTGCAACCCCCAGATGACCTAAATTGCTTAGTTCCTTTCTCCTGTGTGCCGGAGGCACAAAAGGGTCGCCTGTGTGCTGAAAGAAAAAGGGCACTGTCTATTACACGGTGACTTGCCCTTAGCAAATAGAAGAGAAAGAGTACTCTTCCCACCTGTGAGATCTTTAAACAGTTCATCCAACAAAGACCCAAATAGAGGGTTCCCCGTAAAGGAGAGATCTGATAGAGCCTTTTTAGGAGCCTGGTCCCCAGACAAGCTTTTTAGCCACACCATGCGTTTAGAACAACTCCACTGACGCGCAACAATTTTTGTCACAGTAAGCGGAAAAAATAGATTTTTGTAAGAACTTACCATAAAATCCTTTTCTCTGAAGTTCGACAGACGCAGCTCCATCTTCTTTAGACCATTGGGTTATGCTCCTCCAATCAAGAATAGGCACTATATAACAGCAAATTGTGTAGCGCTTAGAAAGTGACAATAAAGGTGAACTCCACAGTCCATCAATCTTTATAGAGTCCACACATATCCCAACTATGGTGTTAATAATCCTTCAGGAGTATGATGTGTGATCCCAAAAGCATACAGACACTCCAAACTCCAATAGCCCAGTGCAGAGATGCCACCACCAAGGGAATAAGATTGGCCTCTTACCACAAAACCATGATCCCCATTACAGGGATCGTGATCAGCATGAATAAAATCCAGAGCCACAATCAGGTCCCGCGCCGACTTCCGTACTGATCGTACCCACTTTCGTTATTCTGAAGAAATCATTGTTTGTTCCTTTGTGCTGAGTGGGTCAAATGGGAGTGGTTTCCTAATTATCTGTCAGCTGTGGCAGTTGCAGGACTCTAATGAGGAAGGGCTACTCCCAATAGGAATACGTGCAAAGGGATGAAGGCCCAGCAGCTTTCCTCATTAGAGCCCTGCAACTGCCACAGCTGACAGATAATTAGGAAACCACTCCCATTTGACCCACTCAGCACAAAGGCACAAACAATGATTTCTTCAGCAATCTTGCTCTGAGCTCCAAAACATTTAATTGGCAGTCTGGATGCCTCTACTGTCCAGGATCCCTGGGCACCGAGCTTCCCCAGCACCCCGCCCCAGCCTTACCGTTTGACATCTGTGGTCACCACTGTCCAAAACAACGGGAGGAAGGATTTGCCCTGGCATAGTGCTGGAGACTGAATCCACCACAACAGAGCAGACTGCATTGTGGTTCAACCGAATCAAAATGTCCAAGGTTTGGATCCTTGTTATATTTGACCAGAATCACTTTTGCAAAGGTCTTGTATGGAACTGAGCAAACTGAACCGCCTCGATGGTTAATACCATCAGACCCAAGGCCCGCATGCAAGTTCTCAGAGAGGACAGATTGGTTGCCGACAGCGACCAAATTGCCCCCTTCAATTTATGCAGCTTGTCCAGAGGGGGGGGGGGGGGGGGGGAAGACTCTCGTCAAAGCTGAATCGAGAGTTAGGCCCAGATAATCCAATCGCAAGGAGGGTATCAGAGCATTTTTTTTTAAACTGATGTTCATCCAGAACTTTTGCAGGGTTGTGACAGTGATCGTCGCCCATCAGGGCTGAATGAGAGTCCGCTCTTAATAGGCGATCGTCTAGATACCCCAGCACCGCAATCCCCTGTTGGCACAGCAATGCCAACACAGGGGCTAGCACCTTGGTAAAAACACTTGGAGCGGAGGCAAGACCAAAGGGTAATGCCACAAAATGATAATGCTCTTCTGCTACTGCAAAGCGAAGAAACCGCTGGTGCGAAGCATAGATGTGGAGATATGCGTCCTTTATATTTTTGAAGACTAAAAAGTCCCCCTGATGCAGTGACACCACTACCGTGCGGATGGATTCCATCCGAAAGTTCTGTACCCGCTCAAAGCGGTTCAAGGCCTTGAGATCCAGGACAGGACGCACCTTGCTCTCCTTGCCCTTAGGGGATTGAGGAAGAAGAGTACTCTTTCCTCCGATAAGACCATTGATCAACTCATCCAGAGAGGATCCAAACAACCTCTCCCCTGTAAAGGGAAGATCAGTTAAGGTCTTTTTGGAAGCCTGGTCAGCAGACCAGCTTTTATGCCACACAATGCGTCTAATAGCAATCCCTACTGCAGACACCCTGGCCACAAGTGGGGCCGTGTCCAGGGACGCATCACGCATGAACACCAGGGCATGAGCCAGCTGGTCCAGTAGTTCAAGCACCGCAGGGGGGAGCCGTTCAGCTTCAAAGTTAATTTTAAGTAACTTCACCCATTTAGTATCTATGACACTAGAATGTTGACAAATAAGGTTTTAATATGGAACCTGTTATCACGTGTAGATGGTGGGACAGAGACTCCACCCGCCTATCCACGGGGTTCGCAAAAGTTGGGTCACGTGGTGTTGCATGCAGTGTTGAACTTCGCATTCAACCAGAAGGAAGGAACTGTTTGTGGAACTCCATATTGAAAATGTCATTTATATTAAAATCACTTGAGAACTATGTGCATGTAATCGTTTGCATGTCACTGTGTTTGCACTTTTTGAGTGTTAATTTTTACACTATTTATATTAATTTGTCACTTATGGACTCAATTTATAAGGTTTATTATGACCTTATAATCTCACTTTTTTAATTTATCATCATTTGTTTATAGCTCTGTTAGCATGATCAGTAGCTCGGACAGCTCGGTTAGGAGATCAGACAGCCTGGCCAGTCTCTCGAACAGCTTGGTCAGTCACTTGGACAGCCAGCTCCATCAGCCGTTAGTAGGCTGCGAGCCACGGCCTCAATTTGTAGCCCAATCTGGCAGCGTGAGGCGATCAGTAGCCACCCGCCGGTCAGCTTTGTCAGCCACATGAACAGCTTAGTCAATCCCTTGGACAGCTTGGCCAGGTACCCAGCCAGCAGCGAGTAGGCCACAAAGCCGTGGCCTAAATTTGGGCCCCGATCCAGTCGCGAGTCCGCCTTAGCTCTGTTAGCTTGATCAGCAGCTCGTTTAGGAGCTAGGACAGCCTGGCTAGTCGCTCGGACAGCTTGGTCAGTCACTCGGACAGCCAGCTCCATCAGCCGCAAGCCACGGTCTCAATTTGTGGCCCGATCCGGCCACAGGAGGCGATCTGTCGGCATCCACCGAGCAGCTTGGTCAATCCTTCGGACAGAGGCGAGTAGGCCGTGGCCTCAATTTTCGGCCCAATCCGGCTACGTGAGGCGTGCATCCATCGTCATTACAATCCGGTCAGCTCAGTAAGCCACTTGGTCGGCTTGGTCAGGCTCTCGGTCAGCTTGGTCAGGTACGAGGACAGCCGCGAGAAGGCCGCAAAGCCGTAGACTAAATTTTAGGCCCAATCAAGCCACGGGAGGCACAGACCCGCAGATGAAGAGACATCCGCAACCCCTCAAGCCTATAACCACTGCAGGGAACCCAAAGGACATCCCTGCCCCAGTCACTAACCCCCAGGGGGCCGGGGGGGTTAAAACCCCCGTGTGCGATCCGGACAGCCCGGTCAGCAACAACCGCATCCACCCCCACTTACAGGACCAAGTGGCAAAGTCAGCTCCTACCTCACTCCAGGAGAGGGGGGTAGGTTGGGGACAAAAGACCATTGTGACTGTTAGAGGGGCTGGGGAGAATGGAAGGGAAACCGGGGGTTTGATAATCCCAAGAAGGAGCCCACCTCCACCATGAGACCGCAAGAGCTATGAGGGGACAGTACTCACCATACCAGCAACAATCGGGTGGGCGCCACTCCGGACAGACTACCTCTCCACTCGGGGGTGGGGGTAATGACGGCCAAGAGGCACGCTGTGACTCTGGTGTTTCACTTGGGGGCCAGCCCCGTTCATTAAGGCTCTGTCGTGGCGAGGCCTTGCGTGGCAGTATAACCTGCATACGCTTGCTGGCCAGACTTGGAAACCTTAAGGATCTAGGATATCCAGTACGAAACCCAATTCAGCTGTTGATTGCAGTTCTCTCAGGAACATAACTAGGTAAAAAATAATTTTTTTTTACAAAAAGGTCCCCTTTTAAATAAAAAACAAGCTAAGACTGAAGTCCCAGCTGGTAACTAGGTCCTACTCCTAAACTAGGCAGAAACAAACTGGTTCCTTTAGTAGAATGAGTGGGTGTATACCTGCAGGGACTACCCCCATAGGCGTGGTAAAAAATTTTCCTGCCTAGTTTCCTATTCCTGTAGGGGGCAGCATAACCCAATTGTTAATAATATGGAGCTGCATCTGTCAATGAACAATAGAGAAATTATATTTCACGGCAAGTACAAAAATCCTATTTTCTTTCTCGTTCATTAAGGGACGCAGGGAATAAAGTGGCTATAAACCTCCGAAATAAAAAGTGAACAAAGTATATTCTTCTATAGTGTGTTTTTGGAGGAGGCTGTAGAGGGGAAAGCACTGCAGATAAACAGGTACAGCCTATCTAGGAGGATTTGCGTCAATTCTGTATCACCCAAATCTAGTCACTTCAGTGGGTATATGTAAGGGTTTACAGCCACTTTAAGAGACTGTTGTGATGTCAAAAAATTTTACCTAGGTGCAGCATGGCATTAACAGCCTCGCGCAAATAAAACAGAACTTACAAACACCTGCAACATGAAGTTCCGCCTAAAGAACCTTACATTTACAGCAGGCATCAGATGAGGCCTGAACATCAACCTTGTAAAACATTGAGAATGAACCAACATCTTAAAAATAGAAGCCTGATGTCAAAAAGCACTCATCAATCAAGCAGAATGCTCCTTGGCAGGAGAGGGTGGAATCCAACCATTAAGGCCTTAAGCTTTAAAGATGATCTTCCTAAGCCACCTGGAAATAGTGGAAGTAAAAGCAGGTTCCTCTTTACAGGAACCATCAGAAATGACAAAGGAAGAGTCAGTCTAAGAGAAGCAGTGGCTGCAAGGTAGACATGGATAGCATTACATCCAGAGACAAGACAATGGAGGGCGATCTCATTCTGATTAATGAAGCCAGACAGAGAATGAAGAAGTCTTGGAAGAATTGCAAACTACTGGTCTTTCAAACAAGATCGCAAGCTCCAATTTCAGATCAAAGTCAGATTGTAGAATAGCCAAGATTTTTTTCCATTATTTCCTAAAAGGAAAGTTTATTTTTTTGCCTTGCAGCAAGCAAAGCAAATCTTTTACGTATAACCATAGACATTACCGGAACTAGACTTCCTAGCTTTGGGCATCATGGGGATCACAAATTTAGAGATAATTCTGTCTCTAAGAAATTGGGTTTTAACAGCCATGCCATTAAAGCCAACAACCATGCCCGCACTCTAACTATCATCACTCTCTCTATGAAGGCAACTCTTCAAGTATGGGCAACTGTCCGGGATACCCCACTACAGCGCAACCCATCACTACTAAATTTTAGACCCATTCCAGATTCTCCCGTGGTGGTTTGCTTGCTTGGAATTCTGATCTGGATTCACTGTGCTCCTTTAGGTGGCTCTGGTTTGGACTGGTTTCGGAACTGACGACTTTAACATGGGGCTTGCTTCAATGCCTTACACCAACGATGCGCATAGGATTTATATTTTAACTTTTTCAGCTAATAAAATCCTGCTACACTATTGGCAGTTTGGTGCCTCTCTCCCCATCCCTTTTGTCGCTTGTTTGGGTTCCCAGCCCGCCCCGGAGGCAGCCTTTCCCCAGCCAGCTGTGTTAGCAATAGGCTCATTAATTACCATGAATACCTCCGGGATTGTATACATTTTATATAAACATACTCACGCATATCTACTCAGTCATGGCCAAAAATATTGGCACCCCTGAGTTTGTCAGAAAATGCACCACTCTGCACAGAAAAGTGTTGCAATCACAAAAGGTTAGGCATTATCACGTTTATTTCTTTTTTTTGTATTGATATGACACAAAAAAGTAAAGAAACAAAAAGCAAAAATCTGAAACATTCCAAACTCCGAAAATGGACTGGACAAAATGATTGGCACCCTTTTAATATTTGGTAGCACACCCCTTGGAAAAAATAACTGAAATCCATCGTTTCCTGTAACCATCAATGAGTTTCTAACACCTCTCTACTGGAATTTTGGACCCCTTTTCTTTCACCAACTGCTCCAGGTCTCTAAGATTCTTTTCCCAACTGCTGCATTGAGAACTCTCCACAGGTTCTCCTTGGGATTCAGATCTGGACTCATTGCTGGCCAGTTCAGTACTCTCTATCACTATGTCTTAACCCATTTCTGGGAGGTTTTGGACGTGTGCTTTGGGTAATTTTCCTACAGTAAGACCCATGACCTCTGATGGAAACCCAACTTTCTGACATTGGGCCCTACATTGCACCCCACAATTTTTTGGTAGTCTTCAAAACTTCAGATTTCCTAAAGCCATGCACATGGTCAAGACATCCAGTGCCTGAAGCAGCAAAGCAACCCCAAAACATCAGTGAACCTCCACCATGTTTGACGGCAGGGACTGTATAATTTTCTTTAAAGGTCTCATTTCTTTTTCTGAAAACTGTAGAATGATGGGCTTTACCAAAAAAACTGTAATTTTGTTTCAACTGTCCACAGCACATTCTCCCAAAAGGATTTAGGCTTTCTCAGGTAAATTTAGGCATCCTTTTTGTTTTTAGATTTCTATGTCAGCAGTGGGGTTATCCTGGGTCTCCTACCATAGCATCCCTTTTCATTCAGATGGCGACATAGTGCGAGCTGACAGTTGTACCCTATGCCAGAAGATCAGCTTGAATTTGTCTGAATGTTGAATAGGCTCGTTTATCTACCATTCCAACAATTCTTAGTTTGGTGTTATTTGGGGTTCACCTCTGCCGTTTTTATTTCTTACGCTATAAACAAAAAGATTGACAATTTTGAAAAAATATATATATTTTTTACTTTCTGCTGTAAAACATACCAAATAAAAAAGAATGAAAAAAAATTGAATTTCTTCATCAATTTAGGCCAATATGTTTTTGGTAAAAAAAATCCCAATAAGCACATAATATGATTGGCTTGCAAAAAGTTACAGGGTCTGCAAGCTATGGGATATTTTTATGGCAATTTAATTTTTTTTACTAGTAATGGCGGCGATCAGCGAACAAATCCGACACTAAGTGATACTGTTTGGGGACAAATGACACCAATACAGTAAAATGCACTGTTACTGTACTGACACTGGCAGGGAAAAGGTTAAGATCAGGGGTGATAAAAAAGGTTAAATGTGTTCCCTGTGAGTGCTTGCTGTGTGGGGGGTGCTTTGACTGGAGGAAACACAAGATCTCCATCTTCCCCTCTGACAGAACGGCGATCTGCCTTGTTTACATAGGCAGACCACCATTCTTCCTCTCTCGGAAACGATCGGCGGGTGCCAGCAAACATTGGGTCCGCTGTAACTGCTGATTGGCAGCGGAAAAGCGGGAGTGGATTACCGGTGGCGCGCATGCGCACCCCAGACCCAGAAAAGAAAAAGTATAGGTACGCAATTTCGCACTGAAAGGCCACCCTGCCGCAGTAAAGTATCTCACAAAAGTGAGTACACCCCTCACATTTTTGTACATATTTTATTGTATCTTTTCATGTGACAACACTGAGGAAATGACACTTGGCTACAATGTCAAGTAGGGAGTGTACAGCTTAAATAACAGTATAAATTTGCTGTCCCCTTCAAAATAAATCAACACACAGCCATTAATGTCTAAACCACTGGTAACAAAAGGGAGTACACCCATAAGTGACAATGTCCAAATTGGGCCCAATTAGCCATTTTCCCTCCCTGATGTCATCTGACTCGTTAGTGTTAAAAGATCTCAGGTGTGAATGGGGAGCAGGTGAGTCAAACTTCGTGTTATCGCTCTCACTCTCTCATACTGATCACTGGAAATTCAACATGGCATCTCATGGCAAAGAACTCTGAGGATCTAAAAAAAAAGAATTGTTGCTCTACATAAAGATGGCCTAGGCTATAATATTGCCAAGACCCTGAAATTGAGCTGCAGCATGGGGGCCAAGATCATACAGCGATTTACAAGGACAGGTTCCACTCAGAACAGAAAAAAGTGCAAGTGCTCAGCATTACATCTAGAGGTTGTCTTTCGGAAATAGACGTTTGAGTGCTGCCAGCATTGCTGCAGAGGTTTAAGGGGTGGGGGGGGGGGGGGGGTCAGCCTGTCAGTGCTCAGATCATACGCCACACACTGCATCAAGTTGGTGTGCATGGCTGTCATGCCCGAAAGGAGCCTCTTCTAAAGATGATGCACAAGAAAGCCTGCAAACAGTTTGCTGAAGACAAGCAGATTAAGGACATGGATTACTAGAACCATGTTCTGTGGTCCGATGAGACAAAGATAAACGTATTTGGTCCAGATGGTGCAAAGCTGGTGTGGCGGCAACCAGGTAAGGAGTACAAAGACAAGTGTGTCTTGCCTACACTCAAGCATGGTGGTGGGAGTGTCATGGTCTGAGGCTGCATGAGTGCTGCTGACACTGGGGAGCTACAGTTCATTGAAGGAACCATAAATGCCAACATGTACTGTGACATACTGAAGCAGAGCACCATCCCCTCCCTATGGAGACTGAGCCACAGGGCAGTATTCCAACATGATAACAACCCCAAGCACACCTCCAAGATGACCATTGCCTTGCTAAAGAAGCTGAGGGCAAAGATGATAGGCATGTCTCCAGACCTAAACCCTATTGAGCATCGGTGGGGCATATTCAAACGAAAGGTGGAGGAGCGCAAGGTCTCCATCATCCACCAGCTCTGTGATGTCGCCATGGAGGAGTGGAAGAGGACTCAAGAGGAAACCTGTGACGCTCTGGTGAACCCTATGCCCAAGAGGGTTCAGGCAATGCTGGAAAATAATGGTGGCCACACAAAATATTGACACTTTGGGCGCAATTTGGACATTATCACTTAGGGGTGTACTCACTTTTGTTGCCAGCAGTTTAGACATTAATGGCTGAGTGTTGAGGTATTTTGAGAGGAAAGCAAATTTACACTGTTATACAAGCTGTACACTCACTACTTTACATTGTAGCAAAGTGTCATTTCATGTGTTGTCACATGAAAAGGTATAATAAAATATTTACAAAAATGTGAGGCGTGTACTAATTTTTGTGAGATACTGTATGTAGCAAGATTTCCAGGCCTGTGGCATGATGTGGGTCTGCCATTGTTACAGATTACCTCTCCAGCCCATGTGAGCTGCGACCATGGGTGTGAGAACTGAGACATTGACAACCATTCGGCATCTTTGTTTTGTGGTTTCATTGTAGTTAAAGCGGTAGTATACCGCTTTTTGTGACTTAACTACAGGTAAGCCTATAATAAGGCTTACCTGTAGGTACAATTAATATCCCCTAAACCTGCACGGTTTAGGAGATATTTGCACTGCATGCAGCCGCTGACGCGAGCGGCGCATGTGCTCTGAAGGTCCGTTATGTAAGTTCTTACAAAAATTTTATTTTCTCTTACGTCCTCTGACAGACGCAGCCACTTCATAGCAGTGGCGGCAGGTGTTTAAAATTTTTGGGGGGGCCCAAACAGAAAAATGTAATAGGCATTGCTTTGACGCAAAAAACGCTATAAAAAATTGCGTGACTTAACAATCATTAGGTTGGTTCAAGATTGACCAGCGTGTCCCCATTTAATGCACAGTGACCAGCATGTCCCCCATCAATGCACAGTGACCAGCATGTATTGCAGAGAGAGACCAGCGTGCGTGCGTGCCCCCTTCATAGCACCAGAACTGAGCTAACAGGACAGGGTGCGGTCCCCCCCCCCCCCCCCCGAGGCATCACTTAATCACTTACAAGCCCCAGGCATCACTTACCGGTAATGAGTGCTGCGGAGTACTCTCTACTAACGGCCGGGAACGAACTTCCTTCCGACTCCGCCTCGGTCGCTCTCCTCTCTGCGCCGGCAGGCGGGAACGGAAGGTGATCGTGACGCCGGGGCGGTGCACTGCCCCCACGCGTCACGTCACAAGGTCCATGTCCTCCTGTGATTGGTCCAGGCTGGAGTCTGGACCAATCACAGCCCGGACATCAGCAAAGTGGGGGGTGACCCCCAAAAGGCCGCCATTCGGCACCTCTGCCCGTCGCAGGTGGGGTCAAAAACCCCATACCCACCACTAGGTCCGGCGCCCTTAGTGGGCAGAAATTGGACAATTTTTTTTCTTTTTTTTTTTTGGGGGAGGGGGGCGTCGGCGCCCCTGCGCCCCCTATCGGCCTGCCGCCACTGCTTCATAGTTTCCTCACAAATGGGACGTCCCATAGCAGTGTAGGTATGAGGGGTGGGAAGAAACGCAACCAACAAAAAAAAAAAAAAACAGCAACGATTCATCCAGGCAAGTAAAAAACGTAGCCAACATTCAGAGATCCTCACTGAACTTCTGGAGAGAATTTGCTGCACTAAAAGTAAAGGGGCTGAATAATTTTGCACGCCCAATTTTTTCTTTTTTTATATTTGTTAAAAAAGTTTGAAATATCCAATAAATTTCATTCCACTTCATGATTGTGTCCCACTTGTTGTTGATTCTTCAAAAAAATTACAGTTTTATATCTTTATATTTGAAGCCTGAAATGTGGCAAAAGGTTGAAAAGTTCAAGGGGGCCGAATACTTTCGCAATGCACTGTGCGTGTGTGTATATATATATAAAAGCAAATTCCGGTTGTGTGGACATGGTACAGGAGGTGGTAATAGGCTGTGGGCATGGTAGAGGAGAACAGGTCAAAGGCTGCGGGCATGGTGCAGGAAATGCAGGGGCTGCAGACATGGTGCAGGAGATGCAGGGGCTGCAGACATGGTGCAGGAGATGCAGGGGCTGCAGACATGGTGCAGGAGATGCAGGGGCTGCAGACATGGTACAGGAGATGCAGGGGCTGCGGACATGGTACAGGAGATGCAGGTACTCTGAACATGGTACAGGAGATGCAGGGGCTGTGGACACGGTGCAGGAGATGCAGGGGCTGTGGACACGGTGCTGAAGATGCATGGCCTGCGGACACAGGGCAGGAGATGCAGGGGCTGCGGACACAGGGCAGGAGATCCAGAGTCGGAGGGCATGGTGCAGGAGATACAGGGGCTGTGGACATGGTGCAGCAGATGCTGGGGCTGCGGACATGGTGCAGGGGCTGTGGACATGGTACAGGAGATGCAGGCATGGTGCAGGATATGCAGGGGCAGCGGGCATGGTGTAGGGGCTGCGGGCATGGTACAGGAGATGCAGGGGCTATTGGCATGGGTCAAGAGATGCATACGCTGCGGGCATGGTGCACGAGATGCAGGGGCTGCGGGCATGGTGCAGGAGATGCAGGGGCTGCAGACACAGTACAGGAGATGCACGGGTTGAGGGCATGGTGCAGGGGCTTGCGGGCATGGTGCAGGAGATGCAGGTGTTGCAGGGGCTGCAGGCATGGTGAAAGGGCTGCGAACATGGTACAGGAGATGCAGGGCTGTGGACATGGTGCAGGAGATGCAGGGGTTGCGAGCATGGTGCAGGAGATGCAGGGGTTGCGGGCATGGTGCAGGAGATGCAGGCATTGCGGGCATGGTGCAGGAGATGTAGGGGTTGTGGACATGGTAGTGAAATCTCCTGTACCATGCCCGCAACACTGCATCTCCTGAGAAGATGCAGATGCTGCGGAGGAGTCTCACTTACCTTTTAGTGAGGCGCCTTACATTTAAAAATGGCGCCGTATGCCTGGGAATAGCTGACCGTGTGCGGGCTTTCCCGAACGCCGGCGGTGGCGCATGCGCATTGCGCATGTCGGGCTTACCGTGGCCATTTTTTTTTTACAGATTTTGGCAGCCTCAGTGCAGGGGGGGACTTGCCGGCCTACCGGGAAGTCCCAGTATCCCGGTGGGTCAGTCCGGCCCTGTTTATCGGTAAGGAAGATTCCTCCCTCGACCACGTTCCCTGGGCACAAAGCGTGCCAAGTACTCCACCCCAGCCCGTGAGGCTGACATCCGTTGTGATCGCCATCCACAACAGTGGTAGAAAAGACTTGCCCTGGCTCACAGCGGGCAGCAGAAGCCACCGTGAAAGCTCCGAACTTGTCCGACGGCTCAATCAAACCATTCTGTCCAAGGACTGAGGGTCCGTGTTCCATTTGCCAAGGATCTCTGCTTGCAGGGTCCTAGTGTGAAATTGGGCAAACGGCATTGCCTCGAAGGGCGACACCATCAGCCCCAGGGACCTCATGCAGATCCGCAGGGAGGAGAAATCATTGTCCCCGAGGGTCCTGATGTCGCCTTTGAAGGTCAGAAATTTGTCCTCTGGAAGGAAAACCTTCACTTGGGCAGAGTCCAAGACCATGCCCAGATAAGCCAGATGTACTGACGCGGTCCAGTGCCGACTTCTGGACGTTAATGGTCCACCCTAACTCCCTGAGCATCTGAACCGTGAATGTCAGATCGTCCGCCAGAGTGGCACATAAACATGTCTGAAGCAGGAGGTCGTCCAGGTAACCGAAGACCGCAATCCCCCTCTTGCGCAGCAGAGCCAGCACCTGGGCCAAAACCTTGGTGAAGATCCTCGGAGGAGAAGCTAGACCAAAGGGTTATACCACAAATTGAAAGTGCTCTTCCGCTATTGCAAGCGGAGATACCGCTGATGACCTTCGTAGAGATGTGCAGATATGCATCTTTTAAATCGATGGAGGCCAGAAAATCTCCTTGGTTTAAAGACCCCACCACCGACCGGATGGATTCCATCCAAAACTTCTGCACCCGTACAAAGTGGTTCAGCGATTTGAGGTCCAGGATTGGACGCACCTTGCCCTCCTTTCTGGGCACCATGAACAGGTTGGAATAGAAACCTCAAAACCTGTCCCGCTGAGGAACCGGGACAATAAATGCCCTGTGCAAGAAGATTTTGCACCGCCCCCTTGAGATCCGTTTAACGAACCGGACACAAGACGGAGATTGGATGGAAAGAACTTGTCTGTTGGGCGAGACCGAAATTCGATCTTGTACACAGTACGAATCAGTTCGTGAACCCATTTGTCTTGAATCAAAGACGTCCAGGGTCCCTGAAAGTAACACAGACATCCACCCCACCGGTGAACCAGGTGAGGGTGTCCCTTCATGCAGAGGAAGACTTGGCCGCAGCACCGGACTGACCAGCCTTGGGCTTACCAGACCAAGCCTTCTTGCTGGTGCCAGTGGCTTTGAATGGTTTACCTTTCTCCTGTGCCTCCGAGGCACGAAAAGAAACCCAATGGAGGGGTCCCGCTTACCGCGGGGTGCCTTACCATTCGCGGACTGGGGAAGAAGAGTACTCTTACCCCCAATGAGACCACTGATCATCTCATCCAAGGAGTCACCAAAAAGGCATTCCCCCAAAAAGGGGAGATCAGACACGGTCTTCTTAGACGCTTGGTCCGCCGCGTCACACAGATACACCATTGCCTGGGCATTTTGATCCGTGAATGAGAGTTGGGGGAGCCGAATCCATCAGCAGGTTGCTCTTAAGCACTTTAATGAATTCCGTTACCGTCTGAGAAACCAGTCCAGAGGCGAACACAGGCTTGAGAAGCGAGACCGCCAACAAGTGCAGGTGGCGAGAAAGTGATTCCATGAGCCTGTCCACCGGGTCCTTAAACACCGGGGAGTCCTCCACGGGCCTACCTTAGGCGACACCGTCCAGCGATTGGAAACTGAGTCTGCAAAGGGATAACAGCGCTGGAAATGCTTGGGCACTGCCAGCACGTGCTTAATGCGCCGCCATTGCTCATTCACGATCTTGTGAAACTCCTCGGGGCAGGGGAAAACCTGGCCCGACTTCTGGGCTTTGCGGGAGCTGAAGACAACCCACTTTATTGACTGTGTGGGCTCATCATCAATTTGCAAGTCTCGCTGACTGAGCGAACCAGTGCTTCAACCAGAGCGCGTTCCTGCACCGGAGGACTCACCCTCCTCACCGTCTGAGTGTGAGGACAGGGATCCCTCAGGGAGGGGAGGGTCCGTGACAGCCACATCAGGCTCTGAAACAGAAGACAGAGAGCGTCGGCCTTTTTTGACCAGCAACTTTTGACATGACAAGATCTACTTTGGACACCAACGTTTCTATGTCTGCAGACAGAGGCTAGGGAAGGTGATCCGGATGACCCGGATGCGCAGACCGGTTGGAAAATTTTCACTCTTGGACTCCATATTGGCAATGTTAGAAAAAAAGGTACACTGGCCCTTTAGATCCGCAATCGCGGTCTGCACTGCTAAACCGCGCTACCGCTGGAGTCCCGCTTTAGCTAGCAGAGAAACTGATAGATGCTAAATCTGGATAGTGCCCAAAATGCACTAAAGACCCCCCTACTGTAAACAGAGGAATCGATCAGCCACCACTCTCCACGCTGTCTGCAGAAAGTGAAACTGACTGGGAGGAAGTGACCAAAACATGACTAGAGGCAGAAGTCCCTCTGAGCCACAAAAACATGGTGCCATATTAAAAGTATAGGGAAAGCACAGGAAAAATGGCTGCCGTCCATACAGCGCAGCCTGCCCACATCCAAGATGGCGCCCAAAAACGGCGCCAAACACCCAGCCAGACCAGAAAACGGCTGCTGCACTTACACTGAAAGCAGCCTGGCTGCCCACACCTAAAATGGCAGCTGAGACGGCGCCAGCGATCAGGAGCCCAGGGAACAAGCCCACCATGGGAATCCACCACAGGACACCCCCCCAGGACAAGGTACTTGTCATACACACCCCCTACCCCAGGCGTTAGACGCCGCCATAGCGCCCCCGGCGGGAGCAGGGAGGGCAGGACCTTTCCTGACAGGCCAGGGGGACCTCACAGAGACCGTAGCTCTGACATCTCCAGGAGTGGGCCCACATCACCCCCACAGATGACTGTCCCAGGGACACAGGGGGAGTAGCATCACGCACCATACCATGGACTGCGGGGCTCCGTTCCGATACAGCTCGCCTCAGACCCTGAGTGGGGGTGCTGTCAGCCAAGAGGGGTACACTGCAACTCAGTGCGTTCCAGGTTGATGCGTCCCGGCAAAAGTGCTCTTCGCAGGTTCGTCCCCATCTGTCGGGGCACCGTCGTGGCGAGACCTGGGCAGACCACATCCTGCTCACGCTCGCTGGCCAGGCTGGGAGACCATAAGGCTCTAGATTATTCAGTGCGAAACTCCAGCCCGGCTGTCGCTTGTAGTTCACCAGGAGGATCCCCCTGACACTGGATATTGAGTAAAGAAAAAATAAAAGAAACATTTCTCAAAGAAAATAAAAACGGAGACCGGAGTCCCCGCAGGGAACCTAGGTCCTACTCCTAAGCTAGGCAGCAAGAAACTGATTAGTAAGCACGATGCGTCTGGGGTAATGTCTAAAGGGACAGCCCCTAAAGGTGTGTCTAGTGAAAAGTTTTCCTATGAAGTTTCACTACCTAGCCTACTCCTGTAGAGGGCACATTACCCATTTGTGAGGAAACTATGAAGTGGCTGCGTCTGTCAGAGGACAGAAGAGAAAGATAATTTTCTTGCCACTGAGGAAATTTGAGCCTTCTAGACGACTTCTGCTGGGTCTATCACCCCCCCCCCTCCCCCCTTAGTGATATCCTTGATAAAGGTGTCGAAAACCACCCTAAAAAAATGCTATACCAAGAAGGGCTTGCAATGGAGATGCTTCTTGCATGCCGGTTCCACAGTTTAACACTTTTACCAGACAGGCCTCCCCCTGTTCACTGACAAAAGACTCTTACTATAAATGAGACAAGAGATTTCTAACAATCCACTCATGTCATATTTGAAGGCATAATCTCTATATACTCCGTGATCAGCTCGTATATCAACCAGCGCTCTTCTGATGAACTTAACCCAGTCAGCTACAGTGGAAGTCTATTGTCATGGCGAAAATCAGTTGCAAAGCAGGGCCTGCCAGAAAGAATACTTTAAGAAAGGGCCTCCAATCACTCATTGACGGTGTACTTAAACATACAGTAGATGCAGTCTCCACAGGAATAGTCAAGACTTTGTTATAACAAGGTATCACAAAGTCCACAGCAGTGGTCAGCCCACCTTTTAATGTCCTCCATACATGGGTATAAGGATGCTAGCAATTTGAGAGGAGTGAAAAGCTTTTCAGGGTCCTACCCCTCTCAAAAAAAAAAAAAAAAAAAAAAACAAAACAGAATTAGGCCAAGGAACAGGCTGTGCGTGATGAAGCTGAGGGAGACCAAGAGAATAGCATAGAATCAAATGAAGGGCACACTTTCAGGCTGTCAGCGTAAAGCCATTAAGAGGATGCACTGTAGGCAGCACCAGAACAGTTACTGGATCATGAGCTGGAAGAACTCAGGGCAGTGGGACCATTTCCCATATGTCTAGGGTCAGACAGCTTGCACTGCAAAGCAGGGACAACACAGCACAGCATACAAAGAAAGGCCTTAAACACCTATGAACCTTACTGTTCATAGCGGGAGAGATTAAGATAGCTGGGGTTAGCCAAGTTACTGTGAGCAGGCAGCAAAGACAAACCAAGGATGGATCCAAAAATCGCCTGCAGTCAGGAACAGCGGCAGGAAGGTGTTTCTTTAATTCTGAATTGAAAAAAATGGGAGTGCATGCGGCACCCTATCCAGTGCATGATATTTGTTCTCCATCCTTTACCTTCTTGGGTAAATTGATGGGAAAACTGGATTTTGACTAACTGTAAAATCCTTTTCTCTGAAGTTCATTGATGGACGCAGTTCTCTCTGATCCATATCAGTAGGGTTATACTGCCCCCTACAGGAGTAGGACACAAGGCAGAAAAAAGTTCTGGCTACGCCTATGGGCAGTCCCAGAGGGTGCACGCTCTCTCTTCCTGCATAGGATGTCAGTTTAGTATCAAAGCAGTGTCAGAAAGTAACACCAACCCAACTCAAAATAGAGGGGGCGGGTACTGCGTCCGTCAATGAACTTGAGAAAAGGATTTTAGGGTAAGTTAAAAATCCAGTTTTCTTTATCGTTCATTGAAGGATTCAGTTCTCTCTGATTCATATCGGTAGGGATGTCCCAAAGCAGTGCCACAAAATGAGGGGTGGGAACAGCAGAAAAGAACAAGTCACCAAGGCTAAACATAGCCGACCAGGCAGCATAGGACTCAGCAGAACAAAAGATGAGGCCCACCTGAAACAAACAGTTAACACCCTCGAGGAAGGCCAAAAGCCCTCCAAACAGCAGCCAGCAAAAAAACTTGTGGCCAAAAGAGGCATCTGCAGATGCCAACACAGCCACCTTATAAAATGTGGTAAAGTTTAGGGATGCACCGATCCACGGATCGGATATCGGCCGCGATACTGACAAAATAGCTGGATCGGAGATCGGTAAATTTAGCAGACCCACGGGCCGATACGGGGCGTCGCAGCACCTACGTCATTAATCTCAGCCTCACGTGTGTCGGGTATGGAGCGTGCCAAAGAGTTGGCAGTGTGGAGATATTACACGCTCGCCACGCCAACTAGTTCCACAGCTGTTTGCAATGTCTGCAAAGTAAATGTTTTGAGGGGAGGTGGTATAACTGCTAAGTTCAATACTACCAATTTAATCAGGCACATCCAGAAACACCACGCTAAGGAGCACGCTGAATTCCTGCAGCTCAACAAAACCAAAGCAGCGGACAATACAGCCCAGCAGCAACAAACTTTGCAGGATGCATTTCAACGACGCAAAAAGTTTCCAATGGAAAGTATGAAAGCATCAGCAATAACAAGCAAAGTTTTGGAATTCATTGTTTTAGATGCTCAACCAATGTCAGTTGCTGAAAATGAGGGCTTCTGTTGCCTACTGGAACACTTGGAGCCGAGGTACTCTCTTATATCACGCAAGTATTTTTCTGAGACCGCAGTGCCAGAACTGTACGAAAAAGTTTGCCAACACATCTCAAAAGAGATTAAAGATATAAAGGCTATGAGCTTTACTACAGATATATGGAGCTCTGATGTGTGTGCAATGTTGCTTTTAAGTTTAACAGTCCACTGGTTGGACACAAACTGTACACCGCACAGTGCAATGCTTCAAGCTAAAAACTTTCATGGTTCACACACCAGCGATACCATTTTGGCTACAATTAAGGCTATACTTGACCAGTGGCACATTCCTTTGAATAAATTGCATATCATACTCCGAGACAATGCAAGCAACATGAAAAAGGCCATAGAGAAATTGGGGGTACGGAGCTTAGGCTGCTTTGCTCACAGCTTGCAGGTTGTAGTCAATGAGGGACTACTGTCAAAACGGAGTGTGAGCGATGCCATTGCGATCGATAGACAAATTGTGGGGCATTTTAAACAATTCTCAACTTGCATATTCAAGGCTGCAAGATTTCCAGCTCCAGATGCAAATGCAACCTAAACGCCTGCAACAAGATGTCAAAACAAGGTGGAATTCTACATACTTGATGATACAGAGTCTTCTGGAACAGAAGCAAGTCCTCTGTGCTTACATTGCTGACCATGATGACCTGCCCAGTACATTGACCACTAACCAGTGGGCTTTGCTAGAAAAAACGAGCATTGTTTTAGCACCATTTGAAGAGCTAACAAGGAAAGTAAGCTCATCAACTGCCTCCACCACTGACGTCATTCCAGCTGTCATCGTCCTCAAACGCATCCTTGCTAAAGAAGGCAATGCGGATACTGGCATCAAAACAATTAAAACAACCCTGCTTCAAGCTGTCAACAAACGCTTCGACACTGTGGAAGATGAACCCCTATATGCACTTTCCACCCTGCTGGACCTGAGAGACAGGTAAGTGAAGATTGTGTAACCTAAATTACATTAGCCCATCAAGTGTTAGAATTTTTCTATGTTTAAATTTACAGTCAGCACAGCAGCATGGCATCTCATCAAATACAGTAGATGACAGTGTTATTGTGGAGAGGAGAATAAAATATATCTATCATATAAGAAATTTGAATGACAATGATAATGAATGACAATGACATAAATAATTCATTTATTTAGGTCTATATATTATATAGACCTAATAAAATAAATGAATTAATTGTCATTCATCATTATCTGACTATTATAGATTTTTTACTCCCCACGACCACAATAACACGTCTGCTAGTGCTACTGTATTTGATGAGATGCCATGCTGTGAATTTAAAGATTTTGAAATTCTAACGCTTGATGACACTAAAAAAAATTGAGGCTGATGGTTGATTAAAGTTATATATATATATATATAAACTTTTTATTTTATTCAGCCTCAGGTTAGTGTCATGAAGTGTTTCATATTTAGCCTAACCTACGTTTTTATTTCAGTTTCAGATACTTTACAAGGGCACAATCTGCAAAGCATGCAAAAGATGCACTGACAGGGGAACTAGAGGAAGACTTGAGGAGCAGCACGGCTGGAGCATCACAGGCCACAGAACCACAAGACAAGGTCCCTCGGGTGGAAGCAGCAGCAGCACAAATCAGCTTTATGCAAGAGTTTGACCACATTGTGGAGGAGTTTGAACTAGATCCCAGTGCAGAAAACAGCTTAAGCCCTGCAGTGCAACTGCATGGCTATTTTGTAGAGAAACCCATAACTGCGCTAGTGTAGAAAGTGAGAGTGTTCAGCACAGTTTCCAGCATTGTGGATGAGAAGAGAAATAGACTTACAGCAGAGAGAGCAGAAATGCTTGTCTTTATGAGAAAGAATTTGCTATTGCCGCTAATTAAGTGACCATTCACTGGTCATGTTTGTGTCATGTGTGAATCAATCAACTTGATCACACAAACAAATGGCATTGTATGTAAACAGGTAGTCCAGTGTCACTGTCACATGCAACCATCATATGGTGGTGAGACACTAGACTACATGTTTACAATATGCTATTTGTATGTGTGATCAAGTTGTTCTTGTTCGACAAACTTTAGTCAGGTCAGACTCAGGCTGCTATGTTGTTGCTGCTATGTTGTATTTCCCACTGCACTAGTAGAAAGTTAAAGAGTGTTCTGTTCAGCACAGTTTGTGTTTGTGGATGAGAACAGAGAGAAGAGAAGAAATGCTCGTCTGGTGTCTACAAACCTTCTTGAGAAGTTGAGGGGGAATTTGCCATTTCTGAATAAGTGACCATTCAGGTCATGTTTGTGTCATGTCATCATGTGTTACTGTGAATCAAGTCAACTTGATCACACAAACAAAAGGCATTTGTAATGTAAACAGGTAGTCCAGGGTCACTGTCACACGCCACCACCATCAAATTACTGTGTGATGGTGGTGTGACACTGGACAACATGTTTACAATATGCCATTTTGAATCAGATCATTTTTATTGAGAAAAAGTTTTACAGAACAAACAAAACAACAAGACAAGATCACACCGAGCTACAATGCATACACATGCAGAAGATATAGGTAACTAAGCAACAGCGGGATGTATACAACCATACCACAGTGTAGTAAAATGCAGCAATCGGAATAGTTGCAGAACAATACAAAGACCCCAATAAGTATACATTTAGGAGCTGTGAGCTCTACACATGAGGGGGCTTCCAATATAGCACCCAGGTAGCGGTGTAAAAGAGGGGAAAAAAAAAAAAGGAGAAAGAAAACAAAACAGACTGCCCAATGGTGAAGCGCCCATACATCACACCTCTCGAGAACAGAAGTCCAGTAGGAGACCGTCAGTGCAACCTCCCTCCAGAACATTACATATTAGGCATGTTCCAATAAGTAGGCGAATACCAGAAAACTAGGAAGTGTTCACACCCCCCATGGTCCTATTTGCCACCAACTGAATAGGGGCCAAGCCTGGAATATCCAGCAACGGATCCCCAATACGTTCAAATTTCAAGGCGCTTCCTCTGTGCTTATAGGCAACATCCTCCCTGACCAAAAGCAATTTAACCTCTTCTGTCCATTCAGCATGAGTAGGGGCGTTTGGGGAGATCCACTTCCTCGCTATCAACTTCCTAGCAAGGAACAGGGTCCGGAGGACCGCAGTGTGCACCTCAGGGGTATATAGTTCCTCGTCCAACCAGCCCAGAACACAAAGTTTGGGATCCAGAGGAAGAGTCAACTGCCATATAGAATTTACGGACTGCAACACCGCAGCCCAGTAGCGGTGTAACTTCGGACATTTCCAAAGCATATGTAGGAGAGTGCCGGTATGTATCTTGCACCGAGGGCAGAGCGGGGTATCCCTCCTCCACCAACTGTGCAGTTGTTGAGGAGTCCTATATGTTAGGTGTATGATAAATAACGGAGTACATTTTTGAGAGGAGGACAACGAAACTTTGAGTACATTGTCCAGGATACCTATCCATTCTTCTGAAGAAATAGGCCCCAAATCTGTGGCCCAATCCTCCCGACATTTTAAGGACATTGACTTCTATACGTGATCCATAAATGAGACATACATGGAGGAAATTTGGCCCCTTTTAACCGTCGAGGTTAGCAAATTAATCAAAATACCAGGTTGCAGAAACGCCAATCAGAGCCCTTGGCCTGTGAGGCAAGGGCATGGCGAAGTTGCAAATATTGAAAAAATAAGGAGTTAGGTATACCAAATTCCGTGCGCAACGCCTGGAAATCCTTAAGGGCGCCACCCCCATACAACTGTGTGATAAACCTAAGTCCAAACCGATCCCAGTTCAAAGAGTCCTTAAGTTTATCTAGTTCCTGGTAGATAGCATTAGGAGTGATGCGGGAGAATCTGGTATACCCTTCATAGCCAAAGTGTTGCTTAGCCCTGTGCCAAATCCTGTCCAACAATAGGAGAGTGGGAAATCCGGGGGATGTCCCCAGCATCCCAGCCTCCAACGACTCGACCAAAGAGCCAGTTGCCAAATGCATCGCCCGGATTCGCCTGATAGGATCACCAATATCTTCCCGCAGCCAACCCGTGAGATGTTGTAGTTGGGCAGCCAGATAATAATAAAGCGGTTGGGGACCGCCAATCCTCCACCGTTCTTAGCCTCTTGAAGTGTCTCCAGGCGAATCCTAGGAGACTGCTTCTTCCAAATAAGCGCAAGGTAAACCGTGTTAAACTTTTTAAAGACGTGGATTGGAATCTATAGGGGCGCATTGTGCAAGGCATAGAGTAACTGAGTTCCAGATCATTTTGAGCAAATTACATCGGACGACCACCGACAGAGACAATTTGACCCAACTGGCCAGCTGTGCCTTAAACTTATGGAGCAGGGGGAGAACATTAAGTTTAACATAGCGATTTATGTCAGAATGTACCCTGATTCCCAGATCCTTGAATTTCTCCACCACCAGCACCTGAGACGCCAAGGGCGGCAGAGCCTCCCGCAAGGGGTCCAAAGGCAGCAGGACCGACTTGTCCCAGTTAATCTGGAAGCCCGAAAAGGAACCAAATCTGCGAATCAGGGCCATGAGTTCAACTAGGGAGCCTGAAGTGCCACCCAAGAAGAGCAGGGCATCATCCGCATAAAGCGCAATTTTTTCCTCCGCTTCCCCCCGCCTAAACCCGTGAATCGCAGGATGAGATCTTATAGCCTCCGCGAGGGGCTCCACTGCAAGGGCAATCAGCAGGGGCGACAATGGGCACCCCTGCCGTGTGCCCCTATGCGGGGTAAAAGATTGGGAGAGTGTATTATTAACCCGGAGACACGCAGTGGGCACCGTGTACAGCAACTGTATTCACTTAATGAAGGCCGGCCCAAGCCCCAAACGTTCCAACACCACCCACAGATAGCTCCATTCTACGCTATTGAAGGCCTTGGTGGCGTCAAGTGATAGAATCGCCCTATGACCACAGTTATCTGGTGGGAGTTGCATGTTCAAAAATAGCCTATGGATATTGGTGGCCGTGGATCGTCCTGGTATGAACCCGGACTGATCCCCGCGCACTAGCGTCGCAACGACTTTAGACAATCACATGGCCAGTACTATAGCAAGGAGTTTTAGATCGGTCGCTAAGAGGGAGATGGGCCGATATGATTCAGGGTGAGTCTGTCCCGTTCCGGGCTTCAGAAGAACCACCACTACAGCCTCATACATGGATGGGGGAAGCACCCCCGAGTCATAGGAAGCTAGGATGGTTGCGGTGTATTTCCGGCAGGAGCACCCCACTAAAAGCCTTATATAGTTCTACAGAAATCCCATCCATACCTGGGGCTTTAGAATTGGGAAAGGTCGCCAGGGCCTCCTGGAGTTCCCCCAGTTTAATGGGGGAGTCCAAGTAGGTCCGATCCCCGGACATTTGTGGCAACTGCAACACCTGCAGAAAGTCCTGTAGATCTCCCGGGTCATAGGACACCTTAGAGGAGTACAGGTCTTGATAAAACGTGCGGAACCCCTGTAAAATGGCTGGAGTGTCAGTGACCACCTGTGCCGAGGGAAGAGTCAGCCTATTCACAATCGGGAGAGGTTTCTGCGCCCTAGAAATAACAGCGAGCATGAGACCAGTTTTCTCCCCCTCCTCAAAATAAGCCTGGGAGGTGAAGAAACGCTTATGTTCTGCCTGCTGCTGTTGTACAGAACGGTAAAAACGCTGCGCCTCAAGCCAGCTGTTCTGGTTGTCCGAGGTAGGCAAGAGAAGGTATTCGCGCTCCGCCCGCAACACCGCGTTACTGGCGTCCTGAGCCCAGCGCCTACTCTTGGATTTAATAGTAGCAATCTCTAACACAAAGACCCCTTAGAAATGCTTTCATGGCGTCCCACACCATTCCAGGAGCTGCAGAGTGTCTGTTATCCGTAAAATAATCAGCAAGGTGTTTATTGAATTTAGCATGGTCAGGGAATAACGGGATCCAAAAGGGATTTAATTTCCAATGCCCAGGCAATCTAAACCCAAAAGCTGAAGGTCCACCTGTACAGGCGAATGGTCCGACAGCCCCCTAGCCAGATATGTGACCTCGGGTGCAAATGAAAAAAGGTCAGAGCCCAGGGCCAAATCAATGCGAGATAGTGAGGAGTGTGTAAGGGAGTGGCAAGAAAAGCCAGCCTCAAGCGGGTGTTTACATCACCAGACGTCTACAAGGCCCAGCTCCCCCACAAAGATAGCGAAGGGAGTGGGCGTTCTAGGTCCCCCAGGATTATATAGTTTAAGAATATCTAGGAAGGAATCCAGTACATTATTAAAGTCCCCCAGGGCCAGAACCGGGACCTGGGGGTGCATACTCAAAAACCACGATAGACACTCTAGCACCTCAACGGAGGGGGTACATAAACATTAACCAAGATACAGTCAATAACATCCCATTTCCCCAGTAAAAAATTAAACCGGCCCTGGGAATCAACCAGGGTATCCATGGGCTCAAATCTAGCTTGTGCAGATACCAGTATAGAGACTCCCCGTGAGTACTGAGAGTGAAAGGAAAGAAACTGGGTAGGGTACTTTCGGGACCAAAGGTTCTTAACATAGTCCACAGTCAAATTTGTTTCCTGCAGACAAACAAAAAAGGGATTATGGTGTGAGAGAAAGGTCAATACTGCTGTGCGTTTGCGAGGGTCACTGAGACCACGCACATTCATGGAGAGTAGCGTTCCATCATGGTTAGCCATTAGGGATAATAAGAAGCAACGAGGGCCTGCATAGGTCACAAAGAGCCCACAGGGCCAATAGCCATTGAAAAACTTGGTAAGCACATCCGAACAGGCAGTGATAGGGAGGGGGGAGCCATACACCTGTAGTCCGGGAGGTATATGGGTCAGTCCGGACGCAAGAGAACAGTTCACCTTGGGCAAAAGAAAAACACGTAGAACAAGCAAACAAACAAAAAAAGAGTTGTGCAGGACAGCAGGACACCGTGGATGCAGCCATCCTGTCCCCGCAGGGAGGTGGTAACAAACCCTCGACGGGCTGGGGGGTAAGGGAAGAGGGCCCGAACTCGAACAAATGCTAGAGCCATGTAGAACTTAAAACTGGGCTCCAGAAGGCAGTGTGGAACTGTAGGCAGTACTTAATCCGAATAAGGCAAGACATCCAAAATCCTGTGAAGGGGTATAGCAAACCCACACGTAGTGTAAGGCGAAACCAGGATAAGGAGGTCATCACTCCGCAGCAGCTCTCAACTTGCGCTCTTAGCGATCCGACCAGTTGGCCGCCATATTGGGGTTGTCAAAGAAGTGCACGGTGCCATTAGCCACTACTCGTAATTTAGCCGGGGTATATAGAGACCCTAGCTCCCTGAATCTCCATCCTAGGTTGTTGTCTGGCCAGTCTCAATATGGTGTCTGTCCTTATAGTACAGCAATTTCAGCAGGAAAGGACGATCCGGACCCCCAGGTGGCAGAGTCGGGAACGGTACTCTGTGCGCCCGCTCCACAAAGAAGAAGGGAGAAAGATTATCTTTGCCAAACGTGTCTAGCAGCCATTGCTCAATAAAATCCACCGGGGCCTTCCCCTCTGCTTTTTCTGGTATGCCCACCAACCTCAAAATACTGCGGCATAGGCAACTCTCCATGTCCTCAAGCCAGTTCATGGCCTCAGAGACCCCCGCAGTATTCATCCGGACGTCCTGGGCAAGAGGGCCAAGGTCATCTTCAACAGCACTAACTCTACCCTCTAGTGCGGTAGCCCGCTCTCTGATTTTCTGCCGGATGTGTAGCAGACCTTCCTTCATGCTTTTTACCTCAGCTGACAGGAACGTTAAAGATGCATCATAGGTGTGTACCGCGGCTAGGACATCATGAAGGATAGGTTCCGAGGCTTCCCCAGTGTCCATTGCATCCAGCCCTCCCCCAGGCTCCAGAGCGGTACTCACTGCGGTCCCCGGCCTTGATGCGGCCTTGTGCGCCTGTGATGAAGAAGGAGCCCGTGCGGAGGGTGAGTGTCCGGTCTGCGGGCTACAAGCGGTGGCCGAGGCAGTGGCAGGCGACTTACAAACCGCAGGATCATGAGCAAATTGGCCCAGTTCAGCAATCGCCATTGGCTGCTTGTCCTTTCCAGTCCTCTGTGAAAGCAAAGCACCGCCATTTTGGGCCTGCTTGGCCGAGTGCGTCCCGTCCTTCTTAGTCATGGTGACTGGGGTTGTCCGGCGCCCTGGGACCGACACCGGAGTAAGGTAGACCCTGGAGCGAAGTGTGTGGGCAATTTCTGAAGAGATGCTGGGTTTCAAATCCGGATAATAGCCGACAGGATAGCGGAGCCGATGCAAGACACATCTGCCTACATGAACGGTTCAGCCACGCCCCATACAATATGCTATTTTGTATGTGTGATCAAGTTGTTGTTGTTCGACCAACTTTTGGTCAGAATCAGGCTGCTATGTTGTTGCTGCTATGTTGTGTTGCCCCCTGCACTAATGCATGCCAGAAAGTGAGAGAGTGTTCTGTTCAGCACAGTTTGTGTTTGTGGATGAGAAGAGAAATAGCCTTACACAGCAGAGAGAGAAGAGAAGAAATGTTTGTCTAGTGTCTATCTAAAATCTTCTTGAGAGAGAATTTGCCATTGCTGCTGATTAAGTGACCATTCAGGTCATGTTTGTGTCATGTCATCATGTGTGACTGTGAATCAAGTCAACTTGATCACACAAACAATAGGCATTTGTAACGAAAACAGGTAGTCTAGTGTCACTGTCACATGCCATGATGCCACCATGAAATTACTGTGTGATGGTGGTGTGACACTGGACTACTTGTTTACAATATGCTATTTTGTATGTGTGATCAAGTTGTTGTTGTTGACCAACTTTTGGTCAGAATCAGGCTGCTATGTTGTTGTTGCAATGTTGTACTGCCCCCTGCACTAATGCATGCCAGAAAGTGAGTGTTCTGTTCAGTACCGTTTGTGCTTGTGGATGAGAAGAGAAATAGCCTTACACAGCAGAGAGAGCCTTACACAGCAGAGAGAAGAGAAGAAATGCTTGTCTAGTGTCTACAATTTTCTTGAGAGAGAATTTGCCAATTGCCATTAAGTGACCATTCAGGTCATGTTTGTCATGTCATCATGTGTGTGACTGACTGTGAATCAAGTCAACTTGATTGATGACACAAATAACATTTTGTAATGTAAACAGGTAGTCCAGTGTCACTGTCACACGCCACCATCAAATTTGTGATGGTGGTGTGACACAGTGACAGGACTACATGTTTACAAATTTACATGCTATATGTGTGATCAACTTGTTTGGTGTTCGACCAAGCTTTTTTAGTTTATTCATTTCTATGCTGCTACTATGTTGCATTTATTTACATTCCTGTTTGAACTTTGCAGGATTTTGCACATTAGTTTACAATGTTTACCGTTTGATTGCTATTGTATGTTTAAGCAATAAATAGTTTTTTTTCTTGTGACTACATTTTATTCTTTGGGTTTGATCACGATATTTTAGATTTTGAATGCACAAATGTTATAAAAAAGGTATCTGCCGATACCGACCCGGAAGTATTATTTTGTTATAAGCTCACAAAACAGTACTTTCCGGATCGGTATCGGGATTGGCGGTTTCACAAAGCCAAGAAACGGTATCGGGATCGGGACTAAAAAAGTCGGATAGGTGCATCCCTAGTAAAGTTGTGAACAAACGACCAAGTAGTCATCTTGCAACCTGAAGCACAGATGCCTGTATGGCGAAAAGCCCAGGAAGCACTAGGCGCCCGAGTAGAAAGCGTCGAAACCAGGAAAGGCAGGACCTGACCCTTAAGTGAAGAAGCCTGCACCACCCACTGTTTGCTCCACCTGGAAATAGTCACAGCAGACGCAGGCAGCCCAGTTCTCGGGCCATACGTGAGCACAGAGACCGAGCCTGACTTACAGGAAGACTCAGTAGTATACCTCGAGTGCCCGAACTCAATCCAGAGTATGAAGCGCAGATTCCGTAGGATGAGGGGGCATAGGACACAAGATGGCAACACAACGTCCTCGTGCAAGTCAACACTAGAAACCACCTTCGGAGGGAAGGACGGATCCGGACGAAGTACCACCTGGCCCCATGAACCAACATGACAATGTCGCCAGTGCCGACACCATGTGTGCAGAGTGACAGCAACCAAGAAGGCCACCTTCTCTAATAAGGTAGGCAGGGTATACCCTCGATCCTTGCAAAAGGAGGGTCTAGAAGAACCAACTGCACCAAATCAAGGTCCCCAGTTGGTGACGGAGGTCGCACCGGAAGAACCAAGTGTCGCACCACCTGGAAGAAGTTACGCACCAGGGAACAGGCGGCCAATGGCCTGTATAAGAAAATTGCCAAAAGTTGAAACCTGACCCTTGACAGTACTCAAGGCCAACTTTTGATCAACTACCCATTGAAGGAGGCCAAGAACTGGCCACTGAGTAAGAGCGAGGGGGAGCCCAAGGAGACTCACCGCGCAATACACCACTTTCTCATATGATGAAAAATATCACCCTAGACAACGCTTCCCACGCTTTACGCAGGGTTGGAATCACTGAAGCAGACAATCCTCTGTCCTTCAGCACCTGGCTTCCAAAAGCCAAGCTGGCAAAGCCAGCGTCTGTAAATTCGGATGGGAGACTGGCCCTGGAGACAATAATTCCTCCCTGAGAGGAATTTGCCAATTCTCCATTGCGCGCCCACAGCTAGCCTGACCAGGTCGGCGTACCAAGCTTGGCGAGGCCAGTCCGGAGCCACGAGAAAGACTGGAATCTCTTCCGCCTCGATCCTGCAAAGAATTCTTGGCAGCAACTTGAGAGGAGGAAAGGCAGACCGCAGCCGATACAGACCTTGGCCCATGAGGGGATGGAGGTATAATGCTTTTCAGCTGGTCTCTTCCAGTTTGTACCATCATTATAACCTAATTATTTGAGTTTTTGAGACAACAGCCAGTCATGGATGAGGGTGGGTTGGGGAAGGTTGGGCTGTCTCACTCTCACCTGTTCCCCCATCCATCCATTAGCAGCCATGTGCCTCCACTGTGAGGACACTAAATTAGGAGTGTTAGGACTGCAGATTTAAGAGGGTGCCGTGAAGCGGATCTGCAGCTTTCACATGCGTTTGCAAATGTGTGTCAACTAAACCCCTGTTCTTTGTACTAAGAGACAGGTCAACTTGGTTGGTGACAGACTGGAGGGTGAGTACATCAGACTGGGGGCTGGCTGACTTTCATGCACCTCTTACAATCCTTCAACCTCTTTTTTTTCTCACAGACGACCATGCCGGCGTCAGCTATGCGCAGATGACCATGCTAAACTCCTCGGCATCGTTCAAGTTGACCTTAGTGAATGTTCTAGCCCAAGACAGAACCCATGGTGCCACCATAACACCCGCCAGAGGGTCCCGGGAGCGGGCCACAAACCTCAGCACTATTCTGTAGATGCAACGCCAACAAGTCCACGTCAGGAGTGCCCCCAACTAAGCAACAACTGCTGAAACACCTCCGGATGAAGGGACCATGCCCTTGCATCCAAGGCCTGTCGACTGAGACAAGCCGCCTGCCAAATTTTCCACACCTGAAAAGGGAACAGTAGAAAGAGCTGAAACAAGGCGCTCTGCCTAACGAATCGGCACTTCCAAGGCCGCAAGGACACCCATGGTACCCCCTTGGTGAATGACAGAAGCCATGGTCGTGGCGTAGTCAATCGAAAGTGCACCGGACAGCTGCAGGTGCCCGATCCAGTGAACTAGGAAAGCTGGATCGCTCCCAACCCCAGGACATTGATCGGTAACCTGGATCCTCCAGGGACCATACTCCCGAAGCAGAGAACCTGCCGAGGACTCCTCCCCACCTGGACAAGCTTGCATCCACGGTGACAATCGTCCAGTAAAAAGGGGAGGAAGGATTCCAGTTTAAGACTCCCTGGTCAGCTGGCACAGCTGGATCCGAAAGTCCAGAGTTTGGATTCTAGCCCCATTCGAGAAGGATTGCCTTTGGTGGGATCCCGGAGAAGGATTGAGCGAAAGGGACCATTTATAGACGGCACCATCAGTCCCAGAACTCTCATGCAGGTAAAAAGGGATCCACGTGGGGGACAGTAACAGTTTTAAGTTCCAAGACTCATTTTTCCCGGAGGGAGAAAACACCCTGACTGAGGACAAGTCCAAAGTTAGGACCAGAAAGTCCAGTCTCATGGAAGGGACCAGGGATGATTTCTGAAGGTTCAGAACCCACCTGAACTCCACCAGAGTTCTCATTGTGACTTCCAAATTTGTTTGTCAGCACCGTAGGGGACTCCACACAGAGGAGCAGATTGGCCAGGACCGGAGCAACCACCTTTGTGAAAACCTGAGTAGCAGGAGCGAGACCAAGGGGTAACGCCACAAACCGATAGAGATCCTTCCCCACGGCAAAAACGGAGTATCTGTTGGTGCCCTGAACACAACGGGATGTGAAGGTAGGCATCTTGATGTCTATGAAGGACAGGAATCCCCCTGAGGTAGGGAAGCCACCATTGTGCGAACCGATACTGCCTTGAATTTCTGATCCGCACGGATCCATCAAAGGGCCAGAAGGTCCAGCTTGTTGAACCAGAGCCTGAACTGCCCCACAGAACGCTGAAAGCGATCCGGGGACAGCCATACAATGGAAGAGAACAACTCACCAGAAAAAAAACGAATCGAAAACAGATCTTGCATCTGGACCGCATGACCTCTTGGACCCAGCTGCCTGGGATCCGGGCCAGCTGTAGGACCGAGAACCGGCAATCCCATAGACGGGTGAGGACGCATCTTCAGGCCAAGTAGGCCTTGTCCACAGGCCTGGAAAAAAATGATCTCTTGTTCGACAGACCAGGGTCGATTGGTGACTGTCCCAGAGGGACGAAGGAACTGTTGTGAGCCGAAAGGGAGGGACCCCGTCCGCAAGGAAGGCCCTTACCCTTGTTAGCCTGTGGAAGAAAGCACTCTTCCCCCCATGAGACCCTTGTATAATGTCATCCAGCGCAACGCCAAACAGGCGATCCCCCAGAAAGGGGAGATGCTTCAAAGCCTTCGTAGAAGTGCGATCCGCAGACCAACACTTCAGCAAAGCATACACCGGATAACCCCCGCCGAAACCGACAGGTGACCCAAGAAAAAGGAGCCGAGTCCAGCGCGGCATCGCAAATTGCAGCCCCTGCACCAGCTGGTCCAACAGCTCCCCCAGGGCAGGAGGGACTTGCCCTTCGCCAGGTCACGGCATTGGAATTACGCCAATCAGGCAGTGTCAGCATAGCAAGGCAATCATGAACACTGTTCCCAGCGCAGACCCCGCCAGGGAGTACAGATCGCAAGCCACAGCCCGCGCCATCCTATCCCCCAAGTCCTTAACCACTTACCGCAAACTGACGTTAATTAACGTCAGCAGACTTTGCGGGGTTATACCGGGATGATGCCTCTAACTAGAGGCACCATCCCGGTACCGTGGTTTAGAGCCGACGGTCGGCTTTCCGTCGGTAACGACCGATGCGGCTCAGGAGCCGCTCAATCGTTACCCCCCCCCCCCTCCCGCCGCCTTCCGTGGCTTTTACCGGGGCTCCCGTCCCACCGGGAGCCCCGAGCACCCAGCCGCCACGTCCGCCGGCTGGATGGAGTCCCGATGAATGCCGGATGTGCTGCAAAAGGCGGCAGTTTTGAAAAACGGCTGTATGCAAAAATGCAGTTTTCGGCGTTTTGCATACAGGGAAGTGTAGTGGAGGGGTCTAGGGTCTTTTAGAGCCTCAATCCCTCCATAAAGTGTACCTGTCACTACATATTGGTGTCACAAGGGATGTTTACATTGCTTGTGACAGCAATAAAAGTGATCAGATTTTTTTTTTTTTTTAAAAACTGTAATAAAGTTTAAAAAAAATAAAAAATAAATAGGAAAAAAAAAAATGTAGCCGCCCCCGTCACCGTTAGCTCGCGCACGAAAAAAAAAACCGTATGCGCAAGTCGAGCCGCGAATTAAATCGTTGTTCAAACCCCACATGTGAGGTATCGCCGTGATCGCCAGAGCGTGGGTAATACGTTTTAAAAAAGAGCTACACTCTAACTCTAAACTGGTAACCGTTAAATTTAAAGCGTCGCAGATTGAGATCTCTATTGACCGTAGTTTGTCGCCATCCCACACGGGGGCGGGGGGGGGGGGGGTATTGGACAATTTTAAACCGTAACATGTTGGGTATCTATTTACTCGGCGTGACATCATCTTTCACAATATACAAAAAAAAAATGGGCTAACTTTACTGTTTAGTATTTTTTAAATGCAGTGAAATGTGGTTTTTCAAATTTTTTCAAAAAAAATGGCATTTTAAAAACCGCTGTGCAAATATCGCCTGACAAAAAATTTTGCAATGACCGACATTTTATTCTCCAGAGTCTTTGCTAAAAAATATATATATATAATGTTTGGGGGTTCTAAGTAGTTTTCTAGGAAAAAATACTAGTTTTAACTTGTAAACAAAAAGTGTCAGAAATAGGGCTGGGGCTTAAGTGGTTAAAGGAAAAAGATTCCTCCACCGGAAAAATGGTAGTCCTGTTCAGCCTAGAGACCGCATGTCCACCATAGGCAGAGCAGTCCACAGTACCAGAGACTCCACAAAAAGAGTAACGTCTAGTAGCCGCTCAGACGGTCCCATCCTACATGAGCCTGCTGGGAAAATAAGCTGCTCCGGATGGCATGTGAATGCCAGATGCTACCTGCGCCCAAGGTGCAGCCGTTGCTGCGTCCTCCAAATCGCAGGGTGTCACGCACGGAAACAAACAGTGTATCCACGAGCGCCTGAATCATGCACGGCAGGGGAGGCGAAATGTCGTCATCATCCGAGGAGACAGGGCACGAGGTAACAGACCCAGTAGGGAGGCCTGTGTCTGCAGCAGCTGATTCAGACTCAGAATTCGAGCCATCAGATGAGGCAGGGGTAGGTGGAGAAACACTTCAGCGCACCCCCCACCTCCACCCGGGCCCAATTGCATTGATGGACAGTGGAGATTCAGAAGGCCCTGCAGCCTCCGTGAGGGGGTCAGGTGGGGATACATGACCTGCAGGGTCCATACGGAATCCAAGGAACCAGCCAGCAAAATTTTCAAAAAATTACATATTTTATTATTTGTTTTTCTAAAAAGAAGTGGCCCTACAGCGCCCCACGGAGGTCAGGCACACGCTAATTAACTCACTGTCCCCAGATAGCAATCGGATTAGGAGGGTCCCACCGGTGGCTCCGAGAAAAGAGTGAGCCAGGAAGCAGCCCGTGATAAAGGGAGGGGCTCCACCACCAAAAGAACGCCTCCAGGCACTTCCACCGGCCAGCACAGAAAAAAATCCACCGCAAAATGGGGAAAAAATCCCCCCCAAGATGGCTGCCGTCACAAATGCAGACAAGGCTAGAACAAAATGGCGGCCCTGCGTGGCAAAAGGATCCCAAAGCTAGACCGCCCCCCGCCCTGCTACACCATCCAACCCTGGAGAGCCCAACCGAGGCCCCCCCCCCCCATAAACTGAGCGTAACCCCCCCCCGGCCAGTGGGGCTAAGGCCTGCACACGTTCGCTGGCCAGACTGGGGTGACCACTGAATATAGACCAGCATTCATTGCTTAACCACTTGCCGACTGCCTAGCGACTATTTAGGTTGATAGTCAGCCCCTCACAAGCAAAG
Source organism: Pelophylax lessonae (assembly GCF_965119305.1). Classification (NCBI taxonomy): domain Eukaryota; kingdom Metazoa; phylum Chordata; class Amphibia; order Anura; family Ranidae; genus Pelophylax; species Pelophylax lessonae. The sequence continues at coordinate 180,657,666 of NC_138775.1, read as the reverse complement.
CGACGTTGATCTACCTCGCAAGCCTGTGAGGCTCTGGAGAGCGAGCGCACGCGCGCCGCCGGATGCGCTCTCCCGCTCGGTCACGGACCCCCCCCCCCCCCCCCCCGCGTGTGCCCAGGGGACCCGATGTCCGCCGGGCATTCGCGATCGTCCATTACACCGGGAGAAAGGCAGGCGGCTAATGTAAACAAAGCTCATTAGATCAAAGATCATACGGTTCTGCTATGTAGGACCGTTGATCATTGTTCTTACACCTCAAGCCACAACCAATCACAGTTAGAAACACACCCCTAGGGACACACTTAACCCCTCCCTCTCAAAAAAAGTTAACCCCTTCACTGCCAGTGTAATTTTTACAGTAACAGTGCATATGTATAGCACTGATTATTGTAGTAATGTCACTGGTAACCCCAAAAGTGTCAAAAATGTCAGTCAAGGGTCCGATCTGTCCGCCCAATGTCGCAGTCCAGCAAAAAAAAAAAAAACCTTTCCCTTTGTTAGTAAACGCAATAACTTTTGCGCAGACCAATCAAAATACGCTCTTTTGATTTTTTTTTACCAAACATATGGTAAAAAAAAATAAAAAAATTGGCCTAAAAGGTTAAAAAATTGTGTTTTAAATTTTTTTGGGGAATTTCATATAAAAAAAATGGGAAAAATAGTTATTTTTGCAAAATTGACGCTCTTTTTTTGTTTATAGCACATGATCAAAGAATCGCACAGGTGATCAAATACCACCAAAAGAAAGCTGTTTGTGGGGAAAAAAAAGGACGTCAAATTTGTTTAGGTACAGCGTCGCACGACCGCGCAATTGTCCGTTAAAGTCATGCAGTGCCGAATCGCAAAATAGGCCCTGGTCAAGAAGGGGGTAAAATCTTCCGGGGCTTAAGTGGTTAAAGATCTCACAGGAAAAACGTCCTGGAGAAAAAGACTAGCTAAAAAAAAAAATTCTACGTAAAAAAATGACTTCTATGCCAGGACCAAAGATCCCAGCAAGGAACTAGGTCCTTACTCCTGACTAGGCAGATTAAAACTGACATCCTATGCAGGAAGAGAGAGGGTATACCCTCTTAACTGCCCATAGGCGTAGTCAGAACCTTTTTCTGCCTAGTGTCCTACTCCTGTAGGGGGGAAGTATAACCCTACTGACATGAATCAAAGAGAATTGCATCCGTTAATGAACGATAGAGAAACCGGGATCTCAACTGACTTAGTGGACCCAGTAACAAGGTAGCTCTAAGGGCTTGACCCTTATGGCCTACTCACAAAGTAAGTCTTAGAAGACAGGATCACACCTGTGGGCTGTGCCACAGCTCTGGACACAAAAGATGCTGTGCGGCTAACAAACACAGTAAAGCCAGGTCTGAAAAGGGCCACAATGCTGAGCTCAGTTTTCAAAGATCACATTTTATAGCATCTGAAGTCCAATGGAATCCAGTTACAGCCTCCAAAACTAGCACTAGTGAAATGTTAATCTAGATAGCTGTGTATACAGTTTAGCCCAAGAAGTTTGTAGAGCTTGTTTAAAGAAAAACGCAATCCTGATAGAAGAAAAATAGCTAGCTAAAAAAAAGGTAGGCTTTCCTGAACAAACTAAAGACAGCCATCTTCCTGGGTAATAGCAAAAACCATGTAAGAAGAAGGGGACACATTGAGCATAACCACATTTGTTTACCAGTGTCTAAATCCTGTGGGTGGCATTATAAGCAACCCAAAAGTCTATGAAATTCATTTGTGCCTAAGGGCTCGTTCAAATGTGCAGTTCCCTCTGAAGCGCAATCTGCACTGAATCGCCTTTCAGAGGGCATTACAGGTGCTATAGAGGCATTGTCACGTTCACACTGCCTGATATTACCTAGTAAATGCTGCACTACCACACCGCAATCCTGTGCATTGCAGGCGGTTGTGGCACAGCCCTACAAACTTGCATTGGTCACATTTAGTGGCACAAGAGCCTGCTTACTGCAATATGCTGCCCAATTTTTTCTACGGCAGACTACAGCATCACAGGCAGTAACATGTTTACAACCCTATGCGAATGCATGCCCTGGTGGGCGGTAAAACATAGGCTCAACTGCCTAATTTTACCGTCCCCTGGCAAAACGTGTGAGGCCTTAGTAACTAAGAAAATCTTTTTACATTTATCACTGAATGCCACAAGTGCAAAGCAGGTTGTGTGCAGCAAATGCAGCAACAGTACTCATATACACTATTGCTGCGATTTGTAACCGCCTTCTGAAAATGCTAGTTCATTGGCTGTCTCTGGCTTCAATACTCTTTGAAACACTGACCTAGAACAAGGATGCAGATCAGAAATGTCATCAGTTCTCATCTGCATGGGTGTTCAAGGTCAATGACTCAAAGTGCTGAAACTACTATACAGTTGAGCTCATAAGTTGACATACCCTGGCAGAATTTATGATTTCTTGGCCATTTTTCTGAGAATATGAATAATACAAAAACTTTCCTTTCACTCATGATTACGGTTTGGCTGAGGATAGGTCCCTCCTATCCCAGTGGAAGTCTCGTCAGAGGAAAAGCGTCGGAGAGGAGACATGTCGCGCCGTCAGTCACGTCATCTATTCGTCTATGCTGCAGTCGGGCGTGGGACATCCATAGGCTCATTTCAGTATACGCTAGGAACAAGATTTTCTATGCAAGTACATTTGCCTATGTTTACACAATAAACCGGGGGTAATACACGATTGTCAGCCCTCCTTGTATTTATTACATGCAACTTGCGGAGGCAATAAGAAGATCCAATACTACCGGGTCTGAGGGAATAGACCACCCATTCAGCTACCTGTCACGTTCTGGCCGGGGAAGAGTACATTTTCAATGCCCCATTCATCTTACATCTGGTAAGAGGCTCCTCAGTGTGTATTACACGCAGGGTGGAGGTGCATGATTTCTGCATTAAGTGGCTTTTGGAGTGCTTACGATATTTGTATATCTGGTAAGAACAGCAGCCTGTTGGTGGTGGGGATCTTTCTCACGTGGACGTTACACTGTTTGGGATGTGGTTCCAGCACCTCATTATTATCACAACGTTTTCATTAGAAACACATATCTATGGTTATCACAATGTGGATATAATTTGATGGACATTTACTTTTGGACTTTAACACACCAGATTTGTCACTTTTTGCATTGTGTTTCTTCACTATTATTGAGTTTCACTGTAATCTCATTTATATGTTTAGCGCAGCTATCAATTTTAACACATTTATTATCAATCAACTGTGTTTACTCTTTTTAAATCATGACAACAGAAACTACCCAAATGACCCTGAACAAACGTTTACATACCCTGGTGATTTTGGCCTGATAACATGCACACAAGTTGACATAAAGGGGTTTGAATGGCTAATAAAGGTACCATCCTCACCTGTGATCTGTGTGCTTGTAATTAGTGTGTGTGTATAAAGGGTCAGTGAGTTTTTAGACTCCTGACAGACCCTTGCACCTTTCACCCAGTGCTGCATGGACATTTCTGGAGTCTGAGTCATGGGGAAAGCAAAATAACTGTCAAAGGATCTACGGGAAAAGGTAGTTGAACTGTATAAAACAGGAAAGGGATATAAAAAGATATCCAAGGAATTGAAAATGCCAATCAGCAGTGTTCAAACTAATCAAGAAGTGGAAAATGAGGGGGTTCTGTTGAAACCAAACCACGGTCAGGTAGACCAACTAAAATTTCAGCCACAACTGCCAGGAAAATTGTGTGGGATGCAAAGAAAAGCCCACAAATAATTTCAGGTGAAATACGGGACTCTCTGAAAACGTGGTGTGGCTGTTTCAAGATGCACAATAAGGAGGCACTTGAAGAAAGATGGGCTGCATGGTCACGTCTTCAGAAGAAAGCCATTACTACACAAATGACACAAAGTATTCCACTTACAATACCCCAAACAGCACAGAGACAAACCTCAAACCTTCTGGCACAAAATTAATTTGGAGTGATGAAACCAAAATTTAGCTTTTTGGACACAACCATAAACGCTACATTTGGAGAGAAGTCAACAAGGCCTATGATGAAAGGTACACCATTCCTACTGTGAAACCCGGAGGTGGATTGCTCATGTTTTAGGGATTTGTGTGAGCTACAAAAGGCATAGGAAATTTGGTAATAATTGATGGCAAGATGAATGCAATATGTTATCAAAAAATACTGGAGGAAAATTTGCATTCATCAGCCTGGAAGCTGCGCATGGGACCTACTTGGACATTCCAACATGACAACGATCCTAAACACAAGGCCAAGACGACCAATTATGGGCTTCAGCAGAATAAAGTGAAGGTTCTGGATCTCAAACGTGCAGTTCATGCAAGACAGCCCAAGACTTTATAGGAACTGGAGGCTTTTTGCCAGCAAGAATGGGCAGCTTTACCATCTGAGAAAATAAAGAGCCTCATCCACAAATACCACAAACGACTTCAAGCTGTCATTGATGTTAAAGGGGGCAATACAGGGTATTAAGAACTGGGGTATGTAAACTTTTGATCAGGGTCATTTGGGTAGTTTCTGTTGCCAATATGATTTAAAAAGCGTAAACACAGTTGATTGATAATAAATGGCTTTAGCCAAACACTAACCATGAGTAAAAGAAAAGTTTTTGTGTTATCATTCATATTCTCTGAAAAATGGCGAAGAAATCAATTCTGCCAGGGTATGTAAAATTACGAGCACAACTGTAAGTATGATAGCAAGACAACTACCATTTTCTAAGGATGTTAGCAATAGTCATTTCACCACATCAGGTCAGGAAGGTTTACTACCCTTCACGACCAGGCCATTTTTTGAGATACAGCAGTGCGTTACTTTAACTGACAATTGCATCTTTGTGCGACACTGTATTCAAATAAAATTGATGTCCTTTTTTGCCCCACAAATAGAGCTTTCTTTTGATGGTATTTGATCACCTCTGCATTTTTTTTTTTTTGCACTATAAACAAAAAAACACTACAATTTTGAGAAGAAAAAAAAACAATTTTTTTTACTTTCTGCTATAAAACACACTCAAAAAAAAAAAAAATTTAAACAATCACATTTTTTCATCAGTTTAGGCCAATATGTATTCTGCTACATGTTTTTGGTTAAAAAATCCCAATAAGCATGTATTGATTGGTTTGTGCAAAAGTTATAGCGTCTACAAACTATGGGATATTTTTATGGAATTTTTCTTTTTCTTTTACCAGCTACCAGCTAAACACAATGGAGACAGGATATTACATGCTATAGCTAAACACAATAGAGACAGGATATTACATGCTATTGATGGAGGCTTCAACTCCTTGTTATTCACCTCCTTGTAAGACACAGGCTTGAGGGGCATGACAGCCTGTGACTGGCACAAGTCCGCCCACACCATGCTACTGCCAAAAAAAATAAACAGAATTTTTGTAAAATCTTACCTGTAAAATTTCTTTCTCTGAGTCCTCAGACAGTCGCCGCCTCCTCTAAGTCATCACTACTGGGTATTGACTTCCGCTCCGCAGGAGTAGCTAGGCATAATACTTAGTCAAAAAGAACAAAGGCATTTGCATATATACACCCATGGGGGCTGTCCCGCTCGTCGATACCCCCCTGCAGTGACCACTAACAACTCAGTTTGGTAGCATAGCAGTAGGTAATAAGAATACAACCCCAAAAGAGGGGTGGGGGCGGCGACTGTCGGAGGACTCAGAGAAAGGAATTTTACAGGTAAGATTTTACAAAAATTCCGTTTTCTCTTACGTCCTCCGATAGTCGCCGCCTCCTCCAAGTAATCACTACTGGGATGTCCCAAAGCAGTGTAGACATGAGGGGTGGGAGACGCAACAGTAGAAGAGGCAACGCAGTACCCACATCAGAGAAAGGAACCTTACAGACACAGTAAGAGAAACCTTATGGGCAACAGAAAAAAACAAGGCTCAACAGGAGCAACAGCCCAGGAAAGCAAATACCAACAGCCAGGGACCCACAGAAAAACAAGGGTCCTTCATGGCACCGCCGCCGGAATGCAAAGGAACCTCCTTGGGATGCTTAGGCTTCGTACAAAGCGAAGGCAAGACAATGTCCTCATTAAGGTGGAACTCAGAGATCACCTTAGGAAGAAAAGATGGGTGTAGCCGCAAGACCACCTTATCCATGTGAATCACCAAGTAAGGAGAGCGGCATGACAAAGCCGCCAGCTCTGACACTCTGCGAGCCGAAGTGATCGCTACCAAAAAGGCAACCTTCTTAGACAGCAGAGGCAACGATATCTCCCAGATATTTTCAAAGGGAGCACGCTGTTACACAGACAGAACCAAGTTCAAGTCCCATGGAGGTAAAGGCTCCTTCCTGGGAGGAGCCAAATGTCGCACACCCTGAATGAAGGTGCGAATCAAGGAATGAGACGCCACAGGGCGTTGGAAAAGAATAGCCAGTGCAGACACCTGGCCCTTTATCGTGGCCAGCGCCAGACGCTGGTCCACCCTAGACTGGAGGAAAGCCAACACTCTCGACACCGAGTAAGAGCGAGGGGAGAACCCCCTGGACTCACACCAGGCGAAATAAGCTTTCCAGGTACGGTAATAGATCTTACATGATGAGGTTTTCCTAGATTTGATCAGAGTAGGGATAACCTCGGGAGCGAGACCCCTGTCCCTGTCAACAGCCAGTCCGTTAAAGCCTGCGACTGTAAAGCATGATGGAAGATCGGGCCCTGAGACAGATCTTCCCGCACTGGCAGCCGTCACGGGGGCGCCACTGCCAGGTGAACAACGTCGGCGTACCAGGACCGGCGTGGCCAGTCCAGCGCCACCAGAATCATAAGGTGCGGTTCCGAGGCTAACCTGCGGAGGAACCTGGATAACAACTGAATCAGAGGAAAGGCATACATCAGACGATACTGATGCCAAGGGGCCACCAACGCATCCGAGACGTCCGCCAGAGGAGCGCGCGCTCTTGCCACGAACCTTTCCACCTTTTAGTTTAGCCGAGATGCGAACAGATCCACGTCCGGGGATCCCCACTTCGCACACAGCATTTGAAAGACCTCCGGGTGCAGAGACCATTCCTCCTGGTCCAGGGTCTGGTGGCTCAGATAGTCGGCCTGCCAATTCTCCACACCCGGAATGTGAACTGCTAAAATTGCCGGAACATGAGTCTCGGCCCAAGACAGAATGTCGGTCACCTCCCGGGCTGCCAGGGCACTCCTGGTGCCCCCTTGGTGGTTGATGTAAGCCACCGCGGTAGCATTGTCAGTCTGTACCCGAACAGGACGGCCCCGAAGTCGGTCCGACCACTGGAAGAGACAGAGCTTGATCGCTCGCAATTCCAGCACATTGATCGGAAGGGAGGATTCCTCCTCCGACCAAGTGCCCTGGGCAGACAGGTTGCCCAGGACTCCACCCCAGACCGACAGGCTGGCATCCGTGGTAATCACTGTCCACAGTAACGGAGGGAAGGACTTGCCTTCCGACACCGCCGGGGAGTGGAGCCACCACAGAAGATCCAATCTGGTCTGGCGACTCAACGAGACACTCAGATCCAGGGACTGAGGCAGTCTGTCCCACCTGGCCAGGATCTCCGCTTGGAGAGACCGTGTGTGAAACTGAGCGAAGGGAATGGCCTCGAAGGCCGAAACCATCAACCCCAGGCCCCGCATACAAGTCCTAAATGACGAGGACAGATTGTCCCTGAGGGACTTGATCTCGTCCTGCAAGGTCCGGAGCTTGTCCTCCGGCAAGAACACCTTTGCCTGAGCAGAATCCAGGATCATTCCCAGATAGGGAAGACGAACCGATGGAGACAACATCGACTTCTGTACGTTGATGGTCCATCCGAACTCCTGGAGCGTCTGTACCGTGGTGGACAGATCGCGCAGTAGGTAATGGCTGACACTCGACCTTAGTAGGAGAACGTCCAGATACCCCAAGATCGCAATGCCCTGTGCCCTTAGCAGGCCCAGAACAGGTGCCAGCACTTTGGTAAAGACCCTTGGAGCCGAAGCGAGACAGAAAGGTAACGCCACAAACTGATAGTGGTCCTCCGCTATTGCAAACCGCAGATACCTCTGGTGACCCTCGAAAATGGGGATGTGTAGGTACGCATCCTTCAGGTCTATAGAGGCCAGGAATTCCCCCGGACTCAGGGAGGCCACCACCGAACGGAGAGATTCCATACAGAACTTCCGAACGCACACGAAGCTTTCAGTGCTTTCAGGTCCAGAATAGGACGCACTTTGCCCCCCTTTCTGGGCACAGTGAACCGATTGGAGTAAAACCCCCGAAACCTGTCCCGATGAGGCACCGGGACAATCACCCCCTGGGCAAGGAGGTCCTGCACCGCTTGATGCAGGTCCCGCAGATGCCCTGGGAGGTAAATGAAGATTTGAGGGAAAAAACCTGTCCGCCGGCCAGGAAAGGAATTCAATCTTGTATCCCGATCGAATGATTTCCTGAACCCACCTGTCTGGAATTCGCAGCAGCCAAGGTTGGAGGAAACCGCGCAAACGTCCCCCCACCCCTGAAACGGGTGAGGGCGCTCCTTCAGGCAGAGGCGGGTTGACCCGCCGAGCCGGCATTGCCGGACTTCTGCTTGCCTGCCCAGGGCTTCTTTTGGCTACCTTGGCCCTTGAAGGTCTTGCCCTTGGTTTGGTTCTGAAAGGCACGAAAGGACCCCTGAGTGGATCGAGAAGTGGAACCCCGCTTGCCGCGAAAGGACTCGTTCTTCGGGTTCTGGGGTAGCAAGGTGCTCTTGCCCCCCGTGACGCCTTTCACCAAGGTATCCAACGCCTCGCCAAAAAGGCGAGAACCAGCATAGGGAAAATCAGCAACCGTTTTCCGTGACGACTGGTCAGCCGACCAGCTCTTCAGCCAGATCAGTCGATGGTTAAGCACCGCAACACTAGATAGGCGTGCTACAAAGGGGGCCTCATTTAAGGCCGCATCACACAAATACATGACTCCTTGGTTAATTTGATCGACCATAGCCAGCCTGGCAGGTGGAACAGAATCAGACACGAGGTTGCTCCTAAGCACCTTAGTCCAATCAGCCACCGCCTGAGCCACCAAGACGGACGCGAAAACAGGTTTGAGCAAGGAACCGCCACCGTGTAGGAATGGCGGGCTAGAGACTCCAACTTTCTGTCCGTGAGATCCCGAAAAACCGGGGTCTCCTTAGTAGGAATCAAGGTAGCCTTGTTTAACATGGCCACAGTGTGATCCACCTGTGGAGGCACACACCATCGCGATTCCGTAGCCGGCGCAAAGGGATAAAGTAATTTAAACCGACTGGGATGACTAAGTGTCAGGTATGGCGGACGCTCCCCTTGACACCTGTGGGCCGCGTGAATTTAATAAAGATGTTTTTTCTCCCTAAATTTCTATATATCTTTAGGAACACCCCGTTTCCTGTCCCTGCGTCTTTCTTCCGTCGATTAGATGGGGTTCTCTCCTCTTTTATATGGGCGGGCGCGGTCCCCCGTATAGCCTGGTGGAAACTCCAACTGCCCCCTATCTTCAGGAGGTTTGGCGTTGCCCTGCTTTAAGAAATACTATTGGGCGACAGTTCTGGTTACAGTGAGATGGTGGTTTGCCCAGCCTCGCTCTAATCCAGCTGTCACCCTCAAGGCTGCCATTTTGGGCTCCTATGCGGCCCTCTCGAACTTAGTTTATAGGGGACGGAGAGCGGCGGCTCAGGCAACGCCGATGTGTACGGTGGTAAGGGTGTGGGAGCAGATGCTGGTGGCCACGGGGGAGGGGGGGACTGTTTCACCCCACACTCCCTTGTGGGGAAACCCGAACCTGTCTCATCTCAGGTCTATCCCGGATCCGAGTGTCTGGGCTGGACATGGGGTGATCAAACTGCAGCACATCATGCCGGCAGGCATTTGCTATCCTTCCCGGAATTGCGAGAGAAATTTAACCTTCCGTCCCGAATGTTGTTTAGGTACCTACAGTTGAGACATGCGGTGCAAGCGCAGTTTCCGGCAGCGATCACTATCGTCCCTAATAAGGTGGAGAAGTTCCTGACCGCGCGTAATGCGGACAAGATCCTGTCTTCGATCTATCTTCGATCTATCTTCGCCTTACGTGTGGTAAATCGGATGGGGGTCCTTCCCTGTTTGAGTGCTGGCGTCAGGACGTTCCTGCTCTTATTGAGGAGGACTGGGGACTGGGGATTCGGCAGTACTTGCCCACGATGATCTCGGCCAGGGATAGGTTTATCCAGCTAAAATTTCTACACAGGGCGTATTACACTCCCCAGCGCTTGGCCAGGATTTACCCATTGCATTCAGAGTTGTGTTATAAGTGTCAGCAGGCGGTTGGAATTTTTTTTCATGTAGTGTGGGACTGTCCAAGGATCCAGGAGTACTGGAGGGGGGTGGTGGCCGAGTTAGGTGCGGTGATGGAGGTCCAGGTGCCCCTTGACCCTAGGATACTTCTTTTGGGGATGGGTGGTTTGGTGACTCAGGCTAAATATCTGAAACTGTTATTATTTTATTTGTCTTTTTATGCCAGGAAACCCCTACTGCAACATTGGAGAGGATCCGCTCCCCCGACGGTCGCCCATTGGCGGGCGCTGGTGGACTCGGCCCTTCCGCTATATAAACTGACTTATATGGGCCGTCAGTGCCCACAGAAGTTTGGGAAGATCTGGGATCCGTGGTTGGGGGCGCGGTCTATACATTTTTAGATCTTTTGGGATATGGCTTGGTGCTGTTCTATCCCTCCATGCCCCTGGGTGATGTTTTGGTTATGTTTCCCCCTGGGGGATTGGGGGGGGGGGCACGGTGGTGGTGTCCCCTAACTCGGTCCTCTGGCCCCACACCTGCTCCTCCCTTGGGGCCCCTGACTCTCCATGGATCTGGGACTTGGTTACTGTTGTGTCTCTAGTATTACTTATGTCTATCACTCCAGGCTAGTGTCCTGGGTTAGCTTTGCTGTTTACCTACTTTACTTGTATTTGTGCACGGGATATTGTTTTATGCTGTTGCTAAATTTCTTTTTGGACAATGTACCTTGATGGCCGTATTGCTGTATTATTGTTATGGTTTAATACCAATAAAACTTTTCTGTTAAAAAAAAAAAAAAAAAACGACTAGGAACCAGGAATGGACGTTTCACAGTGCGCCACAGTTCATTAACAGTGTAATGAAATTCAGCAGTGCAGGGAAAAACCTGCGGCGACTTGCGGGTCCTGTGCATCCCAAATGAGGACACAATGCCCGGAGGACTGGGCTCATCCTCCAAATGTAATGTTTCCTTCACAGAAACAATCAATTCATCCATGGTCGCGCGTTCTTCAGGCGACCCTGGGGGAGAATCATCAACCCCCTCCACCTCCGCCTCAGACCCCAGCGGGTCCAAGGATAAGCGAGACCCTGAAAAGGGCACGCCCGCAGCAGCAGCCATATCACCCTCTGAATCAGAGGAGATAGATAACCTGGGCCTCTTTCTAGCAGCAAGTTCAGCCATCAGCACCTCCAATTTGGACACTAAGGACACCACTACAGCGGCCAAATCAGGCACACCAGGGGCCCCAGGAGGACTAGGGTTCCCCACCAGGGCTGGAGGGAATTTGCTGTCCTGAGAATCCATTGCCCAAGGTGAAAATACAGTGCAATAAAAAAAGGTACTGTCCCTTTAACACCGCCGCAGAGTGCGCAGCCCACCACTATATGAACAGTGACAAAAGACCCCCAATAGGAGAAGAAAACTGAGCCAGAAATGACAAAACAGAAGGTTATGGAGGAGATAGTCTGCAGAGCCCCACAGAGTGTTACCACCTAGGTCGCTGCTTCAGAGGAAAAGGAAGTGAGGTCAGAAGAGGATGAACTATAAGCTGCAAGGGACTCAGGGAAAATGGCTGCCCACAGAACTGAATGGGAGGTTTTGGGAAAATGGCCTTCGAACACGCGCAGAACGATCGTTCTGACACGCGCCGCATGGCGCCAAAACAGCATTCAATACAGCCCATAGTGAAGCCAACATGCTTGCCCAAATTAAAGATGGCGGACCGCACGGTTTTACCCCCACTGCGGCCGCCACACACATCACCTGCACCCCCAGTGAAATATCTAAGTGACACAAGGAAAGGGGCTCCCCCAAACACACAGCACCATCGCAGTGTATGTACAAAAAGACCCCACAGGGATCACAAACAGGGAGGCCCACCCCGGCACAGACATGGGGAACACACAGCAACACAGGACTGCCACCCCACACAGAGGCCCCACACAGAAGTACTTACCTGTACCAGATGGTGTGGGGTGCCTCTCAGAACGGAAAGCCGCTGTCCTCATCTGACAGGGAATGCCGTTAGCCAGGGACATTACACAGCAGCACCGCAGATGTGTCCAGTGAGGTAGCCACCTCACGGCTGCATCCCTGCTGCGAGCAGGGATGGGTCGTTCATAATGCCAGGACGAACCATGGCTGAATGCTCGATGGCGGGCTGGGGGTCAATCTGACCCTCTGTCCTGGAGAACCAGGGCGGTAAGTCCGAATCCCAGCTCCGCATGAATCCATCTTCATCCTCATTAAGGTGGAACTCAGAGATCACCTTAGGAAGAAAAGACGGGTGTGGTCGCAAGACCACCTTATCCTTGTGAATTATCAAGTAAGGAGAGCGGCAAGACAACGCAGCCAGCTCCGACACTCTGCGAGCCAAAGTGATCGCCACTAAAAAAGCAACCTTCTGAGACAGCACCGGCAACAATATCTCCCGGATATTTTCAAAGGGAGCACACTAGCACGGACAGAACCGAGTTCAAGTCCCATGGAGGTAAAGGCTCCTTCCTGGGAGGAGCCAAATGTCGCACACCTTGAATGAAGGTGCGAATCAAGGAATGAGACGTTACAGGGCGTTGGAAAAGAATAGCCAGTGCAGACACCTGGCCCTTTATCGTGGCCAGCGCCAGGCGCTGTTCCACCCCAGACTGGAGGAAAGCCAAAACTCTCTACACCGAGTACGAGCGAGGGGAGAACCCCCTGGACTCACACCAGGCGAAATAAGCTTTCCAGGTACGGTAATAGATTTTACCAGATGAGGTTTTCCTCGCCTTGATTAGAGTAGGTATAACCTCAGGGGAGAGACCCCTCTCCCTCAGGACCTGGGTCTCAACATCCAGGCCATTAAAGCCAGCGACTGTAAAGCAGGATGGAAGATCGGTCCCTGAGACAGCAGATCTTCCCGCATTGGCAGTCGCCACGGAGGCGCCACTGCCAGGTGAACAACGTCGGCGTACCAGGACCGGCGAGGCCAGTCCGGCGCCACCAGAATCACCAGGTGCGGTTCCAAGGCTAACCTGCGGAGGAACCTGGACAACAACTGAATCGGAGGAAAGGCATACATCAGACGATACTGATGCCAAGGGGCCACCAACGCATCCGAGGCTTCTGCCAGAGGATCGCGCGTTCTTGCCACAAACCTTTCCACCGTTTAGTTTAGCCGAGATGCGAACAGATCCACGTCCAGGGATCCCCACTTCGCACATAACATTTGGAAGACCTCCGGGTGTAGGGACCATTCCCCCTGGTCCAGGGTCTGACGGCTCAGATAGTCGGCCTGCCAATTCTCCACACCCGGAATGTGAACTGCTGAAATCGGCCCAAGACAGAATGTCGGTCACGTCTCGGGCCGCCCGAGCACTCCTGGTGCTCCCACACAGAAGTACTTACCTGTACCAGATGGCGTGGGGAGCCTCTCAGAACAGAAAGCGGCTGTCATCTGACAGGGAATGCCGTTAGCCAGAGACATTGCACTGCAGAATCGCAGATGCGTCCAGTGAGATAGCCACCTCACGGCTGCATCCCTGCTGCGAACAGGGATGGGTCGTTCATAATGACAGGACGAACCATGGCTGAACGCTCGATGGCGGGCTGGGGGTCCATCTGACCCTCTGCCCTGGAGAACCAGGGCGGTCAGTCAGAATCCCAGCACCGCATGAATTCATCTTCTTCCGAAGAGTCGACTAAAACTAAAGCTGACAAAATAAACAGCTAGTAAAGTAAGAAAAAAACGGAATTTTTGTAAAATCTTACCTGTAAAATTCCTTTCTCTGAGTCCTCCGACAGTCGCCGCCTCTTCATATTCGTCACATATGGGGTATTAGACTTTGCTCCGAAGGAGTAGCTAGGCAACAGAATATGTTAACAATAAAGCTTTAACATATCCCACCCTCAAGGGGTGGTCCCCTCAGTCAATACCCTCCTACTTCCTGCAACCATATCTCAGTTTTAGTGGAATAGCAGTAGAGTATACATTCAAACCCCAAAAGAGGGGCGGGGGCGGCGACTGTCGGAGGACTCAGAGAAAGGAATTTTACAGGTAAGATTTTACAAAAATTCCGTTTTCTCTTACGTCCTCCGACAGTCGCCGCCTCTTCATATTCGTCACATATGGGGACGTCCCAAAGCAGTGCAAACATGAGGGGTGGGAAACGCATCCGCGCCGAAAGGCAACGCAGTCTCCACATCAAAGAAAGGAACCTTACCAAAGGAAGGAAACCAGCTGGGCAACAGCAAAAATAAGTGCTCAACAGGAGCAACAACCCAGGAAAAGACAAAAAACCAGGGGATACAAAACTTATCCCAACAGCCAGGAGTCCCCAACAAGGGACCCTAGGGAACAGCCGCACTAAGAACCTTGCGGCCAAAGGAAGCATCCGCCGATGCCTGAACATCTACTTTGTAGAATTTTGTGAAAGTGTGTACGGTCGACCAAGTCGCCGCCTTACACACCTGGGCTACAGAAGCCCCATGACGACAGGCCCAAGACGTACTCAGAGATCTAGTAGAGTGCGCCTTCACAGGCACAGGGGGAACCTTCCCCTGCAAGGCATAGGCCTGTTCAATGGTCTGCCTGATCCATTTGGCAATGGTAGAGGCGGAAGCCGCCATGCCCTTCCGAGGACCCTCTGGAAGAACAAACAAGGAGTCCGTCTTTCGAAAAGACTCAGTCGATTTAAGGTAAACCCTAATCGCCCGAACAACATCCAGAGAATGCAATCTCACCTCCTTTGGATGTTTAGGCTTCGTGCACAACGAAGGCAAAACAATATCCTCGTTAAGATGGAATTCCGAAACTCGTTTCGGCAGAAAAGAAGGATTAGGTCGCAAGACCACCTTATCCAAATGAACAACCAGGTACGGAGACTTGCAGGACAAAGCCGCCAGTTCCGACACTCTGCGAGCCGAAGTGATCGCCACCAAAAAGGCGACCTTTTTGGACAACATAGACAACGAGATCTCCCTGATCTGTTCAAAAGGAGCACGTTGTAACACAGACAGGACTAGATTCAAGTCCCAAGGGGGCAAGGGATCCCTCCTAGGAGGAACCAGATGCCGCACACCCTGAATAAAAGTGCCAACCAAGGAGTTGGAAGCCACGGGACGTTGAAACAGAACGGCCAGCGCAGACACCTGACCCTTTATCGTAGCCAGCGCCAAACGCTGATCGACACCCGTCTGAAGGAAAGACAGCACACGGGAAACCGAGTACGTGCGGGGTGAAAACCCCCTGGACTCACACCAGGCAAAATAGGCCTTCCAAGTACGGTAATAAACCTTTCCCGAGGAAGACTTCCTCGCGTTGATCAAGGTATGAACAACCTCTGGAGAGAGACCCTTCTCCTTCAGGACCTCGGTCTCAACAGCCAGGCCGTCAAAGCCAGCGACTGTAAAGCAGGATGGTAAATCGGTCCTTGAGACAGTAGATCGTCCCGAAGAGGCAGACGCCAGGGGGCGTCGACCGCCAGATTCACGAGGTCTGCGTACCAGGACCGGCGAGGCCAGTCCGGTGCCACAAGAATCACCGTGCTGCGTTCCGAGTGTAACCTGCGAAGGAACCGGGACAGCAACTGAATCGGTGGAAACGCGTACATCAGCCTGTACTGATGCCACGGGGCCACTAACGCGTCCGACGCGTCTGCCCGAGGGTCGCGCGTCCTTGCCACGAACCTCTTCACCTTGTAGTTGAGGCGAGACGCGAACAGGTCCACATCTGGAAGACCCCACTTCGCGCACAACATCTGGAAGACAGCCGGGTGGAGAGACCATTCCCCCTGATCCAGGGTCTGGCGACTCAGATAGTCCGCCTGCCAGTTCTCCACTCCCGGAATGTGAACCGCCGTTATCGCCGGGACATGAGTCTCGGCCCAAGACAGAATGTCGGCCACTTCTCGAGCCGCTCGGGCACTCCTGGTGCCCCCTTGGTGGTTGATGTAGGCCACCGCCGTGGCATTGTCCGTCTGCACCCGAACCGGGCAGCCCTGCAGCCGGTCCGTCCAGCGATGAAGACAGAGCCTTATGGCACGCAATTCCAGAATGTTGATCGGGAGGGAAGACTCCCCCTCCGACCAGGTCCCCTGGGCGGACAGAACGCCCAGAACACCACCCCAGCCCGACAGGCTGGCATCCGTGGTGATTATCGTCCACGAGATCGGACGAAACGACTTGCCCCCGGACACCAACGGGGACTGGAGCCACCACAGAAGGTTTTCCCTGGTGCGATGACTCAACGAGATCTGAAGATCCAGAGACTGAGGTCGCCCGTCCCACTTGGACAAGATCTCCGCCTGGAGACCCCGCGTGTGAAACTGCGCGAAAGGAATCGCCTCGAAAGCCGAGACCATCAATCCCAGACATCTCATACACGTCCGCAGAGACGAGTTCGGAACGTCCCTGAGGGACCTGACTTCCTCCTGAAGAGTCCTGAGTTTGTCTTCCGGCAGGAAGACCCTCGCCTGCACCGAGTCCAGTATCATTCCCAGATAGGGAAGACGAACCGACGGACTCAGTGTCGACTTTGGAACATTTATCGTCCAACCGAACTCCTGCAGAGTTTGCATTGTGACAGACAGGTCCTTCTCCAGACCCTGACTGGTCGCAGACCGAATCAGAATGTCGTCCAGATACCCCAGGACAGAAATGCCCTGGGCTCTCAATAATGCCAGAACCGGTGCAAGCACCTTGGTGAAGACCCGCGGAGCCGAGGCGAGCCCAAAGGGCAACGCCACGAACTGGTAGTGATCCTCCGCAATGGCAAATCGAAGGTATCTCTGATGACCTTCGAATATGGGGATGTGAAGATACGCATCCTTCAAATCGATGGAGGCCATGAATTCCCCCGGAACCAGGGCAGCCACCACCGAGCGCAGGGATTCCATGCGGAACTTGCGAACCCTCACAGAGCGGTTCAGAGCTTTCAAGTCCAGAATTGGACGAACCTTGCCCTCCTTTCTGGGCACAGTGAACAGATTGGAATAAAACCCCCGAAATCTGTCCCGATGAGGCACCGGAACCACCACTCCCTGAGCCCTCAGGTCCCGCACCGCCAGGTGCAGATCCCGCAGGCGCTCCGGAGACAGTTGTAGATTTGAGGGAAAAAATCTGCTCTCTGGCCGAGAGAGAAACTCGATCTTGTAACCAGATCGAACGATTTCCAGAACCCATCTGTCCCGCACACGGGCCAACCAGGGCTGAAGAAAACCGAGCAAGCGTCCCCCCACCCCAAAACTGGGTGAGGGCGCCCCTTCAGGCCGAACTGTTATGGGCCGCAGGTCCGGATTGGCCGGACTTCTGTTTTCCAGACCAGGGTTTCTTCTGAGAGCCCTGGCCCTTGAACGGTTTGCCCTTGTAGTGCGGCCGAAAGGCACGAAAGGACCCCTGAGGGGGCCGAAAATTAGCATGCTTCTTCCCAGAAGCCCCCTTAGCCTTGGGGAAATGGGGCAAGAGAGTGCTCTTACCCCCGGTAATCCCCTTAATCAACACATCCAGGGACTCCCCAAAAAGGCGAGACCCATCATAAGGCAGATTGGCTAAGGTTTTACGAGAAGATTGGTCCACCGACCAACATTTCAACCAAACCAGGCGGCGAGACAACACCGCCACGCTGTGCACACGCGCGGCCAACGGAATCAGGTCCAGGTCCGCATCACACAGATACATGACACCCTGGTGGATCTGATCCACCATATCCAGGGTCGCCGCTGAGGCCGAATCGGCCACTAGGACGCGCCTAAGCATCTGCGTCCAACTTGCGATCGCCTGGGCCGCCATGAGAGAAGCAAACAGAGCCTTAAGCATAGAACCCGTAACAGAATAAGTATGACGGGCAAGAGACTCCAGTCTCCTATCCGTGGCATCACGGAAAATAGGGGATCCCTCTGCAGGGATCGCAGTGGCTTTGTTCAAAACCGCAATAGCATGATCCACTGGCGGAGGCACACACCACCGTTCATCAGTGGCAGGCGAGAAAGGATAACGCAGCTTGAATTTACTTGGTACCGCAAAAGGCTTGCGCAAATCGCGCCATTGGTCCTTAACAGCGCGCTGAAAATCAGCATTGCAGGGAAAAACCTGCGGCGTCCTGCGTTTTCTCTGCGTCCCATAAGCCGCCAAGGCAGCTGGGGGACACACCTCGTCCTGCAAACGTAGCGTCTGCTTAATGGAAGCAATCAACTCATCCATGATTGCAAGCTCTTCAGGCGAGCCAGGGGGAGAATTATCAACCCCCTCAACTTCAGCCTCTACCTCAGACCCCACTAGATCAAGAGAGGAGCGGGACCCCGATAGGGGGGTCCCCGCCAGAACAGCCCCATCACCTTCACCCTCAGAATCAGAGGACAGAGCAACTCTGGGCCGTTTAGTAGATTGAGCAGCCACCAGCATTTGCACCTGTGCAGCAAGGCCAGCCACAATAGTGGCCAAATCCCCCCCTGGGGGGGAAACAGCGGTCCCCTGGCTTTCCACCAATACTGTGGGAAACTTGCCCTCCTGAGAATCCATTGCCCCTGTATGCCAGACAACCAAGGGTTAACTGCCCCCTTACAGCAAGCGCGGCAAGCGCAGCCCACCGCACCACACTCAGGCACAATGAGACCCCCACAGGGAATATACAGACTGAATACAGGCAATGGAACACAGGAATAGAAGGATAAAACCTGAGGAGACTCCGCTGCTGCTGCTGCCTCGATCGGTGCTTCCAGGAGAGAGGAAGTGATGCTGCCAGGGCGCTCTATGTAAGCCTATGGAGGCTACAAGAAAATGGCCGCCGTGCATGTAAACCATGCGGCCGGAGCGGGCGCCGGTAAAATGGCGCCGTTTGGCGCCGAAATCGCCGCTCCACAGTGCATAAAATCACACACAAAATTATCCCAAAATATGGATACATGTTAGATCGCCGCAGCGATCGCTGTATATGCCCCAACATGCCATTAAAAACATGCCCCACAGCACACAGCTCCTCACACTGCCCAGCCTGACATACTCAGTGTCATACAGCTCCCCCCCCCCCTTGCAGCCCACAGCATGCAGCCGAGATATAGGGAGACAAGCAGTGTGATTAAAGGCAGGTTACACAGTCCCAGACTGAGACCCCCCCCAGACAGACAGGTCCCCACATAGATACACTTACCTCACATGGCGTGGGGAACCCGCACAGGCGAACAAGCCGCTGCACATGAGGCAGGGAGAGTCGCAAATCAAGACGCACACAATGGCGGTTCAGAAACCGCACAGCGTCCGGTGAGGTAGCCACCTCACCAATCATCCCTGCACCGAACAGGGATGGGTCGTTCACCGTGCCAGGAGCGTTACCTGGCTGAACGCTCGATGGCAGACTGGGAAGCCACTGACCCACGACCTGCGACCAGGGGGATCAGCCCGAGACCCAGTCCGCATGATCCTCTTCGTCCGAAGAACTAACTAATGCTGACAAAAATAACAGCTAAGTAAAGGTAGAGAGAAAACTCAAACAAAAATCAAAAAGAAGAAAGAGTCTGGGACAAAAAGTCCCAGCACAGAGAGAGCCAGCCACTCCTGACAAGCTAGACATTAAAACTGAGATATGGTTGCAGGAAGTAGGAGGGTATTGACTGAGGGGACCACCCCTTGAGGGTGGGATATGTTAAAGCTTTATTGTTAACATATTCTGTTGCCTAGCTACTCCTTCGGAGCAAAGTCTAATACCCCATATGTGACGAATATGAAGAGGCGGCGACTGTCGGAGGACGTAAGAGAAACTGACATTTTCAAAAGAAAATCAAATGAAAAAGATTAGATAGGCTGAGACTGATGCCCCAGCACAGGGAAGCCTAACTACTCCTGACGCTAGGCAGAAAGAAACTGAGTTGGGAGTGGTCACTGCAGGGGGGTATTGACCTAGTGCAGGGGTGAGGAACCTTTTTTCTGCTAAGGGCCATTTGGGTATTTATAAAAATCATTTGGGGGCCGTATAAAATTATCAACTTAAAAATGTGCCTGTTATATTTGGTCAAACATTTAAGTAACTCACCCCTAATGTGATGGCTGCAACTGCTTCTCTTTGGTGAGGTGTGTGATGTTAGCTGGTATTGATGATGATGCTACTCGCAACTGGTTTTCCATGTCTGGAGCGCACTCAACTCTTTGTGGTGGTAAGTTTTGAAAAGAACTGCTGGTGGGTACTGCTGGTGGGTATAGCTGACTGGTACTGTGCTGTGGGTACTGCTGGCTCAGGCTGATACTGCTGACACAGGCTGGTACTGTGCTGTAGGTACTGCTGGCTCAGGCTAGTACTGCTGGCTGGTGCTGTGGGTACTGCTGGCTGGTACTATTGTGGGTACTGCTGACTCTGGCTGGTACTGCTGTGGGTACTGCTGGCTCTGGCTGGTACTGCTGTGAGTACTGCTGGCTTTGGCTGGTACTGCTGGTTCTGGCTGGTACTGCTGTGGGTACTGCTAACACAGGCTGGTACTGTGCTGTAGGTACTGCTGGCTCTGGCTGGTACTGCTGTGATTACTGCTGGTTCTGGATGGTACTTCTGTGAGTACTGCTGGCTCTGACTGGTACTGCTGGTCCTGGCTGGCACTGCAGTGAGTACTGCTGGTTCTGGCTGGTACTGCTGTGAGTACTGCTGATTCTGGCTGGTACTGCTGGTTCTGGCTGGTACTGCTGGCTATGGCTGGCATTGCTGGCTATGGCTGGTACTGCTGTGAGTACTGCTGTCTCTGGCAGGTACTGCTGGTTCTGGCTGGTACTGCTGTGTGTGACTCAGCTGCACAGGGGGCCAGACCAAATTACTTCGAGGGCCACATACGGCCCCCGGGCCTTAGGTCCCCCACCCCTGACCTAGTGGGACAGCCCTCATGGGTGTGTATATGCAAATGCCTTTGTTCTTTTTGACTAAGTCTTATGCCTAGCTACTCCTGCGGAGCAGAAGTCAATACCCAATAGTGATGACTTAGAGGCAACTGTCGGAGGACGTAAGAGAAATAAAGATTTAATTTTAAATATTTTATTTTTGTTGTGACCAGTAGTAGAGGACTAGAAAGTCCTCGTCATTGTTTCCCTACAGACAGGATGGGAAAGATCTGGGTCCTTTGACAGCTGTATATCGATTAGGAAAAAAGGTAGATATTGTTTTTTACAGTGCCATCATCCACATACTGAAAGAGAAAAGATCATGTAAATTAAACAGTGCGTGTTTAGTATCACTTTAATCTCTACTCTGCAAAGGTCTTTATTAAACAACCAATACATTGATTGCTCATTTATTATTATTTCATTATTTTCAACACTTCCTGATTTTCAGTATTCCATAATTTTTCATGTTTGCCCTGCATTCCAAACAAAAGGAAGAAAACACAACTCACGCACAAAGGCTTTAAAAAAAATCCCAACTCAAAACCAAAAATCTAATATTTTACAGCTTACCATGCTTTATTTAGTGAAGTGGCTGCAACGGTGTTCTTTTTTTTTTTTTTTAGCCTTTTTCCCCTTTGCTTTCATCTAGTGATCATGACAGTAACCCACTTTCTGCCCTAAAGCAGGACTACAGAACATCTCCTCCTCTACTCTTCCCTATAGCATAGAGGGGAGGTGTTCTGTAGTCGAAAAGATGTAACAAAATGCTTTCAACTGCATATTTACAGCCCAAAAGGGTGCAAGTAAGAGAAGCTTATGTTTAGGATTTACATATACTTATATTAATTACCGTATATACTCGAGTATAAGCCGAGTTTTTCAGCACATTTTTTTGTGCTGAAAAACATCCCCCTCGGCTTATACTCGAGTCAAGGGAAAAGAAAAAGTCCCTGGCCGCTCCGACGGGCTTAAGCTTTAAAAATGGTGCCGCCCATCGAATACATGTCACCGCGCACACGCCGCCGCCGCTCGGGAGAGGCCGGGAATAGCTGAAAGTATACGAGCGGTGCGTGCGCAATGACGTGTCGGCGCCGGGCGGCGACATTTTTAAAATGAAGTCGCCTCTGGAACAGGTAAGTGAAACAGCTTCACTACCTGCCATTATGCAGGGCTGCGAGCACACTACAAGGGATGCAGTGCTGCGGGCATGGTCCACCTGTACCATGCCCACAGCACTGCATCTTCTATAGTATGCCCACAACCCCGGATCCTCCTGTACCATGCCAGTACCCTGCATTCATCTGCCCCATGCCAGTACCCTGCATTCTCCTGCCCCATGCCAGTACCCTGCATTCTCCTGCACCATGCCCGCCGCCCTGCATTCTCCTGCACCATGCCAGTACCCTGCATTCTCCTGCACCATGCCCGCCGCCCTGCAATCTCCTGCACCATGCCAGTACCCTGCATTCTCCTGTACCATGCCCGTACCCTGCATTCTCCTGTACCATGCCCACTGTCCTGCATTCTCCTGCACTATGCCAGTACCCTGCATTCTCCTGCACCATGCCAGTACCCTGCATTCTCCTGTACCATGCCCGCCGCCCTGCATTCTCCTGCACCATGCCAGTACCCTGCATTCTCCTGCACCATGCCAGTACCCTGCATTCTCCTTTACCATGCCCGCCGCCCTGCATTCTCCTGCACCATGCCAGTACCCTGCATTGTCCTGCACCATGCCAGTACCCTGCATTCTCCTGCACCATGCCAGTACCCTGCATTGTCCTGCACCATGCCAGTCACCCTGCGTTCTCCTGTACCATGCCCGCCGCCCTGCATTCTCACCCTAGGCTTATACTCGAGTCAATGATTTTTCCCATCTTTTTGTGGTAAAAGTAGGGGCCTCGGCTTATACTCGGGTCGGCTTATACTCGAGTATATACGGTATGATTTATGACAAACACAACTGGGATTTTTTCAAAAGGTACAATGATAACACAATGCTGACACACAACCCAAACACTACCATTCCATTTCCTTCAGCTGGAGGGATTTTGATCACCAGTGGCTTTTTAAGTTCAGATGTTTCTGCAGCTGAATTCCATCCAGAAACTCTGTCAACAAGCAGCGATACCTTGCCTAAAAAAACAAAAAGTAAGAAATGTACAGACAATATTTAGCAATGACACATGGAAACGCTGCTATACACAGCCTGTCCTCTTTACGCAAAGCATGAAGTAGCATGAGCAGCATCAAATCATCCTATCAATTCAAAAGCTACTAGAGACACCAGCAGACCTTTGTACCTCCATAACACCAGTGAACAGATTCGCTGGTTCCAGTAAAAATAGAAATCAACCCTGTAGTTCTACATGAATTTACACAGACTCTTGTGAATGTGGAGTGTTACCAAATAGGTATAGATCAGTCTCTACAATAATTCTGATTATATACAGGAGACAAACACATATTAAGGGAAACCATCAAAAGATGAATATAGCTGCTGCTAATTTTACACACACACACATTATATATATATATATATATATATATATATATATATATATATATATATATATATATAGTTTTTTTATAAATGCTTTTACACAGGATTCGAGCATCTCCATAATGCACAGTGATTTAGGATCTACTGTGGTGCATTATATATTTTATTTTGATTTTGATTAAATATTAACAATTCCAAATACAAGAACAAATATCGTCATACACACAGGTCTTATAATATATATATATATATATATATATATATATATATATATATATATATATATATATATATATATATATATATAAAAATAAAGAGTGAAAACATCATACATCAATATATAATCAACAAGTAGGTAGGGAAGAAATACCAAATCTCCCTCTACTTGACAGACCTCTATCTTATCAAGTAAATATAAACCCTTCCCCAAAACAAAAAAAAAAAAAAAAAGAAAGAAAAAAAAAAAAAAAACACACCCCTTCCCTCCAATGGCGAGCTCCAAACATTATAGGAATAAATCTTTCCCATCTATTTTCCCTTCCCTTTCTCCCCTCTTCCTCATTATATTATAAGAGCCCTACCTTCTTTCGAAGAAACAAAGATATTCCACGCCTCCCATATTTGATTATATCTCCCTCTATTGTGATTCGCTGTTAATATCAGATCTTTAATTTTATTTATTTCCTCTACTTTCCTAATCCATTCCCCAACTGTGGTGACTTTTTTCCAACCCCTCAGAAATACATGATCTTGCTGCATTCGCTAACTGGCTCACTATATATCTTTTATAGTTTTTAGTTGATGGTTCTGTTAATTGTAATAGGAAAAAGGCTGGGGTCTTCGGAATTTCCTCTTCTGTAAACGTCTGCATAATTCTCCTAATCTTCCCAAAAACCCACTATCTTGGGGCATGTCCAAAATATATGTACTATTGTTCCCTGCTCCTCCTGGCAGCGCGATACATTCAAGTAAATTTTATGCAGTTTATACAGAGTATAATACCACCTGGTCATTATTTTATAATTTAAAAAATGGAGGAGAATCTGCGCTCGGACAGCAAAATCAGGATCAATAAAGATCAAATAGAACAATATGTGTAGGCAGCCAACTAAATAGTGTATTACAAACTAAGTAGGCATAAATAAAGATGTAGTAGCGCCAAAACACTGAATGACAAATATAAATATGTAAACAATGTGGAGTGTCCACAGAAAGTCCCAATAGTCCAAAAGATGGAGAGATAGTGGAGACCAATTCCCAACTTCCGACTGTGTAGATGTAAAAAGCCAACACCCAGACGTGGAGTAACACCAACTGCTTACCAGATATTAATGGATATAAAGCGATGAAAACAGACTCAAGTAGGCCATCAAAGGATAGATCACACCATATGGTCTCATCAGCTCCAATATATTAAGCAGCCATAATAACAGGGCGGTGAAATAGGCTTAGATCAAACCACCAGGAAAAGGCGTATGGTCACAACTCCAGTTTACTTGACAATGATACGAAGCCTACCGCATGTGGAAGTGTACCGCATTTGACAATGGCCAGCTTTTAGTGGCAGCTACACTCAGAAAAGGCTATCTGTCTACAACATACTGAACAGGAAAGCATGATTTGGCACTTTCTACAGCACTTCAAATGCAGTACACTTCCACATGCGGTAGGCTTCGTAACATTGTCAAGTAAACTGGAGTTGTTGTGACCATACGCCTTTTCCTGGTGGTTTGATCTAAGCCTATTTCACCGCCGTGTTATTATGGCTGCTTAATATATTGGAGCTAATGAGACCATATGGTGTGATCTATCCTTTGATTGATGGCCTACTTGAGTCTGATTTCATCGCTTTATATCCATTATTTTATAATTTGTTTCCTGTATTTTATTGCATCTTGATGAACCAAAATCCCGCTGGATTATTCTTTGTCGCTGTTCGGAGTAGAAGGAACAATTAATTTCTCTTTCCCATTGATCAAGACATGCTAATTTAAATTACTCCTGGGGTGTCACTAAAAAAATATAGTTTTTTTGATAAAGCATGGGTTATAATTCCAGGTTCTGCACAAAGTTTTTCAAATGGTGTAAGTTGTCTTCTAAATTCTCGAGGGTTAGATATCGAGTTTAGAAAATGATGCAACTGTAAGGCATTCAAAAATGGGAGCTTAAACACTTGCATACTATCTACTAAGTTCTCTATTGTGGGCCATCTATTGTCTTTCAAAAAATGGGATACTTGATAATACCCCCTCTCACGAAGGTATCCAAAGGGATATTTATCCATTCCTAACAAAAACTGGGGATTTCCTAATATAGGCAGTAGTGGAGAATTGTTCATTTGGCTCAAACCCTGGTGGCAGGCTTGATCAGTTATTTTCAACGTATTGCCTATCAACGGGTGAACTTTAATTTTCTCTGGGAGATAATCATAGCACCAGGCCGCTCTATTCAATGGTATCAGTACTTGTGCCTGTTCCAGTTCTACCCATCTTTTGAATGTACCATGTCAGCACCAGTCTACTTGTCTACAAAGATGAGAGGCTTGATAGTACCTACTTAAGTCTGGCAGTGCCAGGCCCCCGTATTTCTTTATGGAAGGGTCAAAAATTTGTGTGACAATCTTGGTTTTTTATTTGTCCAGACAAATTTAATAAATAGTGATTGGACTTGTCCGAAATATTTGATCAGTATCTTGATGGGCAAAGTTTGGAAAAGATATATGAATTTCGGTAATAGGAACATTTTTATTAACCACTTGCCGACCGCCGCCCGACAATATATGGCGGCGGTCAGCCCCTCCCAGGCAAAGTGACGTACCGGTACGTCACTAGCCTGGGAGCCAATAGGGGGCGCGCTCCCACCCCTGCTCGTTCACTAAGCAGCCCGTGCGTGTGACCGGCGGACCCAATGTCCGCCAGTCACTCGTGAACGTCGGGTAGAGAGGGAGAAAGGCAGGCGGCTAATGTAAACAAAGCCGCCTGTCATTCTCCCCTGTGTAAAAGCACAGATCATACGGTCCAGCTATGTAGGACCGTTGATCTCTGCTGTTACACACACAGCCACATCCTATCACAGTTAGAAGCATGCCCCTAGGGACACACTTAACCCCTCCCTCTCCAATAAAGTTAACCCCTTCCCTCCCAGTGTCATTTTTACAGTAACTGTGCATATGTATAGCACTGATTACTGTAGTAATGTCACTGGTACCCCCAAAAGTGTAAAAAATGTCAGTCAAGGGTCCGATCTGTCTGCAATGTCGCAGTCCCGAAAAAAATAAAAAAGAAAACGCAGATCGCCGCCATTACTCGTATTAAAAAAAAAAAAAACAATAAAAATGACAAAAATCTTTCCCTTAGTTAGTAAAACGCAATAACTTTTGTGCAAACCAATCAAAATACGCTTTTTGCTGTAGCAGAAAACAAATTGGCCTAAAATGTTAAAAAAATTTACATTTTTACATTTTTTTGGGGGGAATTGCATATAAAAAAGTGAAAAATTTTTATTTTTGCAAAATTGTCGCACTTTATTGTTTATAGCGCATGATAAAAAAATCGCACAGGTGATCAAATACCACCAAAAGAAAGCTCTGTTTGTGGGAAAAAAAGGACGTCAAATTCGTTTTGGTACAGCGTCGCACGACCGCGCAATAGTCCGTTAAAGTCACGCAGTGCAGAATCGCAAAATAGGCCCTGGTCAGGAAGGGGGTAAAATCTTCCGTGGCTTAAGTGGTTAACTTACATCGACCAAACCATGAGTGTATTCCTAAGTTCCATCTCTCTCCAACAGGAGTTTTATTGTATTCAAGAGAACAGGAAAGTTATATTCGTATATCTTCCTTAAAATTGGAGGTATAAATGTGCCCAGGTATTTTATTGCCCTTTCTGTCCATCTAAACTTGAAATTTTGCTTCAATCTCTGCAGAATAGATGAAGACACTCTCACTCCCAGTGCTTCTGATTTATCAAAGTTAATTTTCATATTAGATAATATCCCACAAAATTCAAACTCCTTTAACAGATTTGGGAGAGACACCTCTGGTATGGTGAGCGAAAAAAGTAAGTTATCTGCATAAGCAGAGACTTTATATTGTCTACTTCCAATCTCCACTCCACTTCTATATGGTAAATTATATAAAGTCGAATAGAAGTCTCCAAAAGTCTGGGCAATTTGTTTTGGGAGTAATCTTTTTTCTCCTCTAGTGGTTGTTATTTGAGGTATATATGTGGTTCTCTGTATTTCTTTAACTGCTCTAGCGAGGAGTCTCCTGCATTTATTAAATGCTTCAAACCCTAGTTTCCGACTCTTTTGTAAAGCAGCCTTAGCTCTATATTGCATTAAGTCAGTAATCTGTTTTCGCACCTAATTTGCTAAGCTCTCCAATTCTAGCGATGCCATTTTTTATGATCTCGCACCATTACATGTAGGCCATCAAGGAGTGACTTTAGTCATTGTTCTCTTTCTTTTTTTATTCTAGATCCAGGTTTTATTAAAATCCTTCTAATTACTGTTTTGTGTGCTTACCACAATATTCCAGGGTCACAATCCGGCGTATCATTTATTTGAAAATAATAGTTTAACTCGTTTAGTACATTCTCTTTCACTTCTGGGATCTGTAAGACTTTCATTTAATCTCCAAAATCTATTTACTTGCCATGTACCTTCCGAAAGTGTACAAGACAACATGATCTTTGCATGGTCTGACCATGTTATACTCCCAATCTCTGTTTTTAGCACCGCATGTAGGTACCTATGAGGGATTAGAAACTGATCTATTCTGGTATATATCTTATGCATTGGAGAATAAAATGTATAATCCCTTTCTCCTTGATGTTGTAATCACCAAACGTCTATTATTTGGCCTCAGGGGGATATTAACCACTTGCTGACCGCCGCAAGTACATATACTGCGGCGGTCAGCCACGGCCAGGCAAAGTGATGTACCGGTACGTCACTAGCCATCGCCGCTCTGGTGCGGGCGCACCCGCGGTCCCGCCAATGACTCGATTGGGTTCAGAACCGATCAGTCATCAGGTCCAGGCCAATCAGATTACTCTCTGAGCCTGTGAAATGTAAACACAGGCTCAGAAAAGATGTGCCCTCCCCTCCCATCATCCTTTTTGGATCCAGCGTGAGAGGAGAGCACATCTAACTGTAAGTAACTGCACAAGCACATACTTCTACATTTGGATAGGCACATTTAACCCCCGATCGCCCTCCCAGTTAACCCCTACACCCCGTCACAACACACACTTTATACAGCATATAGCATTTTCCTATATACCTGTATAAGTGTGATTTGTGAACAGGTGTAGCGCTTGCGACCCCCCCTTTTTCACTAAAAATACCCACCACCCCCCCATAAAGATTTAACCCCCTGATCAACCCCAGTTAACCCCCACCCCCCTGTCATATTCAACACTAATACAAATGTAATATACTGTATTTCTGTATTTTGTATTAGTGCGATTGTGACTTGACTTAGCGCTAGCAACTTCGTTTCTCTCCCAAAGGAGGTTTAGGGTCCCCGCCACCCCCCCAATAAAGATTTAACCCCCTAAATACCCCTACACCCCCTGTCACAACACACACTGTATACAGTATATAGCATTTTCCAATATACCCGTATAAGTGTGATTTGTGAACAGGTGTAGCGCTTGCGGCCTTCCCTTTTTCACTTAAAATACCCGCCACCCCCCCTCCCAATAAAGATTTAACCCCCTGATCCCCACCTGATCACCCCCAGTTAACCCCTTCCCCCCTGTCACATTACACCCTAATACAAACGTAATATATTGTTTTTCTGTATTTTGTATTAGTGTGTTTGTGACTTGAGTTTGCGCTAGCGAGTTTGTTTCTATCCCAAAGGAGGTTTAGGGTCCCCGCCACCCTCCCCCCCATAAAGATTTAACCCCCTGATCCCCCCCAGTTAACCCCTTCCGTGCCCTGTCACAGTGTCACTTTTATAGTGTACAGTTTTTTTTCTGATCACTATTAGTGACACAGGTGACATTAGCCAGTTTAGTGTCAGTCTAAAAAAGCTCAGATCCCAGGCGCATAGTTAGAAATAGCCCCTTGATTACCACCCACACACACACAAACACACACACATACGCACACATACACTTCCATTACTAGTATAGTGTTTGAACAGATCAATATCTGATCTGATCAGAACTATACTAGCGTCCCCATATTTTAGGGTTCCCAAAACGCGGTATTTGCACGGTCAGCACTGATTCCTGCCAGCGCCTGCGTTTAACCCTTTCACCCAGGCAAGTGTAGCAATCAATAGATCAATCATCAATAGAATAGTAATTAATAGGTAGTGAGAAAATGCAATGAAATGTACGCCATTTGAAATTCTGATGGTGGTGATTTGTTTACGGTCTCCCGTACACTGCTAGGCTCCCAAAAAGTCTCACATATGTGGTATCCCTGTACTCAGGAGAAGCAGCAGAATATTTTTTTTTTTAGTCATTTTTCAAACCCCTGTGACAAAAAAATGAAATATTCAATGAGCTCAACAAGCCTCTCAGGACATTCCTTAGGATGTCTACTTTACAAAAAACTGAATTTTTGTAAAATCTTACCTGTAAAATTCCTTTCTCTGAGTCCTCCGACAGTCGCCGCCTCCTCTAAGTCATCACTGTTGGGTATTGTCTTCCTATCCGTAGGAATAGCTAGGCATATAGACTTAGTCCAAAGACAAAAGGCATTAGCATATACACACCCATGGGGGCTGTCCCATCTGGTCAATACCCCCCCTGCATCACCACTCCCAACTCAGTTTGGTAGCATAGCAGTAGGTAATAAGAACCCCAAAAGAGGGTCGGGGGCGGCGACTGTCGGAGGACTCAGAGAAAGGAATTTTACAGGTAAGATTTTACAAAAATTCAGTTTTCTCTTACGTCCTCCGACAGTCGCCGCCTCCTCTAAGTCATCACTGTTGGGATGTCCCAAAGCAGTATAAACATGAGGGGTGGGAGACGCAACCGTAGAAAAGGCAACGCAGTACCCACATCAGAGAAAGGAATCTTACATGCACCGTAAGAGAACCAACTGGGCAACAGAAAAAAACAATGCTCAACAGGAGCAACAGCCCAGGAAAGCAAATGCCAACAGCCAGGGACCCAGAGAAAAGTTCAAGGGTCCATCATGGCACTGCCGCACTGAGAACTTTGCGGCCAAAAGTAGCATCAACTGATGCCAGAACGTCTACTTTGAAGTACTTGGAAAAGGTGTGCACCGACGACCAAGTCGCCGCCTTGCACACCCGGGCCACCGAGGCCCGATGCCAATAGGCCTTGGATGCACTCAAAGACCAGGTAGAGTGCGCCTTAACAGGGAAGGGCGGAACCCGTTCCTTCAAGGCGTAAGCCTGCTCAATGGTCTGTCTGATGCATTTGGCAATAGTTGCTGCGGACGCAGCCATGCCCTTCCGAGATCCCTCAGGAAGGACAAAAAAGGGAATCCGTCTTTCAAAAAAGGATTCTGTAGATGACAGGGAGAGTCTGATCCCCCTGACAACATCCAAGGAACGTAAGGCAAACTCCTTTGGATGTATAGGCTTCGCACATAGGGAAGGCAGGACAATGTCCTCAGTAAGGTGGAATTCAGAGATCACCTTGGGAAGGAAGAAGGGGGGTGGTCGCAAAACCACCTTAACCTTGCGAATTAGCAAGCAAGGGGAGCGGTAAGTCAACGCCGCCAGCTCCGACACTCTACGAGCCGAAGTGATCGCCACCAGAAAGGCAACCTTTTTTAACAGCAGAGGCAACATATCTCCCTGATGCTTTCAAAGGGAGCACGCTGTAACACGGACAGAACCAAGTTCAAGTCTCGTGGAGGTAAAGGCTCCTTCCTGGGAGGAGTCAAATGTTGCACACCTTGATGAAGGTGCGCACCAAGGAATGAGACGCCACAGGGCGTTGGAAAAGGACAGCCAGTGCAGACACCTGGCCCTTTAATGTGGCCAGCGCCAGACGCTGAACCACTCCAGACTGGAGGAAAGCCAAGATGCTCGACACCGAGTAAGAACGAGGGGAGAGCCCCCTGGACTCACACCAGGCGAAATAGACTTTCCAGGTACGGTAATAGATCTTACCAGAGGAGGATTTCCTAGCCTCGATTAGGGTAGGGATGACCTCAGGGAAGAGACCCTTGTCCTTCAAGACATGGGCCTCAACAGCCAGGCCGATAAGGCCAACGACTGTAAAGCGAGATGGAAGATCGGACCTAGAGACAGGAGATCTTCCCGCAGAGGCAGACGCCAAGAAGGCGCCAATGCCAGGTGAACATCATCGGTGTACTAGGACCGGCGAGGCCAGTCCGGAGCCACCAGAATCACCATGCGCGGTTCCGAGACCAATCTGCGGAGTAACCGGGATAGCAACTGAACCGGAGGAAAGGCGCACATCAGACGATACTGATGCCAAGAGGCCACCAACGCATTCCAGGCGTCCGCCAACGAATCGCGCGTTCCTGCCACGAACCTATCCACCTTTAGATGTAGCCGGGATACGAAAAGATCCACGTCCGGGGATCCCCACCTCGCATACAGCAGCTGAACAGCAGAGAGCGCCGGGACATAAGTCTCGGCCCAAGACCGAATGTCGGTCACCACCCGAGCCGTTCGAGCACTCCTGGTGCCACCCTGGTTGGCGACCGAAGCCACCGCGGTAGTATCGTCCGTCTGTACGCGGACAGGCAGACCCCGGAGATGGTCCGACCACTAGAAGAGACAGAGTTCGATCACTCGCAACTCCAGTACACACATCGGGATGGAGGATCCCTCCCCCGACCAAGTACCCTGGGCAGACAGTGTGCCAAGGACTGCACCCCAGCCCGACAGGCTGGCGTCCGTGGTAACCACCGTTCACACCAACGGACGGAAGGACTTGCCTTCCGCCACCGACGGGAACCGGAGCCACCACAGAAGAGTCCATCTGGTCTGACGACTCAAGGAGACATCCAGAATCAAGGACTGAGACAGTCTGTCCCACCTGTCCAGGATCACCGTCCGGAAATCCTGCGTGTGGAACCGAGCATAGGGTATCGCCTCGAAGGCCGATACCACCAACCCCAGGCCCCGCATACAGGTCCTGAGTGACTAGGACGGGTTGTCCCTGAGGGACCTCAGCTCGTCCCGCAAAGTCCGTAGCGTGTCCTCCGGCAAGAATATTTTTGCCTGAGCAGAGCCCAGAACCATACCCAGGTAGGGAAGGCGAAGCGACGGAGACAACACAGAAGTTTGAACGGTGATGGTCCAGCCGAACTCCAGGAGCGCCTGTACCGTGGCGAACAGATCGCGCACAAGATCCTGGCTGGCACGTGATCTCAGAATCAGATCGTCCAGGTACCCAATGCCCTGGGCCCTCAGCAGGCCCAGAACCGGCACCAACACTTTGGGAAACACCCCTGGCGCCGAAGAGAAACCGAAGGGTAACGCCAAAGTGACAGTGATCCTCTGCGAAAGCAGACCGAAGGTACCGCTGATGACCCTCGAAGGTGGGGATGAGCAGGTACGCATCCTTCAGAGCTATCGAAGCCAGGAATACCCCTGGATACAAAGAGGCCACCACCAAATGGAGAGACTCCATCCAAAACTCCCGAACACGCACGAAGCGGGTCAGTGCTTTCAGGTCCAGAATAGGACGCACCTTGCCCTCCCTCCCGGACACAGAGAACAGATTCAAAGAAAACCCCCGAAACCTGTCCCGATGAAGCACCGGGCCAAACACCCCTTGAGCAAGCAGGTCCTGCGCCGCGTGACGCAAGTCCTACAGACGCCCCAGAAGTAGAAGGAGATTGGAGGGAGAGAATCTGTCCGCCGGCCGGGAAAGGAATTCGATCTTGAAAACTGATCGAACGATGTCCTGAACCCACCTGTCCGAAATCCGGAGCAGCCAAGAATGGAGGAAACCGAGCAAACGTCCCCCCACCGCTGAAATGGGTGAGGGCGTCACTTCAGGCAGAGGCGGATTGACCCGCCGAGCCGGCATTGCCGGACTCCCGCTTACCCACCCAGGACTTCTTCCGGGTGCCATGGGCCTTGAAGGGCTTGCCATTCGATTTGGTCCGAACGGCAGGAACGGACCCTTGGCAGGATCTAGGCGCAGAACCCTGCTTGACTCGAAAAGACATGTTCTTCAGGTTCCTGGGCAGCATAGTGCTCTTGCCCCCCGTGACGCCCTTTACCAGGGCGCCCAATGCCTCGCCAAAAAGGCGAGAGCCAGCATAGGGGAAATCAGCAACAGATTCCCTTGAGGACTGGTCGGCCGACCAGCTCTTCAGCCAAATCAGTCGCCGGACAAGCACCGCGACACTAGAGAGGCGAGCCACTAAGGGGGCCTCAGCCAAGGCTGCATCACACAAGTACCTGACTCCTCGGTGGATCTGATCCACCATATCCAGCCATGCAGGTGAACACCCTCAGACACGAGATTGCTCCTAAGCACCTCAGTCCAATCAGTCACCGCCTGAGCCACCAGAACGGACGCGAAAACGGGTTTGAGCAACGAACCCGCCACCGTATAGGACTGGCGAGCAAGAAACTCCAACCGCCGGTCCGTGGGATCCCGGAAAACCGGGGTACCCTTAGTAGGAACCAAGGTAGCCTTGTTCAACACGGCCACAGTGTGATCTACCCATGGAGGCACACACCATCGTGATTCTGTAGCCGGTGTAAAAGGATAAAGCAATGTGAACCGGCGAGGTACCAGGAATGGACGTTTCAACGTGCGCCATTGTTCATTAACAATATCATGGAATTCCTATGGGCAGGGAAGAACCTGCGCAGACGTGCAAATCCCGTGCGTCCCAAACGCCCGGAGGACAGGGCTCATCCTCTAAATGTAAGGTGTCCTTTACAGACACAACCAACTCATCTATGGTCGCCCGTGCTACAGGCTACCCCAGGGAGGAGGTATCATTCCCCTCCATCCCAGCCTCCCCCTCAGACCCCGGGGGGTCCAAGGATGAGAAGGACCCTGAAAAGGGCACGCTCGCAGCAGCAGCCATATCCCCATCTGAATCAGAAGAGAGAGACAACCTGGGCCTCCTTCTCGCAACCCGTTCAGACATCAGCACTTCCAAATTTGCCAGAGCAACCAGATCGTGGCGCAGCGGAGCCACAGGAGAACTGGGGCCCCCCACAGAAGCTGGAGGAAACTTGCTTTCCTGAGAAGCCACGGCTCAAGTTATCAGAACGAACTACAGTGCAAAAATGTGTACTGTCCCCTTTAAGTACGTTGCGGTGTGCGCAGCCCACCGCTACTGTTACAGTGATGAAAGACCCCCAAAGGAGAGTCAGAAGCGATATACAGAGGGAAATTGAGAGTGATAACCTGCAGAGCCCGCAGAGCGTTGCTACCAGTGTCCTTGCTGCTGATGGAAAAGGAAGTGCTGCTGGAGAGGGCTGGACTATAAGCCAGACCCCGGGAAAATGGCTGCCCCATAGGGATGCATTGGAGGCTACGCCAAAATGGCCGCCGACATGTGGCCGGACCGATCGTTCCACCGC
The DNA here is from genome assembly GCF_965119305.1 of Pelophylax lessonae. NCBI lineage: Eukaryota > Metazoa > Chordata > Amphibia > Anura > Ranidae > Pelophylax > Pelophylax lessonae. The sequence goes on along the minus strand of NC_138775.1, from coordinate 180,622,543 downwards.
CCACAAAATGGCGGCGGATGGCGCCAAAATGACATGCATGATCGCCCCAGAGGAGCTATACATATGTGCTCACAGTAAAAGATGGCGGACCGCGTGAAAATGCACTGCTGCGGTCGCCACACAAGCACAAACGTCTGCACCCCCAACATGCACCTAAGGTGACACAGGGACAGGGACCCCCAAGGCAACATACAGATCTGCACAAGCGAACCCCGCAGGGATCGCAAAGGGAGTCACACAGGCACAGACACGGGGAACACACAGCAACACAGACTGTCACCCCAGAGGCCCCACACAGAAAAGTACTTACCTGTACCAGATGGCGTGGGGAGCCTCCATGCACGGAAAACCTCTGTCCTCATCTGACAGGGAGTGCCGTGAGCCAGGGACATGACGCTGCAGCACCGCAGACTAGTCCTGTGAGGTAGCCACCTCACGGCTGCATGCCTGCAGCGAACAGGGATGGGTCGTTCCTAATGCCAGGGGGAACCATAGCTGAACGCTCGATGGCGGGCTGGGGGTCCATCTGACCCTCTGTGCCCTGGAGAACCAGGGCGGTCAGTCCGAATCCCAGCACCGCATGATCCATCTTCATCTGAAGAGAAGACTAACACTAGAGCTGACAAAATAAACAGCTAGTAAAGTGAGAGAAAAAACTGACATTTTCAAAGAAAATCAAATAAAAGATTAGGAAGGCTGAGACTGAAGCCCCAGCACAAGGTAAGCCCGACTATTCCTGACACTAGGCAGATTAAAACTGAGTTGGGAGTGGTGATGCAGGGGGGGGTATTGACCAGATGGGACAGCCCCCATGGGTGTGTATATGCTAATGCCATTTGTCTTTGGACTAAGTCTATATGCCTAGCTATTCCTACGGATAGGAAGACAATACCAAACAGTGATGACTTGGAGGAGGCGGCGACTGTCGGAGGACGTAAGAGAAAGTAGTAGTTTGGGGGGGGTTTTGTACTGCCCTGCCATTTTAGCACTTCATGAAATGAGATAGGCAGTCAGAAATTAAAGCTGCGTAAATTTCAGTATTTACACCATAGTTTGTAGACGCTATAACTTTTGCGCAAACCAATAAAAATACGCTCTTTGAATTTTTTTTTTGTCAAAGACATGTAGCTAAATATATTTTGGCCAAAAAAAATGACAAATTGAGTAGATTAGATATTTTTTAAAAGACAAATTGAAAATGTCATTTTTTTGCAAAATTTTCGCTCTTCTTTTATTAATATCGCAAAAAATAAAAAGCGCAGAGGTAATCAAATACCACCAAAAGAAAGCTCTGTTTGTGAGAAAAAAAGGACGTAAATTTTGTTTGGGTACAGCATTGCATGACCGCGCAACTGTCAGTTAAAGTCACGAAGTGCCAAGTTGAAAAAACTGAATTTTTGTAAAATCTTACCGTAAAATTCCTTTCTCTGAGTCCTCCGACAGTCGCCGCCACTTCATAATCTTCACTAATGGGGTAATTGACCTTTTCTCCGCAGGAGTAGCTAGGCAACAAGATTTGTTAATATCAAAGTTTTTAGCATATCCCACCCCTAGAGGGTGGTCCCCTCAGTCAATACCTCCCTGCTTCCAGCATTCTCAACTCAGTTTCAGTAGCATAGCAGTAGAGTACATAAGCAAACCCCAAAAGAGGGGCGGGGGCGGCGACTGTCGGAGGACTCAGAGAAAGGAATTTTACGGTAAGATTTTACAAAAATTCAGTTTTCTCTTATGTCCTCCGACAGTCGCCGCCACTTCATAATCTTCACTAATGGGGACGTCCCAGAGCAGTGTAGACATGAGGGGTGGGAAAAAAACGCAGCCGCATCTAAAGCAACACAGTACCCACATCAGAGAAAGGAACCTTACCAAAGTAAGAGAACCAACCTGGCAACAGGAAAACGTGCTCAACAGGAGCAACAACCCAGGAAGAACAAGTAACCCAGGGGTAAAAACACCCCAACATCCAAGGGCCCGAAACAAGGGACCCTAAGGCACTGCCGCACTAAGAACTTTACGGCCAAAGGAAGCATCTGCCGATGCCTGAACATCCACTTTGTAAAATTTGGAGAAGGTGTGAACGGACGACCAGGTCGCCGCCTTACACACCTGGGCCACAGAAGCCTGATGACGATAGGCCCAAGACGTACTCAGAGATCTGGTAGAGTGCGCCTTCACAGGGAAAGGAGGAACCTTCCCCCTCAAAGCATAGGCCTGCACAATCGTCTGTCTGATCCATTTGGCGATGGTAGCAGCCGACGCCGCCATGCCCTTCCGAGGTCCCTCTGGAAGGACGAATAGGGAATTCGACTTGCGAAAAGACTTAGTCGATGACAGGTAAACCCTGATCGCCCGAACAACATCCAAGGCATGCAAAGCCACCTCCTTCGGATGCTTAGGCTTCGCGCAAAGCGAAGGCAAGACAATGTCCTCATTCAGGTGAAATTCCGAGATCCTCTTCGGAAGAAAGGAAGGGTTAGGTCGCAAGACCACCTTATCCAAGTGAATCACCAAGTAGGGAGAGCTGCAGGACAAAACTGCCAGCTCCGACACCCTGCGAGCCGAAGTGATCGCCACCAAAAAGGCAACCTCTTGGACAACAGAGACAACGAGATCTCCCTGATCTTTTCAAAGGGAGCCTGTTGTAACACGGACAGAACCAAGTTCAAGTCCCATGGAGGCAAAGGTTCCCTCCTAGGAGGGGCCAAATGTCGCACCCCCTGAACAAAGGTGCTAACCACAGGGCGTTGAAAAAGAACGGCCAGCGCCGAAATCTGACCCTTAATTGTGGCCAGCGCCAAACGCTGGTCCACTCCAGTTTGGAGGAAAGCCAACACTCTCGACACCGAGTATGAGCGAGGGGAATACCCCCTGGACTCACACCAGGCAAAGTACGCTTTCCAAATACGGTAGTAAATTTTTCCCGAAGAGGCTTTTCTAGCCTTGATCAAAGTGGGAATGACCTCAGGGGAGAGACCCCTATCCTTCAGGACCTGGCTTTCAACAGCCAGGACGTTAAAGCCAGCGACTGTAAAGCAGGATGGAATATCAGCCCTTGAGACAGAAGGTCTTCCCGAAGCGGCAGGCGCCACGGAGCGTCGACTGCCAGATTTACGAGGTCTGCGTACCAAGACCGACGAGGCCAGTCTGGTGCCACCAGAATCACCACGTGCGGTTCAGAGGGCAATCTGTGAAGCAGCCTGGACAGCAGCTGAATCGATGGAAAGGCATACATCAGACGATACTGATGCCAGGGCGCCACTAACGCGTCTGAGGCGTCTGCCCGAGGATCGCATGTCCTTGCCATGAACCTCTCCACCTTGTTGTTCAGACGAGACGCGAACAGGTCCACATCCGGAAGACCCCACTTCGCACACAACATCTGGAAGACATCCGGGTGAAGGGACCATTCTCCCTGGTCCAGGGTCTGGCGACTCAGATAGTCCGCCTGCCAGTTCTCCACCCCCGGAATGTGCACAGCCGTTATCGCCGGGACGTGCGTCTCGGCCCACGACAGAATGTCGTTTACTTCCCGAGCAGCACGGGCACTCCTGGTGCCCCCTTGATGGTTGATGTAGGCCACCGCTGTGGCATTGTCCGTCTGAACCCGAACCGGACGGCCCTGAAGCCGTCCCGACCAATGCAGAAGGCAAAGTTTTATCGCTCGCAATTCCAGAATGTTGATCGGAAGGGAGGACTTCTCCTCCGACCAAGTTCCCTGGGCGGACAGAACGCCCAGAACACCACCCCAGCCCGACAGGCTGGCATCCGTGGTGAGCACCGTCCACGACAAGGGACGAAAGGACTTGCCCCCCCGACACCGCCGGGGACTGGAGCCACCACAAAAGACCCCTTCGGGTGTGGCGGCTCAACGAGATCCGCAGATCCAGAGATTGCGGACGCCCGTCCCACTTGGCCAAGATCTCCGCCTGAAGACCCCGCGTGTGAAACTGGGCGAAGGGAATCGCCTTGAAAGCCGAGACCATCAGACTTAGACATCTCATACATGTCCGGAGGGACGAGCACTGAGTGTCCCTGAGGGACCTGACCTCGTCCTGAAGGGTCCGGAGCTTGTCTTCCGGCAGGAAGACCTTCGCTTGAGCAGAGTCCAGGATCAGCCCCAGGTAGTGAAGACGAACCGAAGGACACAACGTTTATTTTGGAAAATTTATCGTCCAACCAAACTCCTGCAGAGTCTGCATCATGGTGGACAGGTCGTTCACCAGGCCCTGACTGGTCGCAGACCGAAGCAAGATATCGTCCAGATATCCCAAGACAGAGACGCCCTGGGCTCTCAATAAAGCCAGGACCGGCGCAAGCACCTTGGTGAAAACCCGCGGAGCCGAAGCGAGACCGAAGGGTAATGCCACAAATTGGTAATAATCCTCCGCAATGGCGAATCGAAGGTACCTCTGGTGACCCTCGAAAATGGGGATGTGAAGATACGCATCCTTCAAATCGATGGAGGCCATGAATTCCCCCGGAACCAGGGCAGCCACCACCGAGCGCAGGGATTCCATGCGGAACTTGCGAACCCGCACAAAGCGGTTCAGAGCTTTCAAGTCCAGAATCGGACGTACCTTGCCCTCCTTTCTGGGCACAGTGAACAGATTGGAGTAGAACCCCCGAAATCTGTCCCGATGAGGCACCGGAACCACCACTCCCTGGGCCCGCAGGTCCCGCACCGCCAGGTGTAGATCCTGCAAACGCTCCGGAGACAGCTGAAGATTTGAGGGAAAAAATCTGCTCGCCGGCCGAGAGAGAAACTCGATCTTGTATCCAGATCAAACGATTTCCTGAACCCACCTGTCCCGAATGCGGGCCAGCCAGGGTTGGGTGAGGGCGCCCCTTCAGGCCGAATTGGTATGGGCAGCGGACCCGGACTGGCCAGACTTCTGCTTCCCTGCCCACGGCTTCTTCTGGGAGCCCTGGCCCTTGAAGGGCTTGCCCTTGTATTGTGACCGAAAGGCACGAAAGGACCCCTGAGAGGGCCTGAACGAGGTATTCTTCTTACCGCGAACAAACTTATTCTTGTGAGTTTGGGGTAAGAGAGTGCTCTTACCCCCGGAAATTCCCTTTATCAGAGTATCCAAAGACTCGCCAAAAAGGCGAGATCCCGCGTAGGGAAGATTAGCTAGAGTCTTGCGAGAGGATTGGTCAACCGACCAACATTTCTTTTTTTCAAATATAAGTTTTATTCAGGAATCTTCATAACAGAAAAAACATACCTCTACATTCCATGTGGAGTTTACATCACTTTTTAACACTTAATTTAATCTTCATCTTCCACTTTTACCCTCTTATATTCCTTCTCTTATTTTTCCCCTTCCCTTTCTTTTCCCCCCCTTCCCTCCCTCCTCCTCTCCCACCCAAAAAAAAAAAAAAAAAAAACCCTCCCCCTCTCCCCCCTTCCTTAAATTACTCATTTATCCACGGCGAATGACCGAATAAGTCAGTAAGCTCTTCCGGGTTGCTTTTATCCTATTATAAGTTGCTTCCCTTCTTCAGAGACTATAAACTGACCCCACACATCCCATATTTTCTTGTATTTTCCCTTCCTATTCTGAGAAGTTGCAATCAACTCTTCCATTCTCCTTATTTCCTCTACTCTATTTACCCATTCTCTTATCGAGGGGGGTTGTACTTTTTTCCAGTTACTCGGGATACATGCCTTAGCCGCATTTACCAGGTATGGTACAATCGAGTTTTCATATCTCTTTATCGGGATATCCGATAGATGTAACAAAAAAAAGGCTGGCTTTTCCTCTATTCTGCTTTCCGTAAATTTCTGAATTATATCTTTTACTCTTCCCCAAAAAGGTTTTACTTCTGTACAGGTCCAGAGGATATGGATCAGCGTGCCTATTTCTTTTTTACATCTCCAGCATTCACTGGTCTCTCTTGGATACCAATTATGTAATTTCTCGGGTGTGATGTACCATCTCGTCATAAACTTATAGTTCATCTCTTGAGTCTTGGTACATCTAGCTGGCTTAAAGGCTAACCTTACTATCCTCTGTACCTGCTCCTCAATTAGTTCACACTCCAAGTCTCTCTCCCATTTTCCCACCCACGGGGGTTTGAATTGCTCCTCTGGGTTCATCAGTAAATCATAGGAGATTGATAATGTATGTGATAATTTTCCTGGTTCTATACAGTACTTTTCAAATTTTGTTAATGCTCTACTATACCTCTCTGGATTTTGTATCGAGTCCAGGAAATGGTGTAGTTGCACTGCTTGCCAAAAAGGCAAGTTGTATAATCCATTTCTCTCCAATAATTTACTAATTGAAACCCAGTTATTTTGTATAAGGAATAATGAAGCTTGTTCCTGTTTCTTTTCTCTCAATGGTATAAAGCTTCTAGGATCTAAACCCGGGATAAACTGTGGGTTCCCTAATATTGGGAATAAGGGTGATTCCTTCTTTGTTAATTTACTATATATATTTGGGTGCGAGCATATCCGTAATGTGTTTCCTATTATTGGGTGATGTTTCAATTCCTTAGGTAACCACTGGAAAACCCATATCGCCCTCTTTAGGTCTATCTCTGTTTGAGTCTGCTCAATTTGTACCCATATTTTGTTTTCCGAGTGGTGCCACCAATCCAATATCCTACTCAGATGTGCTGCGTAATAATAAGTTCGAATGTCCGGTAAAGCAAGGCCTCCATTTTTTTTCGGTAATGTTAAAGTTCTGCGTGCTATGCGAGGTCTTTTATGGGCCCATATATATTTCAAAAAAAGAGAGTGCATTGTCTTAAAAAAAACACTCGGTATCTTAACCGGCAGTGCACGCACCAGGTATAAAAATTTTGGTAACACTATCATTTTCAATAAATTACATTTACCGAACCAAGAGTGTAGCCCGCCATACCATTGTTTAAGTAGTTTCCTAGTCATTGCCAAAAGGGGTAAAAAATTAAGGTCGAACACCTGGCTTAACTTCGCTGGTATGTAGGTCCCCAGGTATTTCACTGCCTCACCCCTCCATCTAAAACCAAAACTGGTTTTCAATAGGTTGATTTGGGCCACGGGTAATCCCACACCCATTGCCTCTGATTTTCCATAATTAATTTTTAAATAAGATATAGCATTAAATTTTTTAAATTCCTGTAATAGGTTTGGCAGAGAAATACCCGGTTTGGTCAAGGAGAATAACAAGTCGTCTGCATAACCAGCTACTTTATACTGTTTCCCTTTTACCTCTATCCCTTCAATATCCTGGTTCGATCTAACTCTGCACAGGAAAGGTTCCACCGTCAAGGCAAACAAAAGGGGTGACAGGGGACATCCCTGTCTGGTACCGTTTCTTATTGGAAAGGCTTCTGATAATAGCCCGTTGGCCTTTACCCTGGCTATCGGTTCTGTATATACCCTAGTAATCTTTTCTAGCATATTTTTTCCCAATCCAATGTGTCTGAGTACGGAAAACAGAAAAGGCCAGCCCACTCTATCAAATGCCTTCTCTGCATCCGTACTCAGCACTACATAAGGGATCTTTTTTTCTTTTGCTACTTGCATCAAATTGAGAATTCTTATGGTATTGTCTTTTGCCTCTCTAGATGACATAAAGCCTACTTGATCCAGATGTATCAGGTTTGGGAGGAATTCTGCCAATCTACTTGCTAAGATTTTAGTCAATACTTTTAAATCCACATTTAATAGGGATATTGGCCTATAGCTGCCACATATAGCTGGATCTTTACCCTCTTTTAGTATTAATGAGATATGGGCTGTAAGTGTGTCTCTCGTCAGCTTCCCATCCAAACCTGATGCATTGTATAACTTTACCATATATGGTCCTAAGATATGGAACAGTACCTGATAATATTGTACCGTTAGGCCATCTGGGCCAGGTGCTTTCCCAGGGTTCATTGCCTTAACTGCCTGTTTTATTTCCTCTAGTGTAATCTCAGCCTCCAAGCTTTCACGATCCTCCTCCGAGAGTCTAGGTAGCTGTGACTGAACTAGATATTGATCTATATCTTGTTGTTGGGGGGGTGTCTCCTGTAAGTTATACAGAGAGGTATAATATGTCTCAAATTCTTTCAATATTTGTGTAGGTAAAGTTTTTTTAATTCCTTCTCTTGAGGTAATATATGGTATATAAGATCTCGTCCTCTGCTCCCGAACAGTTCTAGCCAGTACTTTCCCACATTTGTTACCCGCCTCGTAATTTAACTTACGGCACCTTTGTAAGGCAGCTTTTGCTTTATACTGCATCAAATCTGTTATCTTTTTCCTGACTAGTTTTAACTCGATCAAGGTTGCATCTATCGGTCTTTGTTTATGTTCTGTCTCAAGTTCCCTAAGTTTTCCTAGGAGTTGTGACAGTTGCTCATTTCTTTCTCTTTTAATACGTGCTCCATGTTTTATAAGGAGCCCTCTCACGACTACCTTATGGGCCTCCCAAAGTATTCCCATCTTACAATCCGGTTGCTCGTTTATTTCAAAAAAGCTTTTCATTTCTTTCTCGACTTCCCTTAGTATCTCTTCTTTTTGTAGTAGGCTTTCATTCAGCCTCCAGAAGCTCCTCCCCTGTGCAGAATTCGCTGTTAATTTATATAACAAAAATATAGGTGCATGGTCTGACCATGTGATACTGCCTATACTTGTATTTTGAACTGATTGTAATTGGGCATGAGGTATAAAAAAAAAATCAATTCTAGAGTAGGTCTTATGCGGTGTAGAAAAGAATGTGTATTCTTTTTCAGAAGGATGTTGTAGCCGCCATGCGTCTATAAGTTGAGCATTATATAGTATTTTTAAAATCTTTTTATTCCTTCCTGCTGAAAAAGTCGATGTCCCTGTTGATATATCCAGGGCTGGTGTTAATGGGCAGTTAAAATCTCCCCCCATAATTAACTGTCCTTCTGAGAACCTCATGAGCTTCTCTACTACCTTAGCTATAAAGCTGTCTTGTCTGCTATTGGGTGCATATATTGTTGCTATTGTTATTTGTATTTCCCCTATTTTCCCCCTAACAAACAAGAATCTTCCTTCCGGATCCTGCATTTTGTCTTGGAAAGTCCATGGAACAGAGTTTGCAATGAGTATGGAAACCCCTCTTGCTTTTGCTTGTGTATAAGTGGAATGGTATGCATATGAAAAATTTCTATTTTTAAGAAACGGTAATTTATCTGTCCTGAAGTGCGTTTCTTGTATCAGCGCTATACTAGTATGTGACTGCTTTAATTCAGATAATAACATGTGCCTTTTTTCTGGGGTATTAAGTCCCTTTACATTATATGAAACCACCTTTACATCCTCCATCATTCGCTCGTGGATAAAGAAGAAGAAAAAAAAAAAAAAAAACCCCCCCCCTACGGATTCGACCAACATTTCAGCCATATCAGGCGACGGTTCAACACCGCTACACCGGAGAGACGTGCAGCCAGAGGGACTAAATCCAAGTCCGCATCGCACAAATACATGACACCCTGATGAATTTGATCTACCATAGCCAACGTTGTCGGCGGAGCAGAGTCAGCCACCAGGGTGCGCCTGAGCACCTGCGTCCAATCCGCAATAGCTTGGGCTGCCATAATGGAAGCAAAAATAGGCTTCAGCATAGAACCAGCAACCGTATAAGTATGACGGGCCAGAGACTCCAATCTCCTGTCCGTAGGGTCCCGGAACACCGGGGTATCCTCAGCAGGAATCGCAGTAGATTTATTCAAAACTGCCACCGCGTGATCCACCTGAGGTGGCACACACCAACGCTCATAAGTGGTGGGCGAAAATGGATAACGCAGCTTGAACCTACTTGGCACAGTAAAGGGCTTCTTTAAATTGCGCCATTGCTCATCAACAGCGCGCTGAAATTCCGCAGGGCAGGGAAAAACCTGCGCTGATTTGCGTTTCCTTTTAGTCCCATAAGAGGACATCAAAGCAGGAGGACATGGTTCATCCTGCAGATGCAGTGTTTCCTTGATAGAAGTAATCAACTCATCCATGAGTGCAAGCTCTTCAGGCGAGCCAGGGGGAGAAGTATCAACTCCTTCTACCTCAGCCTCCCCCTCAGACCCCACAAGGTCCAGAGATGAGAGAAACCCTGAGAAGGGCACTCCAGCCATAGCAGCCCCATCGCCCTCTGAATCAGAGGAAATAGATAACCTGGGCCGTTTTGCGGATCGATCAGCCATTAGCATCTGCACCTGAGAAGCCAAGTTCGCTACAACAGCAGCCAGATCAGCCCCTCGGGGGATGCAGCAGCCCCTTGGCCCCCCACCAGGGTGGGAGGAAACTTGCAATCCTGAGAATCCATGCCCCAGTATCAACTGAAATAAAGGACTGCCCCTTTAAGACCGCAGCGAGCGCAGCCCACCGCACACTACTGTATGTACCGACCCCCGCAGGGAGAAGGAGCACTGAGCAAGGAAATACAGGATAAGGAAGGTAAAAACCTGGAGAGAGCACACAGCTGCTGCCACCGATCGCTGTTCCAGTGAAAAAGGAAGTGATGCAATGACTGACCGCCCTATATAGCCTATGAAGGCTTCACAAACATGGCCGCTCGGCTGAGGGAATCAAGGCAACAAGAAAATGGCGCTGACATGTGCTTGCAGGAGCGATCGCCGCCAAAATGGCGGCGTTTGGCGCCAAAACACCGCGCTGTATCACACAGGGCCGGTCACCACAATTTGCCGAGAAAAATGGCGGGCCGCAGTAGCGGTCGCCGCACAGCATGTCTGATCCCAGTCTGCCCCATACATCTCACACAGCAGAGCGGGAGAGCCCCCCCCCCCCCCCCAGCCCACAGAAAGACATGCGGGTCACACAGTCACAGACTGACACCCAAACAGACAGGTCCCCACATAGAATTTTACTTACCATTCCAGATGGCGTGGGGAGCCTTCTCTAGCGACCAAACCGCTGTACTGAGGACAGGGAGTGTCGCAGCCAGGACGCAGTGGACTGCGGTGCGAAACCGCAAATGGCGTCCGGTGAGGTAGCCACCTCACAGGCAGCATCCCTGCAGCGAACAGGGATGGGTCGTTCAATATGCCAGGTAAACATGAGCTGAACGCTCGATGGCAGGCTGGAGAAACCCCTGGCACACAGCCCTGGGATCCAGGGTGGCCAGACCGAGACCCAGCTCCGCATGATCATCTTCATCCGAAGAAAACTAAACTAATGCTGAGAAAAAAACAGCTAAGTAAAAGAAAGAGAAAAATACTTGAAATAAAATCCAAAAGAGGATAGAAGGCGGAGACTGAAAGCCACAGCACAGGAACAGCCAGCTACTCCTAAGCTAGGCAATTGAAAACTGAGTTGAGAATGCTGGAAGCAGGGAGGTATTGACTGAGGGGACCACCCCCTAGGGGTGGGATATGCTAAAAGCTTTGATATTAACAAATCTTGTTGCCTAGCTACTCCTGCGGAGCAAAGGTCAATTACCCCATTAGTGAAGATTATGAAGTAGCGGCGACTGTCGGAGGACATAAGAGAAAAGGGGTCTGTTCAGGAAGGGGGTAAAATCTTCCGGGGCTTAAGTGCTTAAAGGAGCAAATGATGGATATAGGTCCTCTTACATATGGAAGTGTCTACAAGCTAACAATATCGGGTAATTATGCAGCGCCAGTGAATAGAACAAAAACATTTAAAAAAAACAAATAAGTACCGTGTTCAATGACATGAAGGCCATATATATTCAGATAAAAAAGAGCTTTCGTCATCTGGCAGATCCTTGTAGTGTAACAAAAACGCCAAGAGCCACCACCTTATTCAAATGCACACTCACTAAACCATGAGCTTTAACAGGTACAGAAGAACGCATTGTTTCTCAGGTGTAAATCCTCCCCAGGTATATGAACGTCCAGTACGGAATCATTCCTCTTCGCAGCAGAGAAAGGCAACTCCCACCAGACCAGACAGAGCTTACCAAGGAGCCAGGATCGTGCGTGATGCCAGCGCTGAGATTCTGCTCCAATTACTTTAATATCAATGGATGTTCTCAAGGGGTCCTCTCATCTGCTGCAGCACTTTATGGAATATTTGTCACCTTATATTTTGCACAAAAGAATGTTATGTAGTCTTGACACAGGTAATCACAGTGCACTTTATGTGTATTATATGCACTTGCATTACACAAAAAGGATATGATTATTTTTAATTCACATTTTAGTGATATAAATGGGATTTCTTTTTGGATGATATACTTAGTAGTGCATATTTGAACATGTCACGTGGCACTTTATGGCAGGGGTGCTCAACCTTTTGAAGAGCACGAGTCACAATAAAATGAAACCTTTTTTTTTTTTTTTTTTATAGCATAGTGAAGATTTTACATAATCAGGATCGTCATTTTCTGTGGAATTAATCCGCATCGGATGTTTACCCACTGTTTATTCACAAAAATTACACTTTTTTTTATTAACCAGAATAATTCTACTTATGCTCAGCCATGACCAGCCAAAAAAGCTCTGAACCAGTGCTGCAGCCTCTACTATATCAGGGTTTTTGCAGCCATTCCTTGAACTGCCAAAACAAGGACTGTGGACAATCTAAACAAAAAAACAAGACTAGGGAAGTTCATGTCCTAGTAGTGAAATAGATTTCTTTAGCCTCGGTTTCCACTAGTGCGGCTACGGAGTCGTGCTACTTCTAGCACGACTTCGTAGCAAAAGTAAACCGCGGCTTCAGTTAGACTTGTCCCTCATATATAGAGGGAAGTCACGCTCAAAAGTAGTACACAATTTACTTTTGAGGTCGCGGCAACTGAAGCCGCGGCAGTGGAAACGTGCCCCATTGAAAACAATGGGTTTTGACTTGCTGTGCGACTTGACATGTGTCAAGTCGCACCGCAAGTCGCACTAGTGGAAACCGAGCCTTACTAAGCAAAGATAAAATGACACGTAATACACACACACACACACACACACACTCCCCGAATGACACCAAGCTCAACAAACAACTGTGAGAATCCACCTTCAGTGTGTGAGCAAAGAAAGAGAAGAGCGTGGAGCTGGCAACAGGATGAAAGCTTCAGAAATTATGGAGGACCAGCAATCACTCAGTAGAGTGGCATGCACCCCAAAGAGGCTGTGCAAGTTGCCATAGGTTTTGGGCCACAGCAGACAGCTCTGAGGGCCATGGTTTGAGCATGTTTGCTTTATGGGATATTTAGAAAGTGGGGAGTTACCAATTATTATATGAGGGTGAGTGCTGTATTTTTGGGTGATTACAGTACCCACAGGATGCCTGCATGCAGCTGCAAGGGGATCCAACTGTCTCATGCACACTGGAAGGGCAATAGCACCAGTGTGAATTAGAACTTAAGCTCAGGTGTGAATGAAGCCTATCGTTTTCAGGCTTTTTTTGGGTGTTTTTCAGGCTTTTTTGGGGCGCTTTTTGCAGGTGTTTGGAGGCATGCATTGACATCTAATAAAAACGCCTGTAATCTGTCAAACAAGAAGCTCCTATACTTTTTTGAGCTTCAGGCGACAAAACGCTCATATGTTAAAAGAGGCCATTGAAATGAATAGGATTTTGCTTGTTGGGCGTTTTGAGACTACTGAGAGGAGTGTTTTTCGAGCTGCGAACAGGGCCTTAGTGCTACACCTTCTATAACAGAAAAGTTAATCATCCCTCACCAGTCTCATTTTCTTTGCATTTTGTTTCAGCATCAAAGAGACACCAATCTCCATTCTTTGTGCATTCCAAGTGAAGTGTATCTGCCAATGATCCGACCAGATCCAATACAGACATAAATCCCAAATCTCTGAAAGGCAGGATCTTTCCAGTATATTTCTAAAAGTAGACAAAATCATATAGAAGAGCAGGAATGCTTAAGTCTAGATAAATCATATTCATAAGATTTTAGACAGAACCTAATGTTTTAAAAACTGGGCAATGTCCCCCACGCTGAAATAAGGTAATCACAGCAGTAAGTGCAAAGCTGAATTTTTCATAAACATGCATATATTATTAAACATTAAAGTGGTTCTCAACTCAAAATGCCCTGTGTTACACCAATATTTAGAGTGTAACATGTAACATGTTTAGCATCTGCTTTGCTCTCCCCTCAATTGCATCCCCCTGTCTCCCCCGTGGCAGCGGACGGGGGAATGATCTCTCCGCACCCGCTGTCACAATTCAAAATAGACTGCGGTCCACACAGTTCTGTAAATTAATAATCTACAAGTACAGTCAGCCTTTGCAGCTGACAGCTTGTAGTTCTCAAAGAACTACCAAGGCGCTGATGAGAGCTCTAGGTAATTCATTGATCTTCCTGTCGTTCAGTAACTGCCTGCCTGTATCAGAGGTACAGGCAGAGAGCTACACAGACAGTCTGCAGGAGCCTGAGAACTGCACCCACAATCTGATCTGCGGTGCTATGCTTTACAGCCAGACGATTTTTGTAATCTTTCACCCCCAGCTTTTAGAGTTTGTAAAAGACCCCCAAAACCATACATTTTCTGGTAGGACAGGACCAATAGAATAAAAAGAAGGGGGATGCTGATTTTGTAAGTGCAAAATATTATAAAAACATTACTTTCCATAAAAAATATAGTAAAATCATTATCTACGCACAAACTTACCAAATTCCTACTAAATCATACAATTTTGTTGAGTAATCAAAATACAACATTTTTATTTACCAGTAAAATCTATTTGTTGCAGTAAAGTATGGGAAACAGGATCTTTAACCACTTCTGGACCAATCCTATTTCTGATACTTGTTGTTTACAAGTTAAAATCAGAATTTTTTGCTAAAAAATGCCTTAGAACCACCAATTATTTATTTTTATATATATATATATATATATATATATATATATATATATATATATATATATATATATATATATATATATATATATATATATATATATATTTTTTTTTTTTTTTTTTTCCCCATTCTTTTAGCAAAGACCCTAGAGAAAAAAAATGGAGATTGTTGCAATACTTTTATATCACACAGTATTTAAGCAGCAGTCTTACGTCTTACAAAACACACATTTTTTTTAAATTAAAAAAGAAACTGTAAAGTTAGCCCAATTTTTTTCTATAATGTGAAAGATAATGTTAGGCTGTGTGAATTGATACCAAACATTCCGTGCTTCAAATTATTGCGCTCGCTCTACCGATCCCGCACATGTGTGGATTCAACATCGATTACATACGTTGGCGTGACTTGCACATAAGTTTGCTTCTGCGTGCGAGCTCGGAGGGACGGGCGCTCTAAATTATTTTACTTTTTATTTTTACACTGTCCCTTTTAAAAAAAAAAAAAAAAAAGTTTCATCACTTTTATTCCTATTACAAGGAATGTAAATATCCGTGGTAATAGAAAAAAGGAAAAAGACCTCATATCCACATCTACACTAAAAAGCAATAAAAAAGAGAAAGAAAAAAATAGTCTTTTTTTTTTTTAAATAAAAATAGTTGGCCCTTTAACCACTTGCCGACCGCAGCAAGTATATATACTACTGCGGCGGTAAGCCCTGGCCAGGCAAAGTGACGTACCGGTACGTCACTAGCCTGTCACCGGCTTTTGAGCCAATAGCGGGCCCCGGCACGTTCCCTGACAAGTCAGTGCGTGTGACTGGCGGACCCGATGTCCGCCGGTCACTTGCGATCGTCCCCGGTGAAGGGAGAAAGGCAGGCGGCTAATGTAAACAAGCCGCCTGTCATTCTCCCCTGTGTAAAAATGGAGATCAGACGGTTCTACTATGTAGGACCGTTGATCTCTGTTTTTACACTAGTAGCTATGTCCCATCACAGTTAGAAACACGCCCCTAGGACACACTTAACCCCTCCCTCTCCAATACAGTTAACCCCTTCCCTGCCAGTGTCATTTTTGCAGTAACAGTGCATATGTATAGCACTGATTACTGCAGTAATGTCACTGGTAACCCCAAAAGTGTCAAAAATGTCAGTCAAGGGTCCGATCTGTCCGCTGCAATGTCGCAGTCCCGCAAAAAAAAAAAAAAAAAAAACGCAGATCGCCACCATTACTCGTTAAAAAAAAACACCAAAAATTACAAAAATCTTTCCCTTTGTTAGTAAATAGCGATAACTTTTGCGCAAACCAATCAAAATACGCTTTTTGCGATTTTTTTTTACCAAACATATGTAGCATAAAACAAATTGGCCGAAAATGTTTAAAAATTTTGATTTTTACATTTTTTTTTTATGAATTGCATATAAAAAAAATGTGAAAAATATTGTTATTTTTGCAAAATTGACGCTCTTTTTTTGTTTATAGCGCATGATCAAAAAAAAAAAAAAATCGCACAGGTGATCAAATACCACCAAAAGAAAGCTCTGTTTGTGAGAAAAAAAGGACGTCAAATTAGTTTAGGTACAGCGTCGCACGTCCACGCAACTAAAGTCACACAGTAAAAAAAAAAAAAATTTGCAAAAAACCCCCTGGTCAGGAAGGGGGTAAAATCTTCCGGGGCTTAAGTGGTTAAGGCCGTTGGGCAGAATCGACGTCAGACTTCGCTCCGGTCCTCCAAGGGAATAGAGTCGAGTGGGGGCCATCTTGCCCTCACTCGACTTCGAGTGAGCCCAGCACCACAGAGAACCATATAGGTTTTTTCCCCGCTACTGATGGCTCCAGAGGGAAAGCGACCGTGAAGCGGCAGGAGGGGGGTGGGCACCTCTCCCGTTGCCCATAAAAGTGATCCCTCGGCAAATCCGGAATGCCAGCCGTGTAGAAAAATACTGGGGTTGTGGAAGCTATCTGGTAACGCTGGTTCCTGAATCTAGCTCTGTCCCACCCAGGGACGTCACTTCCTGCACCACTCTACCATCTGCGCTCCAGTGCCACGGCTTGTTTAAGCGCCGGCGGTGACCGGCCAGGATTCTCTTTTCACCCCGCAGTGGGTCCCGTTACCTGGATACCCCTTCATCTCTGAGTTGGACCACCCCGCATTGACCATTGGCATTCACCATCCTACAATGCCCTCACCGCCATCCGGACCCATGTTGTAACGTTTTAGCAATCTCTGGTTTTATTTGTTCAATAAATTGACCTTTATTATGGATCGCTGCCTGTTGATTCTCTTTTGACACCTCATTGTCATTCCTGTGCGCTGTCCATTTTTAGTGTTTCATATTCATTCCATTGCATTTACATCCTATTTTTATGACTGGCAGCACAAGGATTGTTGGGTTTGGATATTCCAGTGTCATATTGGTCAACTTCCATGCTAGGGAGTCCCAATTATCAGTGCTTGGACTTTTTGTATACAGATTAACTATTGGGTTATTCTGCCCCCTACAGGGGTAGGACACTAGGCAGAAAAAAAAGTCTGGCTATGCTATGGACAGTCCCAGGGGGTATACTCCCTTTCTCTAGTATAGGTACTCAGTTTTTTTCTGCCTAGTCAGGACCTAGATTTATGCTGTTTTGTTACAAGCAGTGTCAGAAGAATTACAACTACACAGAGGGGTGGGTGCTGTGTCCGTCAATGAACATCAGAGAAATGGATTTTACGGTAAGTCAAAAACCCCATTTTCTCTTTCGTTCATTGACGAACACAGATCCTGATGGTCAACCATTGGGACGTTCTAAAGCAGTGTTAAACATAAGGGGTGGGAGGGATTTCTGGGTTGAGGTTACAGATTTTATCTACTCCTTAACTGCTATCCACATCCCATTATCCATTGAAGTATGTTTGCTTGGCCTAGTGAACTCACTGGCTTTTCGTCGGGCAACCAAGATGCTAATAGATCTACTCCTATTCTATGCAAGTAAAGCCATAGTGATAAGATGGAAGTCGAGTGAGCCACCCTCGTTAAATTTCTGGAAATCTCTGATAAATAATGCTACCCCATTATACAAAGCCACCTATGCTTCACAAGGTAGCCCAGCCAAGTTTGGTAAAGTGTGGGACATTTGGACACAATCCCTTCATACTAATGAAACCTAGAAAGTGTTATGGTCTAGTTTCTCAAAACGTACAAAGGGCCTTTTCCCTGCTTATCTTTACACAGTTAGAACATTTTACGTTATAATATCCAGGTTCTGGTTTTTCTTCTGAGAGGGAGGTAGTGGAGTGGGAGAACTTATATGGTATTGATGGTCACATTTATCCCTGTCTTTTGGCGGAACCGAGCAGCTTAAGTCTGTTTTTGTTTTTTTACAACATCACAAGTATTATGTTCCATCTAGAACATAATACTTATAGAACATAAACAAAAAAAACACATAAGGGGTAGGAACATCGAATAAAACACCCAAGGCTAACTATAGCCAACAAGGTGAACAGAAGCTCATTCAAAACAACTAGAGTTCATTTGGAAAAAAAAAAAAATAATAAATTACACTCTCGATTAGGACCTGGTCCTCTCAATAGCAGCCTGCAAAACCTTGTAGCCAAAGGAAGCATCTGAAGATGCCAACACATCTACTTTATAGAACTTTGTGAAAGTGTGCACCGACGACCAGGTAGTCGACTTGCAAACCTGCGTCACCGACGCCTGATGACGAAAGGCCCAGTAGAAGGACTCCTGATGAAATAGGCATGAATCCCCATCTGTCTGATCCATCTGGATATGGTCACAGAGGAAGCGGACAATCCTTTCCGAGGCCCATCCGCGAGCACCAATAGTGAGTCTGACTTCCTAAAAGGCTCCGTACCTACCAGGTACACCCTAATTGCCCAAGACCACATCAAAGCCATGCAAAGCAATGGCCTGGGACACAGGGAAGGCAACACAATGTCTTCATTCAAATGAAAATCAGAGACAACCTTCGGAAGGAACGACGGACAGGGACAAAGAACCACTAAGTAAGGTGAACGACAGGAAAATGCCACCAGTTCCGACACCCTGCACGCAGAGGTGACAGCCACCAAAAAGGCCACCTTCTGGGACAGTGTAAGCAAGGAATTCTCCCAAAGATTATCAAAAGGAGGCTTCTAGAGCAGCCTCTCTCAACCGGTGTGCCCCGGCACACTAGTGTGCCGCCAGATGTCCTCAGGTGTGCCGCAGGATCAGGGAAGAGAATGGCTGTCAGATGAACCCGATCTCTCGATCCTCTGCTGTACATCGGAACTGTGAGGAAGCTCTGCCAGCCTCAGCAAAGTGAAAGTAAAGGGAGGGGGGAGTGTGTTGTGCTCTCTGCTTCCCCCTACAGTGCAGTATCCGGCCTCTGTGAGGAAAGGTATTGTAATAGAACTTTTAAAAAGTTTGTATGTGTGTGTGTACACCTGTGCATGTGTGTGTCTGTGTTTGCACATGTGTTTGTATGTGTGTGTTCATGTATACATGTGTATGCATGTGTGTGCATTTGTATGTGTGTGTGTGTGTTTGTACATGTGTTTCTATGTGTGTTTGTACATGTGTTTGTGTGTGTGTGCGCGCATTTGTATGTGTGTTTGCACATGGGTTTGTGTGTGTATATGTGCATGTATACATGTGTATGCATGTGTGTTTGTACATTTTTTTGTATGTGTGTGTATGTGTGTTTGTATCTATGTGTGTGTATGTATGTTACTTTTAATCCTGACCCCCCATTCCTGTACTGTCAGAACTGCTTTTAGTTTCTGAAAATCAATCCTTGTTTAGATCACTTTTCAGAGGATTTTGGCAGGCGGTAAAGTGGCAATATGTTGCTTCTCACCACCTGTTTTAAGCCTGGAAATGCAGCAACCATGCACACAGTGGCAGGGTGGTTGCAGTGCAGCCTCATTCACCCTGGGTATACCTCCCGCTGCAGCCACCACATGTGTACATCCCCAGATGATGCCTCTGCAGCTAAAGGGGGAGCATCTGAGGGTAGGAAAGACAGCTCAAACATGTTGTTTTACTTCCCCTCCAACCTGACATGTGAACAAGCCCTGTGTGGATGTGTGCTGCGTGTAGGGCTTCAATGGGCTTCCCTACCAGCAGAAAAGCCGAGAAAGAAGTCCCTGACCCTTTTTTTAAACTTGTGCAGCACCCAAAGCACCCCATGTTTGCCAAAGTGTGGGGTGCCATTAAGAATTAATGGCACCCCTAAAGAGTAGAGCATTTGTCTGTGTGTCCGGAACGAGCATGATTCTGCGTGTGTTCTGCGATACACAGTAACGTAAATCAAACCTTGGGCAGGGGTGCCTCAAGATTGAAAATACTTTTCAAGTGCGCCCGACTGAAAAAAGGTTGAGAAACAATGTTCTAGAGAACTGAGAGCACCAAATTGAGGTCCCAAGGCAGCAAAAGAGACAACACTGGAGGGGCCAAGTGCCTAACTCCCTGAAGAAAAGTTTGCACCAAGGAGTACGTGGCAAGAGTCCGATGAAAGACGGCTAAGGCCAACACCTGACCCTTGATAGTACTCAAAGCCAGTTTCTGTTCAACCCGCTGTTAAAAGAAGGTCAAGATCCGAGCCACAGAAAAAGAGCGAGGATAAACCCCAAGAGACTCACACCACACAATGTACATCTTCCACGTTAGATGGTAGATCTTCCTAGACATAGATTTCCTAGCTTTTAACAGCATTGGATTTATCGACTCAGACAAACCTATATCCATCAGCACCTGGCGTAACAACCAAGCCGTCAAAGCCAGCGACGAAAGCAGGATGGATGATTGGTCCTTGGGACAGCATATCCTCCCTGAGAGGAAGCTCCCAACTATCGTCAGCGACCAGCCCTACCAGATCGGCGTACCAAGCTAGGCGAGATTAGGCCGGGGCCACTAAGATGACCAGAATCCATTCTGCCTCGATCCTGTGTAGAAGTTTTTGCAAAAACTTGAGGAGGAAAGGAGTAAATCAGACGATACTCGCCACCAACGCATTTGTGGCCTCCGCCAGAGGATCCCATGACCGAGCCACAAACCTCTGCACCAGGTCGCCAACAGATTCACATCTGGGATGCCCCACCAGAGACACAACTGCTAAAACACCTCCCGATCAAGGGACCACTCTCCTTGGTCTAACGCCTGCCGACTGAGGTAATCCTCCTGCCAGTTTTCCACCCTGGGAATGTGTACATCGGAGGGGGATGGAATGAATCTTTCTGCCCACCTTAGAATGCCGGCTACCCCCAGTCAAGAGGACACTTCTTTTGCCCCCCTGGTGATTGACATAAGCCACGGCCATGGCATTATCCGATTGAATGCGCACTGGGAATCACTGAGGTGGATCCATCTATAGTTTCAGGCACAGTTTGATCGATTGGAGTTCCAAGACATTGATCGTTAAGTCTGGACTCTTCCAGTGTCCAGATCCCTGGAGCAGAATTTCTGCTGAAGACGTCTCCCCAGCCTAACAGGCTGGCATCCGTGGGGATCATCGTCCAATATAAGAGGAGGAAGGATTTGCCCAGCCGAAGCGAAGGAGAATGAAGCAACCATATCCGAGACTCTTTCGTTCCCGGCTCAGCTGGATCGGATTGTCCAGGGACTGTGGATTCTTGTCCCATTTGCAGGAACTTTATATGGAACTGTGCAAGCGGAACCGCCTCAAAAGGTAGACGCCATCAGGCCAAGCACCCACATGCAAGTTCGGAGGGATGACCATCTGCTGGACAGCAGGAGACGAATTGCAGCCTGCAGTTTCTGGAGTTTGTCTAGAGGAAGTAGAACTCTGCCTAAGGCCGAGTCCATGGTCACACCAAGATAGTCCAGCTTTGTGGAATGAACAAAAGCAGACTTCTGAAAATTCATAATCCAGCAAAACTCCCTCAAAGTTGGTAAGGCGATTTCCAGGTTTTCCACCAGAGCAGCAGAAGACTCTAATCGCAGAAGGAGGTAGTCCAAGTAGCCCAGTACCGCGATCCCCCATTGGCGTAACAATGCTAGCACTGGGGCCAACACTTTAGTGAAGACCCGAGAAATGGAGGCGAGACCAAAGGGTAACGACACAAACTGATAATGCTCTCCCACGGCAAGGCGAAGGAAGCGCTGGTGATCGACACATATTGGAATGTGAAGGTAAGAGTCCTTGATGTCGATGGAGGCAAGAAAATCCCCCTGATGCTGGGAAGCCACCACCGTTGAATTGACTCCATTCTGAACTTCTGCACCCACACAAAGCAGTTCTTCAAGGGGACTGTAAACATGTTTGAGTAAAGCCCCTGAAAACGTTACGAAGTCGGAACAGGGACAATCATCATTTGAAGTAAAAGATCCTGCACCGCCCCAAAAAGAGCCTGTAAGAGCACCGGGGACAGTCGTACGTTGGAAAGGAGAACCTTACCGGAGGGTAAGAATGAAACTCCATCTGGACCGTATGACCTTGTGGATCCACTTGTCTAGTACCAGGAAAGTCCACAGGTCTGAAAACCAACGAAGACGCCCCGCTGCCCCCCTAGATATGGGATAGGGTGCACCTTCATGCTGATGGAGCCTTGTTCACGTTTCTGGAGAAGCCCACTCTTAACTTGCCAGACCAAAATTTTATGAACTAAGAGGGGCCCACATCTAAAATGAGGGTCGTTGCCCTAAGTAGCCTGCAGAAGAAAGGTACTCTTCCCCCCAGTGAGAACTTTAATGACATAATCCAGGATCAGTCAAGGTCTTTTTATAAGTTTGGTTCGCAGACCTGCCTTTGAGCCAAAAAAGACACGCCGAAGGACCACTGCCGAAACAGAGAGCTGAGCCAATAGGGGAGCCGCAGCCAGAGGAATCACAGACAAACTGCAGCCCCTGGACCAGCTGGTCCACCAGCTCAGCAAAGGCAGGGAGGAGCTGCCCCCCCCCCCTCTCCAGGTCAGAGCTTAGACTATTCAGTCAGAGTCTACAACACCAGGGCACTGGTGAACATTGCCCACAATGTCGAACCAGCCTGGGTGTACATATTGCGGGCATCAGCCTCCTCCTTCCTGTCAGCCGGGTCCTTAAAGGCCGGGGACTCTTCAACAAGAATCATGGCTGCCGTGATTATCTGGAAAACGGAGGGTCCACCACCGGTCGAACAGACAACTTCTTAAGAAGGGACTCCTCATAGGGGTATCGCCTAGCAAATCGCCTAGGGACAATTCTGTCAAAATAGGAGGGGAAGGGGAACCCCTTTGCCACTCTGGATGGCTTCTGAGTGCCAAAGGGAACCTGTGCCTCCATCGCAGCTGTGTACTTCATTTTTAAAGGTCCCACGCAGATACATTCAGTGCGTCCATGAGCGCATTTTCGTGTGCGGTTGTAGAAGTGGGGGAATCCTCCTCACTATCTGAGGATTCAGGGCACGTGGTCACAGACCTAGCAGGTTGACCCACGTCCGCGGCGGCCAAATCAGATTCAGGATCTGATGAGACAGATGAGGCAGGGGAAGGCGGGGAGCGCTTTTTGCCAGCCCGTCACCCAAAAGCCACCTCCACCCAGGACACAAAGGACTCCAGCACCGCCATCAGTGCACCGATAGAAGGTCGGGAACCGGAGGGCCCCGCAGCATCAGAGAGGGGATTAGGTGGGGAGATGTGCTACAAAGACTACACGAGTCACAAGGGGGACCCCACAAAAAAAGTGTAACACTGCCAAGGGACAACCCCCACCACTCTGGCAGCACCACCCGGAGAGAACTCCACCAGACATCAACCCGCAGAAACCAGACAGAGCAAGCCACCAGGAGAGTCTGCACTGCAGGAACAATGATCAGGAAATGAAAGGATCCAGTAGGTAGCACTAGGGGATGAGGCGGGCCTCCCACCGCTGAAAACAACACCCATAAGGCTCCACAGACATGGCCGCCGCTGTTTTCTATGGCAAACCAATGCAAAAAGGCCAACGTGGATCGCAGCACAAGGCTACAACAAAATGGTGGCACCACGAGCCTCCCAGGGGGATCCCTAGGCCTCAAGGAAAGGCCAAGGCAGGAACCCACACCAGATGACGCCCCCCCCCCCCTCGCACAGCCGATCTTCAGGACGCCGGAGACACACCCCTCCCCCCCAATCGGCAGCGTAGTGCCCTGCCCCCATCCCAGGAGGTGGACCAGACCACCAACACGGCCCCAGCATAAGTGGAGGGGGGTAGGATGGGGGGGCAGATGACAGGGGTGCCTGACGGGAAGGAGGGGAACCCGGGGGTCTGGCTGTCCAATGGAAGGGCCCAAGTGCACCCCAAAACCCTCCAGGAGTGAGAGGAGGAACACGAGACCCGGTTGTATGCGACTTTGCGAGGCGTTTAACTTGCAGGCAAGCAACGCCCCCCCCGTCCACGCTATTTCGGGGGCTATCGCAGCCGAAATAGCGTGGAGCCAGGGTCTGCGCACGCTCGCTAGCCAGACTGGGGTAACCACTGGATTTTCATTATCCAACCCATCGCCCAGTCCGGCAGTTGATTGTAGATCTCACAGGAAACGACCAAGAGAAAAAAGAAATCTATCTAAAAAGAAATTAGAAAAAATTTGCCAGGACCAGAGAACCTAGCGAGGAACTAGGTCCTTACTTCTGATTGGGCAGAATACCTATAGCAGAGAGAGGGAGTATACCCCCTGGGACTGCCCATAGGCGTAGCCAGACTATTTTTCTGTCTAGTGCCCTACTCTTGTAGGGGACAGTATAACGCAATAGTTAAGAAGATCAGGAGCTGTCCCAATTAATGAACAAAAGAGAAAGTCAGATATTCTTAGTCATTCAGTACAGCGTGCAAGATTTTTAATCATTACCATTGGGACGTCCAAAGACAGTCCAACTGAGGGGTAGGCAACCATGCAAACAGGCCCACAGACTAAACAGGTAAAGAAGGGTTAAAAAAAAAGACTCCGTAGCACCTTATGCCCAAAATTGGCATCAGAGAGGTTATAAACCCTGGCTCCACCGTTGCATCTTCAGTTTAGTTGCAAGCACTCAATAATAACCAAAACCCAACTCTTCAGAGAAAAGATGGTTGGGAGCTACATCGATCGGTGGACTCAGAGAAATGGATTTTACGGTAAGTAAAAAATCCCATTTTCTCTTTCGTCCACTGAGGGACGTAGCTGGGATGTCCAAAAGCAGTAACCACTGAGGGGTGGGGAAAGGACAAACTTAAAAGAATGCAATTCCCATGGCTAACATAGCCAAACTATATAACATGGAGCCCAACAAGCAACAACTGGGGCTCAATTGTAGCAAAACCATTAAGGAGAAGGAAAAGTAGACTTCTCCTTAAATGGCAGCCAGCAAAACGTTGCGGCCAAATGACGCATCCGAGGATGCTAACACATCCACTCTGTAAAACTTGGTGAACATATGTACAGACAACCAAGCGGCCACCTTGCAAACCTGCATCACTGACGCCTGATGGTGGAAAGTTCAAGAGGCACTCAACGCCCGCGTAGAGTTAGCCGTGACAGGGAAGTAGGAACCTTGCCCTTAAGAGAATATGCCTTCACCACCATCTGTCTGATCCATCGAAAGATGGTAGCCGCAGACGAAGCCTGACCCTTACGGGGTACCTCCAAATTCACAAACAGAGTCCGACTTATGAAAGGACTCAGTCGTCTCCAGATACACCCATATCGCCGAAACCCCATACAAGCAATGCAAAGCAATTTCCTTAGGATGCGAAGGTTTCGGATAGAGTGACAGAAGCACTATGTCTTCGTTCAGATGGAAGTCTGAAACCACCTTAGGAAGAAACGACGGATTAGGCCGTAAGACTTCCTTATCCCTGTGTATTACCAGATAAAGATAGCGCCGCTAGTTCAGAAACCCTGCACGCAGAGGTGATAGCCACCAAAAAGGCAACTTTCTGCAACAAGGCAAGCAAGGAAATGTGTCTTATGCTCTCTAAAGTTTTCTGAAGAACCGATAGAACCAAATTAAGGTCCCAAGGAGGGAAAGGAGACCTCCTGGGGGGAGCCAAATGGCGAACCCCCTGAAGAAACGTGCGAATCAAAGAGTGCGTAGCCAAAGGGTGTTGGAAGTACACAGCCAAGACCAAGATCTGACACTTAAGAGTGCCCAACGCCAAACGTTGGTCAACCCCTTTCTGTAGAAAGGTCAGGATCCTGCTGATAGCAAAGGATCTAGGATGCAGCTTCAGCGATTCGCACCAAGCAATGTACGCTTTCCACGTATGATGATAAATCTTCAGAGAAGTAGACTTCTAAGCCTTGAGTAAGGTGGGGATCACAGAATCGGACAGACCCCTGTCCTTTAATACCTTGCTCTCAACAGCCAAGCCGTTAAAGCCAGAGACTGTAAAGCAGGATGGAAGATTGGACCCTTGAGATAGAAGATCTTCTCACAGAGGAAGTGTCCACGGACCTGCGACCTTCAGCCAAATCACGTCAGCGTGCCAGGATCTCCGGGGCCAATCGTGAGCCACCAGAACTACTGGAATCTCCTCCAACTCGATAATTTTCAGCGGAGGCAAGGCATAAATTAGCCCATACTGGCTCCAGGGAGCCACCAAGGCAGGGCGTCTACTGCATCGGACAGAGGATCTCGGGCCCGAGCTACAAACTTTGAAACTTTCCTGTTTTGTCTGGAGGCGAACAGGTCCACATCCGCGGTCCCCCACCGGAGACACAGCTGGCGGAACACCCATGGACGCAGGGACCACTCTCTCTGATCCAGCGTTTGACGACTCAGGTAGTCCGCCTGCCAATTGTCTACGCCGGGAATGTATGGGCATGCGTTCCAGCGTGGTACTTGGCGCCCAGCCATACCGGGAACCCGGAAGACAAGGATCCTCTGCACAGCGTCCATCCGTCCACCCGACCGGCACTAGGTGTTCCATCCTCCAGGACCCCTGGGACAACATCCATCTCCTGACATACCACCGGAGAATACAAGCCTAACCTACACTTAGAGGCGCTCTGTCTCTTTCTTTTACATGTACCCATAGCACTGACTTCACTGTGTTTCTCGGAGCTAGCCCTTACAGCAGCAACCACCTATTGCCATATTGATTTTCATCGTTTTTAGACTTTACTATTGGACTTTTTTTATGGACTTAATTTATTGTCACCAACAGTCCATCGATTTGTCCCTTCCCCAATCACCTTAACAGTGCCACGTATTGGTAACTATTTATTATATAGCCTTTATCCCATTTAGCCTATGCCAGAGTGCTTGCTTCCTTTTCTGTTTTTTTTTTTCCTGTGCCAAGGCGGGTGTGGAAACATCCTCTTCCGCGTCAGAAAAGTCTGAATGAGGGGATGCATCCTCCAAAAGGGGGTCTGCGTCGCCGGCGACCATATCGGCCTCAGAATCTGAGGTCTGAGATGAGACAGGCGAGGGCTGAGGGAGTTTCTTAGTAAATGCTGCCGCAATAACTTTGTCCATTTTTCTGGACATTTCTTGCTTCACAGACAATAAAGTCACATCATGAGCATCAGCAGCGGGCCCCAACGATACATCGGAGGTCGTAGACAAACTTGGGCAATCCATGTTAGACATCTGGCCAAACAGATTGCACAGTAAGAATGTAAAGAGCAGACAGGGAAACGGGGAAACATCGGAACCGGCATCGCAAGGGGTTAAATAGAAGCTTCTCCTGAAAATAGGAGCAATGGCCTAAGAGGGAGCAATCAACGCCCAAACACTAAATATTAACGCTCCTGAGGCTAAGTGAGGTTACAAAGGCACCACAGGTCCCAGCAAGTCCACAGCTACCTGCGTGCACTGCGCCTTTAAGAGGCGATAGCGATGCACGCAGCGCTACTCCGGCGGATAATCCTAAGCCCCCTAAAGGCCTGAAACCCCTGTGAAGATGAAAAGGTGAAGGCCAGGGTAATTAAACTCCTCTAGAGTAGTTACCACATGGAGAACACAGCAAGGTCTGTAAGCAGCATGGAGAAGAGAAAATAGAAGGAAACGCCCCCACCCACAAGAGCCAGAAGCTCTTGTGCCGTTTTGTGTCCGGCTCCAGCAAAAGGGCCACTGGCATTACAATGATAGGGATACCCAAGCAGGCTGCTGAGGCCTTTTAAGGCTGCAGGCCACGGCAAAATGGCAGCTTCGCGCTTATGAGCACGTGACCTCAGGCCTAGTGAGGCCTACCCTAGTAACAGGCCCGGGGCCCTGGGGGGGGGGGCTCCTCCCGGCGTCCACTACCCATTATAGCACCTGAGGCAACTTACATAGGGGACACACCCCCCCAACTAAAAGTGTCCCGGGGATCCGGAGCCCAGGGTAGGGATAGGTCAGGGTAGGAGAGAAAGGTCCCAGGTGACCCCACATAGTGGAGGAGGGTGGTAGGAGGTATGGGTACCCAAGGGTCTTACTCACCTATGGAGGAGCCCACGTCCGCCCCAAGCCCGCTAACCAGATGGACAGAACATGCTGCATTTTTTCTGCACAGAATTGTACTGAAACATAGCAAAACACATTGAAAACACACTGGAATGGAGTGTGGTGTGAACTGTAAGCAAAAATATTTTTGGAATGCATCCGGAGTGCTATGTTGTGGTGTGATCTGGTCCTTATAGCGGTTCTTCATATAAAAGTTAGCAGCTACAAATATCCTTCCACATCTTGCGGCCAGCATGGAGCTCAGGCTGGACCGGATGATGGGTGACGTCACTCGCGGTGGAGATGGGCACTTCTGCCGATAGCCGCGGCTTCCAGTTCTGGACGCGGTAACGGAAAGCGGGCCGGATGATGGGCTGGTGCAGCCAAAAGCCCCGTTAAGCCTCCTGTTAGCCAGTGCCCTTCAATTCTCCAAGAGTTCCTCCGGCCAGCTGGGGAGACACAAAGACAAATACTAACCTCCATTTTCCGACTGTTTTGTCCAGACCTTCTTCGGGGTGGGTAAAGGTGCTGTCCTGAAAGACTACTGGAAAAGACGTTACCGGTAAGAGTAACTCTATTTTTCCCCCTATCGTCTTTCAGGAGAGCCACCGTTGAGAGGATAAGCGAGTATTTACACTTAGGGTGGGACCACCGCTCGAAGGACTTTGCGCCCAAAAGTCTGATCTTTAGCAGACAACAGGTCCAACCTGTAGTGCTTAGAAAAGGTTGAAAAACTGGACCAGGTTGATGCCCAACAGATCTGCTCCAGGGTAGCACCAGCTCTTTCCACCTGGGAAGTCGCTTTAGCCCTAGTGGAATGTGCCCTGATACTTTCCCGGGATCTCCTTCCCACTTGAGGCATAGGCCTGGCTAATGGCTAACCTAAACCATCTGGCCAAAAAATGTCTAGAGGCTTTGGAACCTTTACTAGAGCTACCAAATAGAAGAAAGAAAGAATCAGACTTCCTAAATTCCTTTGTACGATCAATGTACTGAAGGACA
The DNA here is from genome assembly GCF_965119305.1 of Pelophylax lessonae. Taxonomy (NCBI): domain Eukaryota; kingdom Metazoa; phylum Chordata; class Amphibia; order Anura; family Ranidae; genus Pelophylax; species Pelophylax lessonae. The sequence continues at coordinate 180,593,443 of NC_138775.1, read as the reverse complement.
CACCTGACTTATGAGAATTATTGTCCTATTCATTCACAGGATTCGAACAGAAAGTTGGTAAAACAATTTCTAAGTCTCTGTGAAACTTCGAGACCACTTTTGGTAAGAAAGACGGATCTGTTCTAAACATAATACAATCCAAGAAACTTGTAGAAAAGGAGCTCTAATAGAAAGAGCTTCAAGTTCACTAGCACTTCTGGCGGTAGTAATTGCCACCATAAAAAACTGTCTTGAGGGTTAAAAACGTCACCGCACAAGACTTAATAGGTTCAAACGGCTCTCCTAAGAGAGCCTGCAGAACCATGGATAGATCAGTTATGGGAAAAGGAAGACTACTCACTGGTTTCTGCCTGTTTAAGGCATCAAAGAAACGAACCACCCAAGGGTTTTCTGCTATGGATACTGCTAGAAAGACACTTGACTTTTAGGGTGCTGACTGCTGGAATTTCTACAAAGTGTGGCAATTAAAGGTTTAGCTCTGTCACTGGGCTACCTACATCCAAGAAGCTCCCTACGCACCAGCTGTTAAAAGGCTTCCAGGTCTTAAGGTAAATGGCCCGCGTTTCCTTTTTTCCTGCTACTAAGCAGAGTCGCCACCAAGTGGTCAGAAAACCCCTTGCTTTTAAGCAACTCTTCCTCATAAAGCCAGGCTGAAAGATTCAAACACTTCACCTGGGGACAGGAAACTGGGCCCTGGAAAAGAAGGTCCTCCCAAATTGGTAAAATCCAGGGGGGTTCCACTGCCTGACCTTTCAGGACCGAAAACCACATCTCAAAAAAGTTGGGACAAGGCCATGTTTATCACTGTGTGGCATCCCCTCTTCTTTTTATAACAGTCTGCAAACGTCTGGGGACTGAGGAGACAATTTGCTCAAGTTTGTGTTCCCCGACAATTGTGTTCCCCGACAATGTTTTCTGGAAGTATTCCTGAGCCTATTGAGGCCCATGAAGCAGTTTGAAAGAAAGATAGCCCTTATCGAGAAGATTGAATCCATCCTGAATCTTTTGTAAGCAATCAAAACGTTTAAGGGCTTCAGGTTCAGGATAGGTCTGTACATGTGTTAGGGAGGATGGATGCGCTGACAGCGTGTTGAAGCTGCTCCCGGTATTCAGTGCTTGGTGAATATGTGAAGTATATGATAAGGTATGGGGTGCGCTAAACAACAATAAGATCCAAATCAATGGAATAATAACTAAAAGTTATAAAACATGATAAATATGTGAACATAAAATGAATATGGTGACAAAAGTGATCCGTGAATAAATCAACTGGTGCATAAACACAAAAATTCATAAGTGTCCATAAATGGGGTGATGATATTGCATAGAAGATAAAGGAAAATAAACTTGATTCCAAATCCAAAATGAATCCACCACCAGGTGAAATTTCTCCTTACCGAACGGAAAAAAGTAAGGTGCCACTATTAAACATATGTGCTGAACAGAAACCAATCCCCGTAGTGATCCAGCAACCACCTCGTGAAAAACACCTGGGTTAGCCTCTTACCAGATGGAAATCAATGAACGCTTGAAACTGAAGGAACACTATCTTCCCCTTCTCCTTAGATCTACATAAGTCTCTCCAAAAAGCCACACTGACGATCCGACTCCACCATATGACAAAGAGACAGAAGCAGACTGATAGTGTATTACCCTTAACACATTTATTAAACAAGCGGTATTGCACTTACAATTGGAAGTCTTGTAAACAGCATAAGTTAATTTGTGCCAGAAAATCTCTTAAGAAGCTTGCGTCCGGCTGCAGCACGGATCGCAAGTGCCTGTGTGAGGTGTACGCCTCCTATTCTGACCGGTTTCTTCCTATTGGACATCAACTGAGACAGGAGTGACTTGCGTACCGTCACTTCCGTCTTATTTATACTTAATGAAGCAAGCTGCCATATTTCCGGTGTCTGCAAGGCAGGTCTCTTGCATTGGTTGCCGATATCATAAATAAATTTAAAAGCCGATAGTTGAATAAAAACTGAAAAACTGAAAAATAATATAGATACCTTTACTGTTATTAAATCAACTAAACTCATTTACAATAAAAGAACATATTATTCCATCATAGTGACACCAGAAGTAAGCACTTTCCTTCCTATCCTGCATCAACACATCAGGAGTGTTATTAGGAGAGGGGTGACCACAATTAAGGAATAAAAATTAAAAATACATAGAATATTATAAAACAACCTTATTATTATTCACAAAAATGTTTAAAATACATTTAAAATGTATCTAAAACCTGCCTCTTATAAAGGGGATCAGCAATTATTTATATGTGCATTATTGTCCCACTCTATGTTATGTCCCCGGGGTCTGGAGCATCCGAGCTCATATATCCAGAAGGTTTCCCTCCTGGATATAGACCTCCTCAGATTGCTCCCTCTCCAGTGGGGTGTGTATTTTTCTATGGCGATGATTTTTAAATTCTTAGGGTTTTTCTTATGGCATTGGGGATAATGTTGGGACACACTATGTCCAGGAAAGCCTTTATATATATTGGCCAAATGCTCTCCAATACGTATAGAGAGGCAGTGCGTATGGTCCTTCCCACGTATTGTAGGTTGCACTCATACTGTAAAAGGTATTCAACCCCCTTGGTATGACAGGAGATAAATTCCTTAATGGGATATTCTTTACCAGTTACAGTGGAACAGAATGTATTGGTCTTTATGGTCTGGGCTTCTTTACACATATTACAGTTCCTACAGGGAAAAAAACCCTTCATGTCAGGAAAGATCTTTGGGATGATAGGTGGATCGATGGGATTTGATGCCACCAGATCTTTTAGATTCTGAGCCTTCCTATAAATAATTTGTGGAGTCTCCGGTAACGCAGGTCCCAAAATTTTGTCTCTTTGTAAAACTCCCCAGTGTTTCCGAAACACATGGTTCAGCCATTTGTAATTTTGTGAAAATTTAGTAACAAAGGCAAATTCAAACATGGAACGATTTTTTTCTCGGTTGGCATCTGAGCTGCTCTCTTTCTTAGGTTGTATCAAAGTTTCCTGTTCAACCGGCTTCAGGGTTTGGATTTCTCTCTCCAATTCCTCCGGCTTATAACCTTTTTCAAGGAACCTTTGTTTCAGAACCAACGCCTGTTCTTGAAAATCCTGGTTGTCCGTACAGTTCCTCCTAACCCGTCTGAACTGTCCTTTAGGTACCGCTCTGAGCCAGGCCGGATGATGGCAGCTGTCTAAGGCTATAAAGCCATTTCTATCAGTAGGCTTAAAATAGGTTTGAGTGGTAAAACTGGAGCCTTTTCTGGAGATGACCAAAACTAAAAAGTTCACTGAGACATTAATGTATTCATACGTGAATCTAATCCCCCAATCATTGCAATTAAGATTTCCCATAAAACGTTTCAGTGAATGCTCATCTCCTTGCCACACTAACAGCGTGTCATCAATATACCTTCTCTACTTTAAAATTTAGTTTTTGTGCGAATAAATGTAGATCCTTGATAAAATCAAATTTATCAAGGCATGTGTTGGGACAGAAGAAACTCTTTCTAAAAAATCTAACACAAAATCCAATTCCAAAAGTCTATATCCTCTATTCAAACCATCAGGTACTAATCAACTTTCAGATACCACTACTCAATCACCACAAGTTCACCAACCTACACAAATCACCAATCAAGCACCTATCCAACCACCCTCCACTCTATCCAGCACCATTGATTTACAGGATGCATCTTTTTTAGAAATTATACACCAACAAGCACTAAAACTCTCCTCGCTTCCTCCCACCCTCTCGCAACCCAACTAGAAACACCCACCCCACTCACCACCGATCACACCATTATCAATTTGTCTTCCCACACCCTATCAGAGGATGAATCCTCAGTCCTTCAGAAAGGACTGAGCTTCTGTCCCAACACATGCCTTGATAAATTTGATTTTATCAAGGATCTACATTTACTCGCACGAAAACTAAATTTTAAAGTGCTCTTTCAGAAAGAGGCCAAGACCACCTCATCAGGCATTTCTAACAATCCAGTGCTTTAAACATTAATATCTCTGTTAGAGCAGAACGAAGATCTCATTGATCGGGTGGACCTCTCCTCTTTGCTAGCGGGTGTCCAGTCGACACAACCTCAGTCTTCCCTCCCCCACCCAAAAGTAAAGAAAAAATCTGATAAATGCCCACCTATACAAAATGCTAACACAGGCCTCGACAAACCCCGGGTGCCAGGTTGCATTTGTGACTAGAATTAGCGACCTGGTGCCTGGGGTGCCCTGCAGGAGGTGTCCTGTCCCTTTTGCGCCCCCACCTTCTTTCCCGAGTGCACGGACTTCCACGCCGTCCATAAATTGAGGCCCCGGCTTTTCGGCCTTCTTCTGTGAGATGAGAGGCTAGGGGAACTGGCGCCCTCATGTGGTGGCCGGGAGTAAGGAGGATGGAAGGAGATGGGAAGTTTTTGCAGGCTTCATCTCTGTCCAGTTACCTTTGCTTAAAGGTAAGTGGACAGGGAATGTGGTTATTATTAATTTATTTTTTAAATTAAAAATAAATAAATAATAATGTTTTCTTTTTTTTTTTTTTAATTATTAAAAAAAAAAAACATCTTTTTCTTTTTTTTTCTTTTTCAATTCTTCATATATATATATATATATATATATATATATATACACACACATACAGTGGGTACTGAAAGTATTCAGACCCCCTTAAATCTTTCACTCTTTGTTATATTGCAGCCATTTGCTAAAATCATTTAGGTTCATTCTTCTTCCTCATGAATGTACACATAGCACCCCATACTGACAGAAAAACACAGAATTGTTGACATTGTTGCAGATTTATTAAAAAAGAAAAACTGAAATATCACATGGTCCTAAGTATTCAGACCCTTTGCTGTGACACACATATATTTAACTCAGGTGCTTTCCATTTCTTCTGATCATCCTTGAGATGGTTCTACACCTTCATTTGAGTCCAGCTGTGTTTGATTATACTGATTGGACTTGATTAGGAAAGCCACACACCTGTCTATATAAGACCTTCCAGATCACAATGCATGTCAGAGCAAATGAGAATCATGGGGTCAAAGGAACTGCCTGAAGAGCTCAGAGACAGAATTGTGGCAAGGCACAGATCTGGCCAAGGTTACAAAAAGATTTCTGCTGCACTTAAGGTTCCTAAGAGCACAGTGGCCTCCATAATCCTCAAATGGAAGACGTTTGGGACGACCAGAACCCTTCCTAGAGCTGGCCGTCCGGCCAAACTGAGCTATCGGGGGAGAAGAGCCTTGGTGAGAGAGGTAAAGAAGAACCCAAAGATCACTGTGGCTGAGCTCCAGAGATGCAGTCAGGAGATGGGAGAAAGTTGTAGAAAGTCAACCATCACTGCAGCCCTCCACCAGTCGGGGCTTTATGGCAGAGTGGCACGACGGAAGCCTCTCCTCAGTGTAAGACACATGAAAGCCCCCATGGAGTTTGCTAAAAAACACCTGAAGGACTCCAAGATGGTGAGAAATAAGATTCTCTGGTCTGATGAGACCAAAATAGAACTTTTTGGCCTTAATTCTAAGCGGTATGTGTGGAGAAAACCAGGCACTGCTCATCACCTGTCCAATACAGTCCCAACAGTGAAGCATGGTGGTGGCAGCATCATGCTGTGGGGGTGTTTTTCAGCTGCAGGGACAGGACGACTGGCTGCAATCGAGGGAAAGATGAATGCGGCCAAGTACAGGGATATCCTGGACAAAAACCTTCTCCAGAGTGCTCTGGACCTCAGACTGGGCCGAAAGTTTACCTTCCAACAAGACAATGACCCTAAGCACACAGCTAAAATAACGAAGGAGTGGCTTCACAACAACTCCGTGACTGTTCTTGAATGGCCCAGCCAGAGCCCTGACTTAAACCCAATTGAGCATCTCTGGAGAGACCTAAAAATGGCTGTCCACCAACGTTTACCATCCAACCTGACGGAACTGGAGAGGATCTGCAAGGAGGAATGGCAGAGGATCCCCAAATCCAGGTGTGAAAGACTTGTTGCATCTTTCCCAAAAAGACTCCTGGCTGTATTCGATCAAAAGGGGGCTTCTACTAAATATTGAGCAAAGGGTCTGAATACTTAGGACCATGTGATATTTCAGTTTTTCTTTTTTAATAAATCTGCAACAATGTCAACAATTCTGTGTTTTTCTGTCAGTATGGGGTGCTATGTGTACATTCATGAGGAAGAAGAATGAACTTAAATGATTTTAGCAAATGGCTGCAATATAAAAAAGAGTGAAAAATTTAAGGGGGTCTGAATACTTTCCGTACCCACTGTGTATATATATATATACACGGGCAGTCTGATCAGGTCCGCCTGTCAGTTTTTCAGACAGACATGATCGGACCCTTCATTCTCCTCTATGGAGCGGAAATCTGCCGCCATCTGATCCTGTCCTCCAAAAACAGATGGATGGTGGTTCTATTTTCTATCCATCCCGTGGATCGGATCAGATGGCATCGGATGGAAAGAGACAGTCTGTTTCCATCCAATTGCGCTATAGAGGAGAGTGGGGTTCTAGTCGTATTTATGTGTAAATTTAATATCCGTTTTATTAAATAAAGCTTGGTTGTTAGTTTAAAAAAAAAAAAAAAAAACTGGCTCCTAACTTTTTTAGCTGGATCCTAGATTTCAGGCAAATTTGTCAAGCCCTGCGCTAACAAACGCTTTCCTCAAGATGGTCTCCAAAAAGATGTGGAAAAACTGAGGAAAAACTGAGAACAAAGACACTGACCGAATCTAATATCACTCTCCAACAAAGACAAGCTGTCAATACTCTAGCCAAGAATCAATCCATTGTCATAAAATCAGCGGATAAAGGGGGCAACATCGTCCTTATGGACGATATGCAGTATGTTGATATGTGCCTTAAAATTCTAAAAAACCCTGAATGGTACAGACCCATCACCAAGGACATTATACACAAATATAACATTCAATTCTACGAATTGGTTGATGCGGCTTATTTAAATAACATCATAACTAAGGATACATGGGACTATATCCGTCCTGCTTTCCCTATAATACCTACTTTTTATGCCCTCCCAGAAGTCCATAAGGACCCAAAAAAAACCCTGGAAGGCCTATCATATCCGGCTGTGGATTAATTACTGACAACGCTAGTAAAGTCATTGACATGTTTCTAAAACCCTTTGTCGCACAACTTCCCTCACACACGCGAGATACAATACATTTTTTGCAAAGAATAGGTGACCTCACTTTTCCACCTGATTGTCTCCTGGTGTCGATCGACGTAGAGGCATTGTACAGCTCGATCCCCCATCATAGGGGGATCGCAGCTGTACGCCACACGATCGACACCAGTGTTGGTCTTGACCCGTACAGTGAGTTTATTCTATCCTTGCTAGATTTTGTTTTAACTCACAACGTGTTTTCTTTTCAAAACTCCCACTACCTCCAGGTGCAAGGCGTAGCGATGGGGACATGTTGTGCCCCATCCTACGCCAATTTGTACTTGGGGGAGTGGGAGCAAGGGTTTCTCGCAGATGAGACCCTTACTATGTACACAGACTGCATCCGTACATGGATTAGATATATTGATGATATATTTTTGGTCTGGGATGGCCCCCGGGAACTTCTTGATAGGTGCATGGAGAGATTGAATAGAAACGACTTCAATCTAAAATTTACCATGCACGCAGACTATGAAAAAATCACTTTCTTAGATGTAGAGGTGTTTCGAGGCGGGGATGGCGTTCTCCACAGTGGCTTATATCGCAAACCCACTGCTGGTAACGCCATCCTCCATGCTACTAGTTTTCATCCCCAACCTCTCATACGCTCGATCCCTACAGGCCAATATTTACGCTTACGTCGTAATTGCACCGACCTCGACACTTTTAAAAAAGCTGCCACTAGCCTAAGAGACAGGTTGCTAATAAGGGGGTATTCCCACAAACTTCTCAAGTCAGCCTATAAAAAGGCTCTAACAAGCAATAGAGAAGAACTTCTAGCCCCCAAAACACACAAAACTGACAATGTTTTAAGAATAATTACAGGTTATTCTCAACAACACCAAGACCTGCGCAAAATTGTCACTAAATATTGGCACATACTGGCCCTAGACCCTACTCTGAGCCCACATCTTCCTCAGATGCCTCAAATGACCTATAGGCGAGCTCCAGCTCTCAAGGATAAACTAGTTCTGAGCGAATTTAAGGTACAGTCTGAATTCAATCCATGCAAATATAAGGGCACTTATATGTGCGGATCCTGCCATTATTGCAAATATGCCGTACAAATGGGATTGTCTACCTCCTGTTGTGAGACTGCAAATGCTTCTATGTTGGGAAGACAAAACTCGAATTTTGGAGACGGATGTACCAACATATAAGAAGCATGCGCAAATGTGACCCCGAGCTGCCCTTAGGACTTCACGTATCCGGCGGACGCTGTCGCTTGCGTAATCACGCAGCGGTGACGTCATTCCCGTGCCGGTGGGCAGTGCCCTGCCGACCACGCCACCCGCTCTTACGCGATGACGCATTTCCTATGCGCGTCGGGGTATGCGGAGGGCGGGCCTGGCGAGCGCCGCCCAGGGAGCCCACAGCTGGCGGCGGGTGGAGAGCAATCACATTGATTGCTCTCACCTGTCATGCCACCCCTTTATATGCAACTCCCAGCGATGGCTATTTGTGATATCCACCGCTGGGAGAGGGATGTCGACTATACACCACTTCTAAGGTCTGTACTTGATTTCATTTTGGATCATACTTTTTTCATCTTTTACATTTCCCTTGGGGGAGAATGCTGCAAGTCACCATCGAACTCCTAAGCATTTTGTTATTAGGTGGGATTCAATGCGTGTTAGTACCTTTTCACTTGCCAACAAAGCTAATGTATCCTGCTGGATCTAGCTATTGACAACCTTTGAATACCTTTCTTTTCTTCTTTTTTTAATGACTTTATCAAATGATTTGCAACATTTTCAACTCAATTAACAAGTGATTTCAACACACGCACTGGATCCTGCTCCTTAGACACCCATTTGTCCTGTTATATTATTTGGACATTTGAACAGACCAGTATAGTGTATTAATTACACTTACTTTATATATTTTTTCACAGTCATATGTGATTGGCCTCTGGCTGACCGGCTAAGCACACTTGGACTCCAGTTGTGACAGTTATATCCGGGACGCACAATTCACCTGTTCTATCCCCTCTCTTACCGAATGATCTATATCTTCATAGATCCTACTTGCAAATTTTACAGCTCTCTGTGGGTGTTCAACAAACTCCTTGTTTTTAAAGCGGCAAAACTATCGTATATGTTCATATGCTAATCAACCAAGTGTACTTTACCTCTATATACAACTCATGTTTTGTACCTGCATGACAAGAACATGTATATAAACTTGTATTTCGTGATGTCTTATGTGACATATATGCTCTTCTTAATATCTACAGAACTAACAACCTCCAGCATAATCCCTGAGGAAGAGGTTCATTACCTCGAAACATTGGATAAATCTGGAGTGGATGGTTGAGTTCACTTGCACATTTTACCTACTAGTTTGCCAATTTTATCTTGTATCTATTACATCTTTTGTATGTTTCTTTCGTGTTTTTATGAATAAGATTTTTTGTACTTTAAATTTTTGAGTTGCCTATAAAGTCCCACCCCTAGGGGATTTCACAATTTTTCCTAATAGTGGCACCTTACTTTTTTCCGTTCGGTAAGGAGAAATTTCACATTGGTGGTGGATTCATTTTGGATTTGGAATCAAGTTTATTTTCCTTTATCTTCTATGTAATATCATCACCCCATTTATGGACACTTATGAATTTTTATGTTTATGCACCAGTTGATTTATTCACGGATCACTGTTGTGTCACCATATTCATTTTATGTTCACATATTTATCATGTTTTATTACTTTTAGTTATTATTCCATTGATTTGGATCTTATTGTTGTTTAGCGCACCCCATACCTTATCATAAGTCTGTACTTGCCTGAAGGTTACCGCACGACAAACGTGTAAATAGAACTCTCTGCCTAACTCCTTTGGTGGTACCTTCACTACGACCCTCTGCACCACCAGCTCTTTCAGGGAGGAAGGTAAAGCCAACGCCCTTTCCGTGCATCTTGGTAATTCAGTGATGAAGATCCTGAGCGGAGGGGGGCTTGAAAATTCCAAATGATAACCACTTCTTATGATCCCCAGAATAAAATGACTTGAAGGCGACGGCTTGCCACTGTGGGAGGAAGGTCCCCAGTCTTTGACCCACAGTGGTCAACTCGTCACTGGGTTTTCTTGGGCTGTTGAGGGCGAAAAATCGCCTCTCCCTCGACCCTTGCCTCTTTGGCCCCAAGATTTCTTCTGCCCCTTGGACCTCCTCGTGGCAGAGAATTTTCTAGGAGGGTAAGACTTTTTCTTGAAAGGTTCCAACCATCCACACTTGACAGGAAAGGTTTTTTTTCTTGTCCGCTGTCCGAGCCAGGACAGTTTCTAAGCCTGGCCCAAACAGGTGGTCCCCTGTAAAGAGAATTCCGCACAATTTATCCTTGAACCCGCTATTGCCCTGCCAAGTCTTAAGCCAAACAGTCCTCCTTGCTGAATTGGCTAGGGCTGAAGAATTGGCAAACATACGTACAGATTTTGCTGATGCGTCCGCAAAAAAAGCCACACCCTATAGAAGCGTAGGGAAAAACTACAGAATTGTCTCCTTCGAGGTGCCAGCCTCAATGTGTGTTTTAATCTGTGTTAAGCAAGTACTCCAGATTGTGGGCCACTACCATCACAGCCATGGCAGGTTTAAGATTCCCCAACGAGAACTCCCAGGTCATTTTAAGGATAGAATCCATCCGTTTATCCATGGGGTCAGAAAGAGAGCCCATATCCTGGAAGACTAGGTCTGTCTGCCTAGAAACCTGAGAGAAGGCCGCGTCCAATTTCGGTGATTTGTTCCAAACTGACGCGTCCTTCTCAGAAAAGGGAAATCTCCTTTTCAGGGCTCTGGAAAAGAAAGGCTTTCTCTCAGGAACTTGCCATTCCTTTTTGAACGCTTCCTCCAGGGCGACTCTTTTTTGCTTGCCTAGGCCCTGGTACATATTATCGTGAAGAAATAAGGTTTTCTTCTCTTTCTGGATCCCTAAGGTGGTGTGGATCACTCCCAAAAGATCCCCCACCTCTTCAAGGGTTAATTTGTACCTAGACACTTTAGTACATTCCCCATCCACCCCTTCTCCCCCTGACTCCTCCTGGGAGCCTGAAGGTGTCCTATCACACTCTTCACCCCGTTTCTCAGTAACCCCCCCCCGGTGTTCCTTCACTCGCAGAGAGTACCACAGGTTGGGGTGGGGGTGGAGCAATCTCCTGTTGTGCTGACTAAGGAGTTCTGGGGCTGAGGAATTTGTAGATTTGAAATTAAATCTTTAAAATGATTGGAAAGTGCTGGAAAGCTCCTTGACAGATGAAGTTAGATAAGTACACTGTTCTGCCAAATGTTCCCCAACTAGGCTCTCTACACACTCTTTACAAAGTCCCTTGGTCTAGGATTCCCATATAGTAGCATTGCATGATGGGCATCTTCTCTTTGAGCTATGTGGCGATTTGGTCTGAGGCCTTACTTTGTAACACATAAGAAAAGACACACAGCTCAGTACCCATACTGGCTCCCCAGCACACAAGCACGGCATGCCCCCTCAGGAGTGTACCTAGGACCGACCACCACCAGGGTCCTAGAACTACCAGCATAAGTCGCACCCCCCCCCCCCCCAAGACCGGGGGGGGGGGGGGGGACACCATGGAGCTAGCGGGGGAAGGGAACACCACCCCAGGGTTCTCTTAGCTTAAGATGGCTGGTGCTGGCTTCACCTGGAGCAGTCCCTGAGGCCTGTGCCTCCCCGCCTGTGTGCCTGTAGCTGTCCCCCAGGTTTTGGTTGCACCAGCCCATCATCCGGCTCGCTCTCCATTACCACAGCCGGAACTGGAAGCCGCAGCCATCGGCGGAAGTGCCCGTCTCCACTGGAAGTGACGTCACCCATCATCTGGTACAGCCCAAGCTTCATACTGGCCGCAAGATGTGGGAGGACCAGTCGTACCTCTGCAGCGCTTTCCCCGAGCGCGAAGAGCAGACCCCAAAGGCTCGAACCCCCACTGAGGAGAAGCTGGGGTGACGATTTAGGCAGCCAAAAAAGGTAAATCGGGTCCCTAATCATACCTATAGCCGCCATTAAAGAGACCTTAGCCTCGCCCTTACAGAAAAACACAGCCTCAGCCCCCTGGCCGTTCAACCCTTGGTTCCTGGCAACGTCTCACCGCTGGAGGAAACACCAGAACTGAAGGGCACCGGCTAACGGGGGGGTTCCCCAAGAAGGGAGGAGCCAAGGTCTCTCAAAGGTGACTGTCCTGAAAGACGATAGGGGAAGACTGGTCTTTAAAAAGGCATAAAAAAGGTCAATCCTCCTAGGAAACTAATAAAACTGAGTTATGCTGATAGTAAAGGTTATTTCACACAGGGCAGACTATCTGCTGATCTCCACTGAGCAGGTGAATGATAGGTCCATGTTCCCTCTGCTTATGCAAAGTGGACACAGACACAGACCGCTCTATGGGCGGTCAGAAGTAAACTGTCTGCCCATTTACACCTGACTTCCATTGGATGTAGGCAGGTTGTAAACAGACAGGTGGACCTGATCAAAACGTTTGCATGAAAGAGCCTAAGAAAATTTTTGCTGGGCTAGTCTAACATTCTTTACTTGCCACCGTTCAATCATCCCATAAGAGGCAGGAACAACCAAAGGTATTATGATTTGTGTTGCAAAATTCCAGAAAACACTGAAACTGAAATGTAACCTTGATACTAAATAAATGATTGCTTTGTCTCTATATAATCATCTGTATTGTGCAATATATGGTCGTTTTTGCTTAAAAAGGAACGTATACACCATGTGGTTAGCAATAGTTATAATCTTAAAGTAAAGACTGGATTTTTGTCTTACCGTAAAATTATTTTCTCTGAGGTTCATTGACGGACACAGCAACATATCTTCATTAGTCAAATGGGTTATGCTGCGCTTCCTAGGAGTAGGACACTAGGTGGAAAAGGGTTAACAAAGTTAACAGAATTTTCAGCTACACCCAAGGGGCAGTCCCAGCTGGTATACTCACACTTCCTGCTCTAGGATTCAGTTTTGTAGCAAGCAGTGTCAAAAGAATACATAACCCACCTCCACAGAGGGGTGGGTGCTGTGTCCATCAAAGAACATCAGAGAAAAGGATTTCAAAGCAAAGCAAAAATCCAGTTTTCTCTTTCGTTCATTGACGGACACAGCGACATATCTTCATTAGTCTAATAGGACGTCCCAAAGCAGTAATAGCATGAGGGTTGGGAAATGAATACAACAAATACAATTCCCAACAGGGTAAACATAGCCAAACAGGTAACCAAAGAGCTCAACCAGGAACAACTGGAGTTCACCTACCAGAAAAGAAACACCCCCAAGAGGTAGAAGTCCCTGCCACCGCAGCCTGCAAAACCTTGCAGCCAAAAGCAGAATCCGCAGATGCAAAAATTTCCACTTTGTAAAACTTAGTGAATGTGTGTACAGAAGCCCAGGAGGCTGCTTTGCACACCTAAACCACTGACGCCTGATGACGGAAGGTCCAGGAGGCACTACGCGCCCTCGTAGAATGTGCTTTAACAGGGAAAGGTGGAATCTAACCCTTAATGGAATAGACCTGCATCCATCAGGAAATGGTCGCAGCAGACGCAGCCTGTCCCTTACGAGGACCCTCCGTCAGAACAAACAAGGAATCCGACTTTCAAATTGACTTTCAAAATGACTCAGTCACCATCAAGTACACCCTGATGGCCCGAACCACATCAAGAGAATGCTAAGCAACCTCCTTGGAGTGCTTAGGACATAACGAAGGCAACACAATGTCCTTAGGAAGGAACGACTGAAAGGGAGGAAGCACCACCTTGTCCCGATGAACCACCAGATAAGGCAACCGACAGGACAACGCAGCCAACTCCGAGACCCTGCGTGCAGAAGTAATTACCACCAAGAATGCCACTTTCTGTGACAAGGTAAGTAAAGAAATTTCACGAATATTCTCAAACTGCAGTCTCTGAAGGAGGCCGATAATATTAGGTTGAGATACCACCGAGGCACCAGGGCCGCACCAGGGGAGCCAAATGACGAACTCCCTGAACGAATGTGCGAACAAAATAATTCAATGCCAACGGTCTTTGGAAGAAAATTGCCAAAACTAAAATCTGACCCTTAATGGTGGCCAAAAGTTTATCAATGCCTGATTGAAAAACTCCAGAAGATGGAATACTGAGAAATTCCCCGAGACTCACACCAAGAAATAAATGCTTTCCAAACTCCATGGTAAATTTTCAGAGAGGTAGACTTCCTAGCCCTTAACCACTTGCCTACTAGGCCTATTTTTGACATTTGGTGTTTACAAGCTAAAATCAGTTGTTTTTGCTAGAAAACTACTTAGAACCCCCAAACATTATATATTTTTTTATTAGCAGAGACCCTTGAGAATAAAACTGAGATTATTGCAATATTTTTTATCACACCGTATTTGCGCAGCGGTCTTCCAAATGCAATTTTTTTTTGAAAAAAATTCACTTTTTTTAATTAAAAAATAAGAATCCAGTAAAGTTAGCCCAATTTTTTTCCATAATGTGAAAGATAATGTTACGCCGAGTAAACAGATACCCAACATGTCATGCTTCAAAATTGCGCACGCTCACGGAATGGTGACAAACTTTGGTACTTAAAAATCCCCATAGGCGACACATTAAAAATTTCTACAGGTTGCCATCTTAGAGTTACAGTGGAGGTCTAGGGCTCAAATTATTGCTCTCGCTCCAACGATAGCGGCGATATCTCACATGTGTGGTTTGAACACCGTTTACATATGTGGGCAGGGTTTCCGTATGCGTTCGCTTCTCCGCGCGAGCAAACGGGGACAGGGCGCTTTCTTTTTTTTTTTTACTATTTATTTTATTTATTATTTTTTATTTTTACACCGTTTTAAAAAAAAAAAAAAAAAATTATTTCTATTACAAGGAATGTAAACATTCCTTGTAATAGAAATAGGCATGACAGGACCTCTCTTTTGTGAGATCTGGGGTCAAAAAGTCCTCAGATCTCACAAGTACACTAATAAAGATCGAAAGAAAAAAAAAAATGAAAAAAAAAAAAAAAAAAAAGGGACCTTTCAGGTCGGTTGCCGTCGCTCCGGTCCTCCAAGACAATAGAGTCGAGTGAGGGCAGGCTTGCTCTCACTTGACATCCTGTCTGTGAGGATCCGGGACCCGATCGTTTTCACCGCTGCCGGCGGGTCCGGTAAGCGGGGAAAAGGACCGGGACACGGCGGGAGGGGGGGCACCTCTTCCCCCATCCCGGAGGGTAATCTCGCGGCGAATCCGCCGCTGGGACCACCCTTATCGGAAAGCCGATTGCCTGCAGTTTAAAAAAATACCAGGGTTATGGCTATCTGCTGCCATTACAGCGGTATTTAGCTTTAAACTCAGGACGTATATATACAGTGGCCGGTAGGGAGGTGGTTAATAAATTCGGAATCACAGATTACGACAAACCAATATCCTTTAGAACCTCACTCTCAATAGCCAGGCCGTTAAAGCCAGCAATCGTAAAGCAGGGTGGAAGACCTTAGTAGGTCCATGTACCAGGAACAACGAGGCCAGTCTGGTGCCACCAGGATCACCAGAATCCCTTCTGCCTCAATTCTGCGTAGAAGTCTCGGCAAAAGTTGTATTGGAGGAAAAGCTTAAAGACAATACTGGCCCCAAGGAGACACCAGAGCGTTCGCGGCATCCACCAGAGGATCCCGAGGCCTCGCAACGAACCTCAGAACCTTCCGGTTGAGACGAGAGGCCAATAGGTCCACATCCGGTGTCCCCCACCGAAGACACAACTGATGAAAAACTTCAGAGTGAAGAGACCATTCTCCCGGACACAGAGCCTGACGACTGAGGTAGTCCACCTGCCAATTTTCCACCCCTGGAATGTGCACTGCCAATAGTGCTGGAACAAGACGTTTGCCCCATTGCAGAATACCGGCCACCTCTTTTGCAGCTAGGGCACGTCTGGAGCATCCTTGGTGATTGATATATGCCACAGCCGTGGCATTGTCAAATTGGATCCTCACCGGACACCCCCTTCAGACGATCCGTCCACCGGAGTAAACAAAGTCTGATGGCTCAAATTTCCAGGATGTTTATCGGCAGACTGGACTCCTCCGAGGATCAGAACCCCTGGGCCAAATATGTGCCCAGGACCCCCCCCATCCGGACAGACTCCGTAGTCACCACTGTCCAGTCCAGAACAGGAGGAATGATTTTCCCTGATGAAGTGCCAGGGGAGCAGAGCCACCAAAGCAGAGACCCTTTCGCCAACCGACTCAACAGGATCAATTTGTCTAGAGACTGTGGGTGCCTGTCCCATTTCCTTGGAATCTCTTTTTGCATAAGCCTGGTATAGAAGTGAGCAAAGGGAATGGCCTTGCAGGTGGAGACCATCAAACCCAGCCCCTGCATGCAGGTTGTCAGACGACTGGATAACAGGAGGCCAATTGCCCGCTGCAACTTCAAGAGTTTTGATTCCAGAATAAACACCCGGGCTGACGCTGAATCCAGTGTCCGCCCCATAAAGTCCAACCTGTTGGATGGAGTCAGGGCTGACTTTTGGATATTCAGAATCCTGCCGAACTCCTGCAAAGTTCTTACCGTGATGTCCAGATCCTCCTTCAGGTATCCCAGAACCGCCGATGGCAAAGCGAAGAAAATGTTGAAGTCCGATATAGATTGGAATGTAAAGGTAAGCGTCCTTGATATATCGATGAAAGCTAGAAAGTCCCACTAATGTAGGGAAGCTACGACTGATCGGATTCCATTCTGAATTTTTTAACACGCACAAAATGGTTCAGGGCCTTGAGATCCAGAACATTGAAGAGAGATAACACCGCTCAGGCTAGTCAAAGTCCACGATTCAAGGTGGGTGCTGAACCTCGGCTCACCACCAGAAGCATAAAAGAAGAAAATGGTCGCACGCCACCATGGAATCCATTGAACAAAAGTTCCTTCACAAAGAATCTTGTAACCGGACCGGACCAACTCGAAAACCCATTTGTCTTGGATGAACGAGATCCATGCATACGGAAAGAAGCAAAGACATCCTCCCACCCCTAGAACGGTGAGTGTGTCCCTTCAGGCAGAGGAGGGCTTCTCTGTGAGGTAGGAGGAAGCCGCTTTTGACTTAACCCCCCCCCCCCCCCCAGGGCAGCTTGGAACCCCCAGAGAAAGGTCAAGAGGGTTTAGATCCTTTGACCTGCAACCCGGTGGGACGTAAGGGTCACTTGTGAGCCGAAAATACCGGAACAAGTTTGTGGCGAAACTCATTATTCCTAGCTACCTGAGAAAGCAAGGTACTCTTGCCTCCCGTGAGACCCTTAATGATCTCCTCCATGGAGGCTCCAAACAGAAAGTCACCCACAAAGGGAAGATCCATCAGAACCATTTCGGAAACATGGTCCGCAGACCAGCATTTAAACCAGATCATGCGGCGTAAAGTCACCGCCGTCCATTGCCCTGCAGGCTAACGGAGCTGCATCCAGGGAGGCATCCCAGATATATTGCAATCCTTGAATTATTTGTTCCGTCAGCTCTATTTTTTGAGCGTGCTGACCCTCCTTCAAATCTTGACGTAATAGCTTCACTCACGTTGTCAAGGTCTAAGAGACCAAGGTAATGGCAAACACCGGTCTCAAAATTGAGCCGACCACATTAAAGATGGCGTGTTTCAGCCTTCCTATCTGTAGGATCCTTAAAGGACGGAGCATCCTCCACAGGCAATAATGTGGCTATATTCAATCTTTACAAATGGGAGACCACCACTTGTGGTACCATCAGTTTCTTAACCAGGGACCCTTCGAAGCGATATCTCCTAGCGAAACACTTGGGTATCTCAGCCACATGTTTCAGGGAACCCATTGACTAGCGAAAATCTCGTCAAAATAGGCAGGGAAAGGAAACACTTAGACACTCTGAAAGGTCTACGGGTGCCAACTCTGAATGGTCTACGGGTGCCAAACTGCACCGGTGTGGCCAACGCAACATCAGCTACGCCCTCCATCTTTAAAGTTTCCTGCACTGACACAATCAGTGCCTCTACCAGCGCTTTTTCTTGCGCCAAAGTGGAGGAAGAGAAATCATCCTCCTTGTCAGAACATTCGAGATGCGTGTACGCGGACCCCGTGGGGCGACTGAAGTCCATGGCGGACACATCCACCTCAGATCTTCATGAGGCAGATGAAATAGGAGAGGACAGCGGGCGCTTTTTGGCAGGTATCTTTTGCAAAACCATGTCCAATTTTGACACTAAAGATTGTAAGACCGCCATAATGGCTGTCAGCTAAATGGGACCCCGAAGATCCCCCCCTCTGAGAGTGGGTCTGGTGGTGAGACAAGTTTGGCCAGCTCCATCCTGGTGCTGCATATCAGTATTAAAACCCCAGCAATATTGATGCCTGTGGGACTACAGGTCCCTGAACACTGCGAATAGCTTAATCAGGCAGGGAGATACCGCCAAGGACTCACCACCACCCGCGTCTCCAGGAGAGCATAAGAGGGGCCAAGCCTCTTGCAGCACGCCGCTCTGACTGAGGAGCGGCTGTGCTGTCACCTGAGGCCTGAGAGGAAATGCGGCTACTAGAATATGGCCGCCGCGCATGCGCACTAGCTCCGGCCACGTCGGGCTACGGGAAAATGGCCCCACGCATGCGCAGTAACCCCGGCCACCGCCGGACTGCAAAAAATGCCCGCCGGCAAGCCGCACATGGTCCACATTGGTGGCACCAGCCAGCGTGATAAACGCTTGCTCAAATCCCTCACACAGCCCACCCAGGACCCCTCCCCCCCAGTACACAAGGCACTCCCGGCCCCAAAAACACCACGACGACTAGCCGTAGAGCACCCACCGCACCCCATTACAGAAAGAAAACCCCCCTGAGTGCCCCCCTTAAGGGGGGAATGGGGGTTAAGGGTAGGGTGTGAGGTGACCATTAAGGGTAGTTAAAACTAGGGGAGGGCTGCTCACCTATAGGACCACCGACCCCGGGAGGATCCGCACCAGCCCCTAACTTCCCAAGGGAAGAAAGGGGGGTTAGTCACCATAACTTTGAAGACTCGCTGGATACACTCCAGGCAGGTCCCCTCTTCATCTTGGAACAAGGGGTGCTGCTGAACCTAGGAACGCTGCTACTCCGGCCACGACCAGGTCGTGTGCGTCCGTGCGAGGTGTGCCACTCGCAAACCAGTCCATCCAGTAGGAGCATGTCGCGGCCAACCTAGTAAGGAGCCGAGGTCTGCATGCGCTCGCTGGTCAGACTGGGGTGACCAGCAGGATCTAGACTATCCAGTGGGTCGCCCAGCCTGACAGTTGATTGTAGTTCTCAACGGAACAGATAAAAACTAGAAAATAAGAAAAGAAAAATTTCTCGTTTAAAAAATGAGAAAAAAAGAGCCAGGACCAGAGATCCCAGCAGGGAGCTAGGTCCTTACTCTTAACTAGGCAGAAAAAAACTGAATCCGAGAGCATGAAGTGGGAGTATACCACCTGGGACTGCCCAATGGGTGTAGCTGAAAGTTCTGATAACTTTGTTAACCCTTTTCCGCCTAGCGTCCTACTCCTAGGAAGAGCAGCATAACCCATTAGACTAATGAAGACATGTAGTTGTGTCCGTCAATGAACGAAAGAGAAAATGTGATTTTTGTACTTACCGTAAAATACATTTCTCTGAGTTCATCGACGGACACAGCACTCCATGAATCATAACTAGTGGGTTATAGTGCCTCCTCCAGGAGAAGGACTAGGCAGAACAAAAAACAACTGGCTACGCCCAAGGGCCATCCTCAGCTGGTATATAACCCCCCTCTCTCTGCTATAGGTAAAAAGTTTAGTAGCAAGCAGTATTGGAAGTATCAGAACTCCATAAAAAGGGTGGGTGCTGTGCCCGTCAAACTCAGAGAAATGGATTTTACTGTAAATACAAAAAAATGGATTTTTGACTTACCGTAAAATCCTTTTCTCTGAAGTTTATTGACAGACGCAGCTCCATACTCTTCTTGACCATTGGGTTACGCTGCCCCCTACAGTAGTAGGACACTAGGCAGGAAAAATCTTTACCATGCCTATGGGGCAGTCCCTGCAGACATACACCCACTCACTCTGCTAAAGGATTCTGTTTTGTTGCAAGCAGTGTTTGGAAGAGAAAACCCCATCCCACTCAGAAATAGAGGGGCGGGTGCTGTGTCTGTCGAACTTCAGAGAAAAGTATTTTACGGTAAGTCAAAAATCCAGTTTTCTCCATCGTTCATTGACAGATGCAGCTCCATATTCTTCTTGACCATTGGGACATCCCAAAGCAGTATTTGCATGAAGAGTGGGAAAACAACGCAGAGAAAGAACGTAATTCCCCAAAAGCTAAACATAGCCAAACAGTGAACAACTGGAGCTCACCTAGAAAACATATACCCTCAAGGAGAATATTTTTTCTTTTAAACATCAGCCTGCAAAACCTTGCGGCCAAAAGAAGCATCTGAG